>NC_083338.1:110887165-111226395 GCF_019175385.1 Lycium barbarum
CTTGTCTAGCTATTACTGGATCACCAATCGGAGTAGATACCTCGAAAGGTTTAATTAGCTCGGGTTTTACCCCAATACAGCCAGCAATATAGGGAGTGATATAAGACAACGTAGAACCCGGAACAATCAATGCATAACCATCATGAGAGAATATGGATAGTATACCTGTAACCACATCAGGGGAGGACTCAAGATCCTGGCGTCCGGCTAAAGCATAAATACGGGGTTGGGTGCCACCTGAACTGGATGCTCCCCCTCTACCCCTACCGCGGCCTGCTGGAGTCTGCCCTACCGGGCGCACGGACGAGGAAGAACCAACTGCTGATCCTGTGGGCTGAGCTCCAACTCTACCACCCATCGATGGACAATCACGCATCATATGCCCAACCTGACCACAGGCATAGCAAGCATCTGAACCTCGGCGACACTGACCTGAATGTAATCTACCACACTGGCTATATCGTGGCACCGGTGGTCTCCTATGACTAGGATCACCTCCAAACTGAGGACTTGAGACTCTCTAACTCTGACCCGGACCAGAATAAATGGGGCGATCAAATCTCCTGCCCGCGAATTGAGGAGGTGCACTAGCTGCAGACTGGCTTGACTATCTGGAATATAACTGCCTCTGACCCTCTCTGACTCACTACTAGCACCAACAGATCTGGCTCTCTTACTCTGCCCTCTGTCCATATCACACTTACCTCGGTGCGGTTATTGCTGCTCTTCTAAATTATGGGAATGGGCCTGGATACAGGAGATGTCCATCCCCTCCTGTAGTGAAGCTGTCATGCAATCCTTCAACATATGTGGCCCTAAGCTACTCACATATCGATGTACTCTATCTTCTATATCCGCTACCATAGTCGGGGCATACCTAGCCAATGAATTAAAATGAAGGTTGTACTCTCGGGCACTCATACTCCCCTGTTTAAGATTCAAGAACCTATCAACTCTGGCCCGACGGACCTCGGGTGGTAAATAGTGACGGATAAAAGCATTCACGAACTCTTGCCAAACCGGGAGAGGCACATTTTCCCCTCTCGAAGAAATCCAATTGTTATACCATAGAACTGCTACATCCCGCAACCTATAAGATGCCAGCTCCACTGACTCAGTATCCGAAGCATGGATGATCCTCAACGTCCTCAATATCTCATCTATAAAGCCTTGCGGGTCTTATTCCGAATTTGACCCGAAAATGTTTGGAGGATTTAAACTCATAAAATCACGAGCCTTTGCACTAACCGCCCGATCACCTTGGCCCGTACTCTGTCGTTGGGCCTGAGCGGTAACCAACTGAGTCAATAGCTGAATAGCCTCGGTCATTTGTTGACCCGAACCACCCGGTGGAGGTATTGGAGGCATACGAGCTAGAGTAGAAACACCTTATTTTTCTTCTAGAATAGGGTGAGTGGGGGAGGTATGTGAAGGAGCCTCATTATGGGATTCACCTTCTTCTATATTCGCGGGCGGCTCCCTTTCCATCCGCCTTGCATTCGTAGCCTTTCCCTTCTGGGCGGCTGTGGCTTTCCTCTTTACCGGCATCGCTGAAATCATAACGCACAATTAGAGAAAAGGAAATCTTATAACGTGGCTCTACCGTACGATCTAATAAGAAGAAAGACGGTCATTATTCCTAAATTCCCTGCAGCCTCTTGTTTATAAGTGTGGCGCGCTTCACCCCCACTTACAAGACTCTTCTGGACATGGCTCGTAGACACACCCTAGGATGAAACTGCTCGGATACCACTTTTGTCACGACCCGACTAAGGGCCATGACGGGTACACGGAGCTGACTACCGAGCACCACTCATTATGCTAATCATCATACCCAACCTGCACACACATAATCTCCCAGGGAATACACCTATATATATATATATACATAAGCCCTCACGGCTGCAAAATGATATTAAAAATACATTGGTGTATTCATGAGACATCCACTACCCACGCATAGGTATCTACGAGCCTCTACTGGAGTACTGAGACACAAGGACGGGACAGGGCCCCGTCATACCCAAATATGAACACAAAAGAATATATCAATAAGCTGTACCTCCGGAGTAGTGGGGTGCTCCTGTGTAAGCTAGTATAGCTCCTAAGGATCTGGGCCGCCTTCCTGTCTACCTGTGGGCATGAACACAGCATCCATAAAATAAAAGGACATCAGTACGAACAATATACTGAGTATGTAAGGGATACACAATAACATGATGAAGAGATGCAAGAATATAAGATAAAGGGATAACCTGTAACTGATTGCCTCTTAAGGCGGAGTCATGCATGCTAACTTATATAGTAATCAACATCATATCATGTAAGCATATATACATGTAACTACCCAACCATATAGGTACGATGTGATCATCGTTAGCCCGCGTCCTGGGTAAACATCTCAAGCCGCCCACTAGTGGTGTCTGCCCGGCCATATAGGCGCGGTGTAATCATCGTCGTAGTTGCCCACTATGCCTATCGTAGAGGTGTCTGCCAGGCCAATTAGGCACAGGTAGTGTGTACATATCATAATGCATGCATGATAACTCAAGAAAAGCTATAACTCTATCAGAGTGACGGAAGGCCGATAACCTCCGATTATATTATAGAACAATCATGATCGCCATGTCTCACCTTGAAGGGACTAGCATTATGAGGTGAGACTATCAACAATGAGTAATTTCAAGAAAATTATGCAATAAGATTATTAGTCTCATCATGGCATCATTTCATAAACTTTGGAATCTCTATGAATAAAATAATTGAAATCATCATCATTATCATAGAACATCTCTCATCTCTTTCTCATAGAAAGCTCTTAGAAATATTTAGCCTTCACCTTTGGGATGTGAGAAAGTCCTGGAAATATATAGGAATCATAGTGTAGGAGTCATGCCTTTGAAAGAAAGGGACTAGACTTACATACCTTCACACCTCTCTATCTTTGCCGACTAAACGCTTCCCTCCAAGGTCGCAATTCTACATTCAAGAGAGTTCGTACTAAAGTTAGATAACCGGAAACATACTTGAAGCTAAGCTAAGGCGACTAAGGGCTAACGAAAATTGGACAGAACTTCCTTTGTTTCTACAAATTTATCCATATAATATAACAACTCCCAAACATCAATAAAAACATCCATAATATCATAATCAATACACTTTGTTAAGCTAGGCATTATTCGATTCTCAAAATTCCCTCTCAAAGTTATCCATAACCCTAGTTACCACCCAACGTCGTAATCATTCACATATAATGCTTCTTTAACATCTTTTTGACATCTTTAGTATCATTCATAACAAGATTATACCCATAAAAGATCAAGAACTATCATTCAAGTCAAGTCACTAGTCAAGAATACCACTATTTCCATATTTGAGCTCCATTTTCTACCTTCATCCTCAATCTAAACCATTCATTCAATCAATACTCTTATTAGCATAAAATGAATACAAAACTCACCTTTGATTATGTAAGAATGGTCTTTGGAGGAAAATACTTCACTTGGAGAAAACCCAAGTTCAACACCAAAGAGATTCTTAGCTTCCCTTAACCCTAGTTAGCGTTCTTGCACTTGATTCCACTAATTATCGGTGTTTGATCTTTGATCTCTCTTGGATTTGTGTTCATGAGATGTATGGAGTGTTATAGAGGTTTCAAGAAGTGAGGAGGAAATGATAAATGAAAATAATGACTTTGGGTCTTATATTTATAAAATGGACAAAGCTGTCCGACATGAATTATACGGACACTTATACGGTCCGTATAATTTTATACGGCCCATATAAGTGACCTTATAATGATTCCAGTGATTGCCCCTCACTGTGACTATTATACGGACCATTATACGGACCGTATAAAGTTATACGAACAGTATAATGGGTCGTATAACTCACCTTCCTCCGACTTGTTCTCGTCGTTCCGTTCGATCTCCAATCCTTATGGGACCTTCTTAACACTTGTTTAACACTTCATTAACAATTTAAGGGGCATTATAACTCTTCCTCAAGACATTGTTAAATCAATATTAGCTCAGTACTTTGCAAAGCCTTTCCAAAACACGACTTATTCTTCGTTTTCTTCAACGAACTTTATTCTCTTGCCTCAAATGTCTTTGGAATCTTAATTAGAATCGCTAAGTACCCCTTCTTACTTGTAAGCCCCTTCTTACTCGTAAGGACATCATATACATCTCACCCTGCGTCAGTCTATTTACCGCACAACGACATGAAAGTTTTTGAGGTGTAACGAATCACAATCAAATCACCAAGATGTCAAGCATCTCAAACACGTAAGTCACAACGGAAATAAATTTACCATAATAACCTCACTCGCTGTACATACATGCTAGCAGATGTCGTAGCTCAGTAGCCACGACCTGTAGGGGACCCATGGTGTCCATGTACAACTCGTTCCGGAATACTCCTCGGACCCGAGCACAAACCTCCGCCCTGGAACGAACCTCGGTCGAGGGACATATCAAAGTACCCCTCGATTCCGGAACGATCCTCACAACACGAGCCCATAATCTAGGTCATATGACTGCCTTTCCATACCTCTTACAGAACAATGTTTCTTACCTTCCCAATATCAACAATCACCTCATCATTTCACGTCACGGTACCCTTGAGAAGATTATATTAGCTTCTCATCACAACATATCCACTGTAGATTCAATCACACAGGAATAATGGCACGGAGCCTACACAATCACTCAATCATATTCACGTAGGAATTTAGCCACACAATATCAGGCATGAAATCTAGACATGCTTTCTCCTAAGGAGATCACAAAACAGACAATCAACTAACCAAAGCCTAACTTAAGTAAACTGTAACCTACCTCAAAGTAGAGCTGGAACACACAGGTTACTCTGCTACAGCCTTTCCTTTCCTCAAAGCCTCAATACGTTCATGGTCTAAAAATAGAAGGATCAATGAGTCACATTCTAAGGGTGGATGATTTTCTAGGAGATAAACAATCTATCAAGGCCCCTAGTATTCATTTACCATCAATTTATACAACATTCTATCAAATATTCCCATTACAAACAGTTTTCTATGGCAAAGACACCATTTTTAAAGAACCCTAGGTCTCAAATCACTTAGTTTATGATTCTAAATGTTCAATTTATGACAAATAGGCACTAATCAATCCATTTAAATGATAAATACGTGACAATAACCCCAACCCATCAATTTTAGAAGGTTTATTGACATTCTAGGATTTCTACTTCACTTTCACAATTAAAGACCCGTGAAGATGATTACAATAATGAAGGGGAAGGGAATGATAGAATGAAAAGCAATGGAACTTACCTATCAAGGTTATCTTGCCATAGCTTGAGAATTCTCTAGGTGCTTGTTAGGAAGTGTCTTGGGGTTTGTGAGAAGAGAAAATAAAACTAAGTATATAAAATTCAGGCTACTTTTTTATGTTGACCGCTATAACAGTCAACACGCCGCTGCAACGGTACTGCTATAGCGGCCTACCACGAAACCTCAGTGACCGCTACGGCGGTCCATCCACCACTATAGCGGTGCCGCCATAACGGTACATTGCTCGCTACTGCGGCAACTAATGAAATGGATGGCGGCTGGCAGCGATCTACATACCGCAATAGCGGTACCGCCGCAGCGGTACTTCCACCGCCACAACAGTACATTTTGGGCAGTGAACTCGATTTTGTCAAGTTTTTCCCCCTATCTCCCCACATTTCATCGAAGGCCTCAAAAACACAACACAAAACATGCACACATACAAAAAGACGCCCTACGAATCCACCCGCGGCCTCAGAATTCCCAACGGAGTCCTAATTTCCCATAACGACCGGAAGAGTCGTTACACTTATTTACCATGCGGGCCATTGCATAACTATTTTCCTACTGCCAAGAGGGCCATCACTTCTTCTTATTTGCCATGAGGGCTGTTGCATATCTATTTTCCTGTTGCCATGAGGGCCATCACTTCTTCTTATTTACCATGAGGGCCATTGCATATCTATTTTCATGCTGCCAAGAGGGCCATCACTTCTTCTTATTTGCCATGAGGGCCATTGCATATCTATTTTTCTGCTGCCAAGAGGGTCATTCATACAAACATGCCAAGAGGTCCATTCATACAAATATGCCAAGCGGGCCATTCATACAAACATCTGCCAAGAGGGCCATTCATACGAACTGTCGAGAGGGCCATGCATACAAGCTACAACGCACAATCAAGAGGGTAAAGCGATGTAAATCCGATCAGATGACCGCAATATTCGCTCCAAAGATTAAAGGCAATGTAAATCCGATCAAGTGACCGCAGTATTTTCTCAAAAAATCAAGACGATATATATCCGATCGGACTACTGCAGTATTCGTCATCAAAACCAACAAACGTGACTCAGCAGGTGGAAACAGATTTACAGCCGCCAAACGAAGCAGGCTGATCAAGTCAGATCCAGACATATCCGGAGCAAACAAGGAACTTTTTCTTACGTAGCCAGTCAAGATAAGGTGCCCATGAGAGTTAAGCTCTCCGGTCAGGACTTGGAAGATCGCTCCTCACCATGCTCAGTCATACAAGAATGTTTTATTTACTTATTTACTTTGCTTTTTATTATTCCGCAACCTGTCAAATGCACAACGGCACACACATAAAGGCGTTCCCGCACAAGGGATATCCTTTTCCCCCGATCGATTCAAACTACAAGTGACTTGATTCCCAAGAATAGGGATATGTAGGCGGACTCAATACCAGAGAGTCAGTCACGCTCCGACCAATCACACTGGACCTCCTAATTTTGTAACTAGGGAATTTGATATTTCACTAAATTTGTATTTGGATGTCATAATTGAGTCGAACTACAAATAGCCTGAATTTTCATGAAAACTGAGATATGTAGGAAACCCAGAAACCAGGGTCCGGCCATATATTTTACAAATCGCATAAAAAGAGAGGTAATATAAGTTGGGTCAGTCAAAAATCAGGGTTAGTCAAATTTCGTTACTCAGGGATGGTCCTGCCATCCCGAAACACTAAAGGGTCAGTTGTTGAAACCTAATTTTTGACTTCCCATAATTTATTTTAATTACCCAGAGTGTTTGACTATTAAATGGAGTGAAACATGTATTTTTAGAAGTCAAAATAGTTTATAAAATTATTTAGATAATACTTTACCATTCTTATTTGGTAAAATAATTTCTATAATGCTATAAGTCATTTGAAATTAATTTGCAATAATTATGATATATTTGCTAAATTTAATCAAGGAAATAGTTTAAAATAATTATTTATTTAATTGTTAGAATTATCAGAAATCAATTAGCAAGCATCTTACTCCATTTTAAAACAAAGAATCTGATTAATTAAAAAAAATTTACCTCTCAATTTTTAACTTTGCATTTATTTGAAATTTGTTTACTGTGTACTTAATTGAGGCTACAATTGAAGTAATCTATGCATAGCTAATTCCATGGCTTTGTTCAATTAAGGCTAACTTTGCAACCTTTGAAGCATGTTTAATTTAGCAGAGGGCTTCTTCATGTTCTCAGTTAGGTCAAAGTATTTCTAGATATAACTACTCCATTTGGCTCAGTCTCATGCCTTGGAAATATTAGTATTATTTTGGGTATGAATCTGTATTTGACCTGTTGGATTGTTAGTATGCTCTTGCGGTTTGTTTAAACATGTTTCAGTATCCCTAAGTCTATGTATGTTATAGTATTGGTAAAAAAAATGAGATTCAAGTAACCTAAACACAGTATGGTACCTTTTTGAATACCCTAATTATCTGCTTATTGGATTTGTGATGTTCAAATGGTTAATCTGCTTGGCTAAAATTTGGACTCTGAGGCCCTTGACTTGAGAATTTGACATATTTGCTTGATCTATGTTATGTAGACCATGATAAGATAATTACTTGTGCTTGAGTGTAGTATAATCCCTCTTGAATCTGAAAATACCTATTTGGTTTTCTAAGTGCCTGTTGCTATAGTTTCTGAGTAATCATGTACTTTTATTTGTCTGACACTGCCAATGGTATGCTTAAAGTACAGTTAGTCCCTGTTTTACTCAAAATGTTTAAAAATGTTCTTTCAATCCCTTGAGAGTTCATAGGAGGCTTATACTTGATGAAAAATGCTGAAATAAGTTTTTAAACTAATTGGTTGAGGTTTACATGTAAAAGGAATTTAAAACAATGCTTTTGTTAGACTTGAACATGATTGCTCAAACTTATTAACATGGTAGCTGCTTTAAGTGGTTTAACATAGAGTTACCATGCCTTGGTCTCCTATTTGAAAATCCTCTATTTGTTTTTTTTATGGTAACCTAAAGCCTTCCATGTCTTGTAACATACCGGTAATGGTCTGGGAGGTCTAAGTTTTTCAAGTGTGTAGCACCTATTAGGGATGTTTTCATAACACACTTGAAGTGGAAATGTGATTTATATGTAAAAAAGACTAGTTGTGCTCTTTCTTTCTTTCCTTCCTTTGTGTCTATGTTTTCCCTGATATTCACCTAGGTATGCTGTTGTGTGTCATTATGATCAATTATGCGTGCCTGCGTATGTGTCTATCAAGCTCAGTTTGTCTGCTTGTTTTAAGGCCTCTTCATGATAGTGTATGCTCTGTTTATGTGAAGTTGGTCTTATTTAAGGGAGTACTCGCATGTTTGTTTAAGAGAAAATAATGTAAAAGGCTATAGGGGTAAAATAGCGTCTTGTCCTCACTAGCATGTCATATCAAGAGTTATATTTATCCTATTTCACCCATGTGTTCATATCAAAAGGTTGACATGTTGAACCATTCAGTTCAACATGCTACCTGGTCTAAAATGCTTGATCATTTGTCTATGTATGAAGTCTGTTCCATGACAAAGATATGAGCATGCTATATTTGAATCATGTCTACCTATATTCTCCTTTAACAGGCCATACTTCATGATTACTTTAGTTTCTTTACTTTAACTGGGGTTGTTTGCATGATAAGGTACATGAGATATACAAGGTGTATATAACCTATATACACTCTGATGTATACAAGAATATATACTTTGTATATCGTTTAAGATTGACATGTGATTTGTTGCGTATGCAATGTGGTAAAACTTTGGGCCTATTCCTTTAACTGTTTGTCTTGATTGGGCCCTTGCTTATATATGATTCTGAGTTTGGGCCCTCAATTCTTGCTCGTCTATTTTGCTAAGTGTATACGTGTATGTATATATGTCTACATAATATGATTGTGTTCCTTATTAAGTTATTGATAATTAATTTGCCAAGCCATAGATACTCTCTAATCCATTTCTTTTCTCTTCCCCTTTCTGTGCATGGGACTACATCTCGGGCTACTTGGGCCATTTGTTTCCGCATAAACCTTAAGGCCCAACTCTCTTGTTTGATTGAGTCCGAACCTAAAAGGGAAGCTAATACTTGCATGAAAGTCTAACTATGGGTAAAAATAGTTAACTGGTGAGCTGAGGTCGGCCCACTAGCCTAACTTTCCTCCTTTTTTTTTTTTTTATGTATATATGTACTTGTAAAGACATGAAAAAATATTGAAACCCCTTATGTATGTGTAGAACTTAGGAAACACCTAGTATTTTAGAAAGTCCCTCAAAAGACTTTCAAAACTCGATTAATTTTAGCTTTGCATGAAAAATGGTACTCACTATGATTTTGCTAAGGTTTAAAATTGGCTCAACATTTCAGATAAATTAAACGGTTTCAGAAAAAGGTTAAGTAGTAAAATGATTTGGGCCTTCCGCCTCTTTGAGAAATTTGGATAATAAAAATGGAGGATACTTAAATTGTTTGGGCCTCAAGCCCACTGATGGAACCGAGAACTACTTTTTGCTGAGATTTTAAATTTAAGGCAAGAAATGAAGAAGTGATTTAAAGACTGTGTGGAAGAATTTATTTGGTTAAAATACCTCAATCATTTGGAACAAAATTCTGGACACTTGAAGTTAAAGAATCGTGTTTGTTTGAAAATAGAAATGGATATTTTACTTGGACTCAAGCAATATTTTGAGATAATCTGGGCCAAAAGCCCGAAAATATTATGGACCAAAAACAAGAGGCATTTTGTTTGAACCAAGTTGAGATAAGATGGACTTTGGACTAGAATGCAGTTGACTTAAATGACCTTCAAAGTGAATGATCTTGGACTTGAACAAACTTTCATTTTTCTATATATGTATAAAAAGGAGATATACTTCATATTTTCCTATATATGTATAATAAAACCCACATGAACTAAGTTGTCACACCCCTAAATCTTGAGTGGCGTGACTGGCACTCGATGCCAAACTAGGCCCGATCGAACCACTCTAAATCTTAAACTCTAGGGGAGTAACCCCCAACTTAAACCGATAAGGCCTACCTGCACACAGACAATACTAACAAGCCGATGAGGCTGCAATCTAGATATATATATAAATACTGACTATCTCGTCTGAACTGGGCACACACACACCCAAAATTTATATACACAACTGAGCAAGCCGACGAAGCTGCTATGATCGTACAAAGCCAACAGTATCCAAACAGACATATACAAGCCAACAAGGCTATCACGCAGACACACTATATACAGGACTCGTCTACAAGCCTCTAGGGAAAATATGACTGTACCATGGTCGGGATAGGGCCCCGGCCCGCCCATACATTCTGTAATAAAAAAGGGGAGACTCCAAAGACCTGGTAACTTCGAACAAAAAGAGAGCTCACCAATCAGCTGATATCAGATCCTGCCTACTGGGGAGGTCTATCAATCTGTCGATCTGTACCTGCAAGCATGAATGCAGCGCCCCGGCAAAAGGGACGTCAGTACAAAACAATGTACCGAATATGTAAGGAAAACTATAACTGAAACTGAACTGAAAATAATACAATTTGGAGGCCAAAGAATTCCCAGAATATCCCTCTGATTTGTCTCAAATGAAATGCAATACAATAGTATCATCTATCTCACTGACCAAGTGGTCACGCAAATGTAAAATCTCACTCACCCGTCGGCCAGGAAAAATATTAATGTCTCGCTGACCAAGTGGCCAGGCTAAATAAAATGTCTCACTGACCCGTAGGCCAGGCATATCTGTCTCACTGACCAAGTGGCCAGGCTAAGGAAAAATATTTGTATGTCCTGCATGTGCTGAAAAATACCAATACTGTAACGTGCCTCTTCTGTCTCTCTATGAGCTCATGGACATAGGGAGGGGATATGGCCCCTCAGAAAGATTAACATAACACTCGGAAGCTTCGCAACAATATAATAAGCTCTACTTTGATAAATATCTAGTCACAAGGTTCATTACGCTCTTACCATATATGGAGTCATGCCAAGAAAAGAAGGAACAACCTTAACATACCTAAAACTTACTTCTCGACTTTCCAACCTACTTCCTGTCTTGTGATCTACATAAGATCATTCGTAGTCTTGTAATCTACATATAAAACTATTCATACTATTGTTAGGCTTATCGTCATATGCTTGTCTTAAGCCATTAAATTAAAAAATTAAATCCTCTTAGAACCTGCCGAAATTCGGGCAGCATCTCCTCTATTTATATCCCTAGCCCGAAATCATAATACCAATAAAACAACAACAATAGCCACACTAATATCAACCACATGATCATCAATACCAATATACTCAATAAAACATCCCACACAATGTTTACCCGATTTCTCAACCAACTAATTCATTATACGACTATTTAATAGTTATATCTTCGTAAGTAAACCTAAATCAATGTCAATAAGGAGAGGTTCATACTTTGTTCTTACTAGAACAACAATATCTTCAATATTTACTTTGAACCCAAGCCAAAATCCACCGCAAAACGCTACTATAGTCACCGCTATACGTCACCTGAGCCTCGTTTAATACTCCGCCACTCGAAATCACTCTAATCCCTCCATTGTATGACATACACAGTCTTCTATATGTTGCTGAGCTTTTGGGGAAATATTTTGGGTGAAAAATGAGGGTTTTGACCCTTATATTTAGTGTTGAATTCGGTTCCTACCGACTTAAAAAATTGCTCTGCGCGTTCGCGTAGGGTAAATTCCTGCTCTCGCAGTCTATCTTGAAATGCTCATAACATTTGATTGTGATGTCGGATCAACGCCCGGTTTGTTGCGTTGGAAACTAAACTTCCTGAACTTCAATTTAGGCTTTTGTTTCACTTCAAAACTCCTAATATACTAGGAGATATTCCTTTCTAAAGTTAGACCAAAATTATCGTACGAAACCTTGTCCATCCTTTCTCCAAAGTTCCAATAAACTTAATTTCCTTAATTCACTTGTTCTCCAATCCTTCCATGACCTATTAAATGAACTTAAACCTTCATAACCAGAAGATCGGCGTACATAATCTCATATATGCTAGAAAATAACTCCACTGTCTACAATTGAACAATTAACACTTAACGAATCTCAACGTACCAAACTACGAGGTGTAACATAAACCCATTTTATTAGGATTAGAATAGTAATGACTCTACTCTGGAGAAATCCCGGGTGTGTCCTAGTCTGGCAATAAAGTAAGTTGAACACTTATGTGGATTTTTAAACCCAAAAACCCTTTTCTGAAGGGGACTTTTTGCAAATTTGTTTTGGAAGTTTATGATACAAATGAAAGACATTTTTGCGGAAAACTAAACAACTTTTAAGCAAATAATATATTAATCACACATTCAAGCTCGTAGGTCAACTGTATTTTACAGAACTTTAATATCAGGGTGCGTAAAACCTTCCATAGGGGATCACCAGAGCCCTTACCTCGAACTTTGGTACCAAACTGATTTTTCAGTTGCTTCAAAAATCTTTTACCCGGTTTTCCTAGTTTTCTTTTAATAAATTAGGTGGCGACTCTAAAAATACTAAAATCCAATTAGAGCACCAACAACCTCGTAGTTGCTTTTATGCTCTAACCTAAGTGATTCGTAACGGACATCGACTCACCTCCGAATTCAAGCTGCCCTCTGAAGGCCCAAGATGGCTAGGACCAAGAGAGCCTCATCATCTTCCACTAGAGGCCACTTCTGTTGATTTTTACTTTTATGTTTATCATCTATTTGTAACCCCTTTTGGGGGAAATTATTATTAATGAAAACTATGGTTTATGAGGGCAATGGTTTAAAGCAAAAGGGCAAATTTATGTTTCAAATCGATTAGGATGATCTTGGTTTAAGAACACGAGTAGTGTAATTTATTGCAATTATTGATTACATGATTGCATGATTACATGCTTATGTGCGTCATGCATTTCGTTTAAATGGTTGATTGATCATATATTCCGATCACTACCCCAAAGAAAGACACAAACAAATACCAAATAGCCAAAGGCCCGTATACTAAAGTCTAACCCTTTGCACCTCTTATTGGTTGACTTGCTACCATGGATGCTCAAGAGAATCAAATTGACACTACCCCCGTGGGTCAACTCAGTTGGTAAGGAAGAAAATGAGAAATCGCTTCGTATGAAGGTCTGTAGGCTAGAAGGAAAGATCAAACTGGTCAAACCAAAGATCAAAGAGGCTGGCCGAATCTTGGACCTAGCTGGGAGTCCACCAAAAGAGGCTAATGAGTTGGAGCGCTATCATGAGAACCTCTCAGACAAGGTCAAAGGAATGGCACGAAGCTATGTACCACTTTTGGTCAAATCTGAGACACCCAAACTAGAAACTGAGGATCCCGATAAGGAATCCGAGCCTTATGAGCAAGAACAAAGCTGACCATCCAAAGAGGCCACCACTGCTACCTCTGCATCCAAAGTTAATAGTCGTGAGATACCTCAAGGGCTCAATTGTCCACCATCCCCAACTTAGTGGGTAATTTCCATCAAAACACATGCTTACCTCCACCGTGTCACTCCAAAGCATGTACGATGTGATGAAATCTATGATAAAATAACTGTGCAGGCCATGCGCCTCATCCACGAGAATTTATCACCGTGCGCCCTATTCTATGCACACAAAAGATGCCAATTCCATAGGAACCAACCAAGCCACACTGCCAATGAATGCATCGCATTCAGGAGAAGGATCATAGGGTTGATTAATGACAAGGCGATCCATAAATTATGAGGACCACTATCCTTATTGGTCCATGATACAGTCATTCCAAGTGAAGGAATCACGTTGAATACTCACATTTGGTGTTATGACTTTACCATATTTAAGGAATCATACGCGAGCATATTTCAAAAGCTAGCAAGCATAAAAACGATCCGTCTGATTGATGCCGCTTGGAAATCCTCGCCCGGCAGGCCAAGCCAAAGAAAGATCTACTTATTTCATTCTCGGGCACCTGGGCATGACATCAAAGAATGTGAAGCCTTCAAGTTCGAGTTAGAGCATCGAATATGCACTGGGGAGATTTGGGTAGTACTCCCTCCCTATTACTAGGAAGTAGGGCCTTTGGACAAATGCATGGTTGTAAGGACAACAACCCTCTTCAATCTCAAGGAGAGGTCATAGTTTGGGTAGATCTAGGGGTCCCTTTTGGTGATTTGAATGTTATCCCCCCTATTTATATGTAAAAGGAACTATGTCTAACCTGATGTCCCAAGGAGGGATACGTAGGAAGCCCTTATCGAGCCTGGTCTGGGAAGGCTTTGGGTAGAGTAAAGTTAGGAGTGTTTTCAATGTAAACTGAACTACGGAAGGGCCTGATTTTTATAGGAGGGATACATAGATAGTCTACATAAGACTTGGTCCTTATATTTTATGAAATATATCCTCCCTATTGGAATCGGAGGAGACACCCAAAGCAAGTCAACTATAGACGCCCAAAGCCAAAATCTGCAAACAACTTAAAATGTCAAAATACCAAAACCTTGGAATGAAGGATCAATTAAACATTTGGATTGAATACATGAATATTATGTGCCTTATGTGTTTATTTCCAAAACTACGTGTGATATCTTGCATTGCTTTTACAGTCCAACAAACTAACATTGTTTGCCTTTGAGTTTTTCTTCTCTTATAGAAAAGGGTTGATCCATGTCGTCACGTTGGCCTACTTCACTAGATCCAAAGCCATAATAGTATCCCTTACCGAGCAAGACAAAGGCAAAGAGAAAATGATTGGTGTTACGGTTCGCTTTTATGCAGGTAAGGCATAAAAGTTACTATGAGATTGTTGGTGCTCTAATTGGATTTTATTATTTTTAGAGTCGCCACCTAATTTATTATGGAAAACTAGGAAAATCAGGTTTAAAGATTTTTAGACCAAAGTTCGAGGTAAGGGTTCCAGTGATCCTCTAGGGAAGGTTTTACGTACCTTAATATTAATGATTCGTAGAATATGATTGACCTACGAGCTTCAATGTGTGATTTAACTGTATTTATTTGTCTAAAAGTGTTTAACTTTCAGCAAAATGTCTTTTTTGTTCATATCATAATTTAAAAATTCGGCAAAAAGTCCCCTTATAAAAGGGGTTTTGGGTTTGAAAATCCACGTAAGTGTTCAACTCACTTTATTGCCGGACTAGGACACACCCCGGATTTCTCCCGAGTAGAGTCGCTACTATTCGAGTCCTAATAATATGAGTTTAGTTCTTATGAGTTTTTATTTTTTATATAAGAAAATATGGAGTATTCTCCTATATTTATACACACACACACACACACACACACACATATATATATATATATAAGTTTAAACTGATAGGCCTACCCAAGCCCATCAGTGCCATTTTCACCGATTGGTTGGGCCTTCAACATATTAGCTTCCATTTCTCCCCCATCGGACTCGATAAAAGAAGGTAGTTGGGCCTCTGGCCCAACAGGTTTCATGCAGGGATGCGACCCAAATAAGGTTGTTTTATGCAAACAAGGAAGAAAGGGAAATATGGATCAGAAAGCATCTAAAACTAAGACTTAATAAAAAAACACTTTTTGTAATAAATACGTATAAGTCATGTAATTCTAAAAATATACTACATTTGATGAAATACAAACTCGACTAAACATACACACCCACATGGACTGAAAACAGTAAAGAAATAGGCCCAAATGCAAATAACTGTAGGCTTAGAACTTTAAATCCCACCTAAATTGAAATAACACAGAAACACGCCCAAAATTGATGTAAAGAAAAAATAGGCCCATAGAATCATTTTCTTAAACAAAAATAGGCAATGCCACACAAATGAATAAATAGAACTATAATCCAATATACCATTGATATACACACCCATGGAGATACTAAAACATCCTAAAAAGGAAAGCTTTCACCCTCTTGTTCCTGATGCCGCACAAGATCCAAGGGGTTTCCAGGAACCCCAGGCATGACAGACACCAGGGAAGGCGTAAGGCTATCCATTTATGTGTTAAGTTCATAGTATATATGAGAGGGAGTGTGCATCTAATGGCCCAATGTCAAGCACACACAGAAGAAGTCCAACGGTCACAAAATAATATAAGTCCACACAACATCAATTTATTTTAAAGGAACTAGGGGTGGGGGGTATATATCTATATAGAATAACTATGCCACCTCATATGCACTGGAGTGTATATGAAGCTGGATATACCTTGTCTATCAGATGTATACCTCCTATGTTTGGAGAATTCAAAAACCAAATGAGGTAATAAGAGAGGGAAAATGATCAAAACACTTAACCCAAACTTTTATGTAAAGGCAGGAATGAAGTAAGAATACCCAACACAACCAAATAGAGATTGCAATAACAATAAAAGAAGAGAATGCAATTTCACACAGGTTTTCTATTTGTCTGCTTCCAGCTTACTCCTCATGCCAAGTCTAGAGTCAAGCAGCCATACTAATTGGCATGATAATAGGAGAGCGAAGTAGACATGGCTTCCACATAGGGAATTGACTAGCATAGTGGACATACCTTTTATCATATTCAACATAGTACCACATAAGTAAATAATATGCCACCAACTCAGATTATGTCATTTATTTATTTTTAAAGGACAAATAGACAAATTTCAAAATTTGATCCCTATATGCAAGTATAGATTGTTTTTCAAATTCAAGGCCATCATACTATTGACATGAGATGATGCTATTTGTAAAGAACAAACCCTACATACTAAAGCAGAACCGAACAAAGTAGTGATATTGACTGAAAATGCTCTTTAAGAAAATAGGAACCTCCTAACAGATGTCGAAAAGGACTAATCACACCTAAACATAAGTAATTGATTAATCACTGCACATTTAGCATAGTTTGAGGTAAACACACCAAGTTTTCATGTGCACAGTTTCTGAAACTGAGCCTAAGACATTCATGTAACTATTTGAACTTCATCAATCTAATTGGCAAACAACAGGTACCTTTAAGGATATGATGTTGATTCTAGGCTACTTTCATCTCATACCCCTTTAAAACACATGTGATTTTTAAACTAATACTAAAACAATCTTGTATAATAGATGGTGGTTAGCAGAATACCCGTAAACCTGAGTTAGGTGTGTATGTGTAAAATCTAGTATTAAGATGATACTACGGCTATGTTAATCCATTCGGGATGAATTTGGGTGATAAGCAGTCGTTTTGAAGTCAAACCAAATAGTGAAGTTCGTAAGAGTTCTCAAACTAGTTTAAATTGCAGTAGGTCTGATTTCTAGTCCCGTTTCGTCAAAATAGGTTGGGAATTTGAGAAAACTTCCCCCATGAGAGTTGTACATCTTTGGAATACCTTTCCAACGGTAGGTCGCCTAGCTCCAACGGAGCTCTGTGCTAGGAGTTATGCCCATTTTCCTGAACATCATTTGTGTAATGTAAATATTAGGCGTCCGCGGGGGCCGTGACGGGTACCCGTGGCTAACCACCGAGCACCACTCATTCTATTGCTCATCATACTCATAATACACTTCTTTAATATTCATATGCGCATAATCATAGGAAAACCCATTTTTCATTTGAGAACATAGATACTTTTATAGACATAAGCCTTTCGGCTATCAAAATAATATTATATATACAATAGTAACCTCGTGAGACCATATAACCCACACTGCGTATCTACGAGCCTCTACTAGAGTGCTAGACATAGGGACGGGACAGGACCCCGTCGTGCCCAAAATATGCATATGTACACAAAAGAATAATCAAGGCACCTCCGGAACAATGGAGTGCTCTCAAATCAGCTACTAGCTCCTACGAGACTGGATCAAGATCACCTCCCTGTCTACCTGTGGGCATGAATACAACGTCCAAAGAAAATGGACGTCAGTACGAATATTGTACTGAGTATGAGAGGCATAAACAATAATGATACATCAATGAGATAAATGAAGCATCAATAAGGAGCAATTGTATATGATTGTCACTTATAGAAGGGATAACACATGCTGACTTACTCATAATCATCATCATATCATGTATGCATAAATGTATAAGTGTATAAGTATAAGCTGCCCGTCCATATAGGTACGGTGTGTTAATAATTAACCTGCGTCCAGGCCTCCCACATCCGGGGTATAAGCTGCCCACTATAGTGGTGTGTGTCTGCCCGTCCATATAGGTACGGTGTAATATCATCAACATATACTCATCATAATGCATGTATAATAACTCCAGGATAGCTATACTTTACCGAGGTGACATAAGGTCGTGAACCCCCGATTCTATTATGGACATCTATAAATATTCTGCCTCACCTTGAAGGAAATAGTACATAAGGTGAGTGTATACAATACACGACATCATTGACTTTATGGTATTCTGCCTCACCTTGAAGGAAATAATATATAAGGTGAGTGTATACAATGTATGACATCATTAGCTTTATGGTATTCTGCCTCACCTTGAAGGAAATAGTATGTAAGGTGAGTGTGTACAACAAACAATAGCATTAACTTTATAGGGACATCGTATCATGAACTCTAGAATCTTTAGACTCAAGCTTATCATCATCATTATTGGACTCATAACATATCTCTTATCTCATATAGCTATTGATGATCATAGACTCTTGACTTTCCGGGATATAGAGAATTCATGGAGAGGAAGGAGGATCATGCCATCGGATTCATGCCATAGAAAGAAAGGACTAGCCTCGCATACCTTTTTCTTTTAACTAATATATCACTTGCTTGTTCTCCTTTGATGCCCACGTTTCTACCTTCAAGAGAAGTCGCATGAACGTTACCCAATCGATTACTTAAACGTGCTTACTATTTCCAGGAAAATTTGGGCAGCATTTCCTTTGTTTATACAACTTTTCCCATATTCTATATCAACTCCCAAGCATTCATAACAACGTTCACAATATCATAAATAACAATCATCATTTATCTACATTATCCACATTTCACAATTTCACTTCAATTTCCCCATAATCATGGTCATAATTCACTATTACGTTCTTTCACGTATAATTCTTATTCCATGTTCTAAAGGTCATTCATAACATGCTTACAATCACAACATACCATAATTCATAATTCACTCCACACTATTATTCAACAATGGCACTATTCACATCTTCATGACTCATTTCCTATACCTTTCTACAATCCAAGTGTTTTCAACTTTCAACACCTTAACCAAAAAGGAATGATCATAAAACTCACCTTAGATGATGGATAAACAACCCTTGAGTGGAACTCCTCCTTTTGCACCAAAACCCTAATTCACTTCCCTTGAGTTTTCTTGGTGTAGATGAACATTTGCTAGGTTTCATACACTTGTTTTCATGGATTTGGTGTAGTTGATCATGGTTTTCCCTTGAATTCTTGTAGATGAAGTTTGTGGAACCTTCTAGAGGTCTTGAGAGATGAAGAAGTGTGTGGGTAATGAAATTAATGAAGTGGAATCACATATATATAATTGAACTTATTCAGCCCGTCGGGACTTCCACGGACACTTGTACCGTCCGTGGAATATTGTACGGCTCATACAACTAGTCGTGGATCACCACCAGGAAACCATCATCTGTGCTGGGTATTCTACGGACCAGTATACGGTCCGTGGAAAGTTTCACGGTCCGTGAAACATGGTCATGGAACTCACAGCTTTTTCCGAAGTTGTCCGCGTCGTTTCGTTTGATCTCCAATCCTTATACAACCTTCTTAACACTTTTTTAATACTTCATTAATGATCTAAGCATCCCTATAACTCATCCTCAAGATCATACCAAACAATCTTAACGCAATAATTTACGAAACCTTTCCTAAACCTCACTTATACTCCACTTATTCTTATCATTCCTTATTCCATCAATTCATATAGCTCCAAGATCTTAACGTCCGCATTCTAAGACCACTAAACATTTGTCTTACAGTCTTAAGAACTTCCTGTTAACCTTAAGCTCGCATTGGTTCATTCACTATGCGACAACATAAAATTTCCAAAGTGTAACAATTTTGGGGCTGTCGAAATATATACATTGTGCGTGCTTCCAAGGGCAATGCCCTATGTGATGCACCAGGCCATTTTATGCCTGAAGCGATTTTTCCCAATTTTATGAAAGCCTAACTTCATTATATTCATTTCCACTTCGTTTTGGCCGACTTTTTGAGAGGAAACAATCCTAGGGTTTCCCCAAAACATATAATGTAAGTTCTTGATCAATTCCCATCATTACTTCATCAATATAATATCAAATTAACCTTAGTTTATCTCTCCAAACCCTCAATTCTTGAAAACTCTATAGAGGAGAAGAAGGGGAGTGTAGAACTTCGTCTAAAGGTATGAACTTTGGTTTCCCTGATTTAATTAATGACTTTTAGGCTAGTATAGGTTATACTACTCGATTGGAATCCACTAATGATTCACATGAGGTTCAAGAACTCGTTTATAGGCTTAGAAAAGCCCTGGTTTTTCGAAACATAAACAGAGTTTGTAGAAACGAATAAAGCTTTAATCTATCTCATCTAAATCCATAGTAGATTGATTGTTGAACCCTTGGAATTCCATTTTTCTAGCTTTTAGCGGGATTTGAGGTATGTCTTTTTTGAACATATTCTTTCGAACAGTTTTATGAATTCTTTGTTTGTGGTTTGTGTTCGTGAGGGACAAGCCCACATTAAACCTTGTTTGTACTATATTATATATATACATATTCATGATTTTTTTCCTCTCTAAAGGATGTTTGAAAATTTAGATATAAAGCTTTGGTATTCAAACTTGAATTACCCCATAAGGAATGTTTAAACTTGATAATTGAAAAGTTTGACTATCCCGTGTGAATGCTCCATAACGGATTGTGTTGAACTTGAAACTTGTTTATTGAAGTGAACCCGGTTTCTAAAAATTGAAATGACTCGATGTACCCCTATAATAGGATGATGAACATAATCCTTAATGAATAATGTGATTATCATGACATGACTTGTGATTCGGCTTCCATGCAATGAATTGAGTGATTCGGCTTCTATGTTAGGATTTTGATTCGACTCTTTTGCCATGATTTGTATTGTTTGTGTTTGGCCTAACTACTCGGGAGGAAGGGTAGTCACTATGGATCCTAGTGGGGTATGCCTAGCCATTCAGGAGGAAGAGTGGCCATCGAGGGCTGATAGCCCCGGTGTGGTTCATGCCTAGCCATTCGAGAAGAAGAGTGGTCATCGAGTATTCATAACCCTGTTGTGGTTTTTCCTAGCTATTTGGCAGGAAGGATAGCCTTCGAGGGTGACAACCCCAATATAGTGCTACTGAGCTGGTTTAGGGAACCTTAAATGGTCATCCCTTCATTATATTAATTTAGGCCTATATTGGCATGTGTTACTTGGATTTGTTGTGAGTGGCTTGATGATAATGAAATCGTTCGCCTGTGAGGTGCTCGTTGATGATATTGATCTCGAGTTGAAAAGGCTCAAATGGTAATAAACGGTATACTGAATGGGAAAAGATATATACTTGTCCTGATGGTGTTCTATTGATGATTTTGAGTTGTACGATTGATCTTGTCTTTGATTTCAGATTATTCTATCGGAACAGTTTTCATTAATCATTATTGTATTATTTTGTTATATTACTTATTGTCCCCGAGACACTCACTGAGTACTCAGTACTCAGGCATACCATTGTTGTTTTTGATGGTATGTTAGGTAACGAAGAAGCGAAGGTACAGACAGATCTCGCGGATTAGGAGTACTTGCTGCCTTCCAGACTTTTGGTGAGCCCACACCTTCATTCGTGGGACACCCTCTATTTTACTTATTGCTTTTAGTTCTCGGGCTGCGTCCCGAAGTTAGAATATTATTTATGTCTCTAAGAAGCTCCAAAGATAGTTGTTAGGTTGTGGGTAGTGTGTTGGAGTCTCATATGACTCGTTGGGGCATTTTTTTCCACGTTTATTAACTAAGTATTTGATTTGATTTCCACTGAATTATCTCTAAGTAAGGTTATTCTTTTATCCAATTTATTAATGGCTTGTTTCATATTTATTAAGATAGGTTGTTTAATAGAAACGACTAGATGTTTATTGATTCATAAGGTGCTTCCGGTGTTATCCATAGATAGCATCGGATGCCTGTTACGTCTAGGGTGGATTTTAGGGCATGACAACATCATTAGGCAGCTAAACAACAGACTTCACTAACAACTAAGGTGGCTTGGACAAATATAGAGGCAAGTAATCACCAATTATTCTAAGCATAAGTATATATCAGACCTCACATACATTTTGAGAAACACAAAACTAGACTCAAAGGGATCAAGATACCTAAACAGGTTCCCAAACTTAAACATTAGACAAGTACATCCAATGCTTCAAGGATACACATTGTACTACTCATGATATCAAAACACCAAGATTTACAGATATGCTTAAATTATATTCAGATCAGAATAAACCAATCCCTCATATATAAGTAAACAAGTAGTCAATAAAATATATAGGCATTAGCCAGGTTGACACACTTAGCAGATTTCTGGGCCAAAGTATGACTTTAAACCAGCATCTTATCAGTTTATCTTAACATGCAATGCTAGGAAACAAGGGTTTGCACATTTTGAACAGGGTTTAACTTCAGCAAAACAAGAACATGATTTAAACAGGCTTAGACTTTTAATACTATTGCACTCAGACCATTTGTAGGGTCATTGTCCTATTTGAACCAAACTAAGAACTACATCTAACACAATCCAAGATCAAATCAAATGCTTAGAGAAACAAGGAAGCAGATATTGAGCTAAACAACATGATTTTAGGAATAACAGTGTCTTTGTCACGACCCAACCCACCATGACTGGCACCCATCTAAATCCTAGTGGGAAAACCAACATACAAGGCACCTATCCATTCAATCCGATTTTATATTAACTAAGCTAAACAATTATTACTTATTTAACAACAAAGAACAAAGTAAATCATGCCATAAATACTAAAATAAGTGCGGAAGTTCTAACTATTACAATCCCCAAAATCCGAAAGTCATCGTACAGTACTCTAACCTAAAAACATGTCTAAGAATCTGAAGTCTAACAAGTAAGTAATCCATAATGTCCAGAGTACGAAAAGGCATTATAGCAAGAAGATCTTCGGGCGGCCTGACATGGGAAGAAGCTCACCAAAAATCAGTCAACAAATATCCTCCACGCTAGATGTGAGGACGAGCAACGTTCTCTATATCACAATCTGCACTCAAAGAATGCATCAAGGTAGTATCAATACAAACACTATGTACCGGTAGATATCATAGGCCGACTAAGATTAGTATCATGCATATTTCGTAAAATCAATAGAATAAAACAAGCCAGTCAACAGTCATGAATATCAATAAATCACAACAAGTCAACCAAGATCAATCACAATAAAATCACCAAGATGTCAAGCATCACAATCACGCAAGTCACAACGGAAGTAAATTTACCATAATAACCTCACTCGCTGTACATACATGCTAGCTGATGTCTTAGCTCAGTAGCCATGACTTGCAGAGGACCCATGGTGTCCATGTACCACTCGTTCCGGAATACTCCACCGGACTCGAGCACAAACCTCCGCCCCGGAACGAACCTCGATCACGAGACATATCAATATACCTCTCGTTTCAGAAACTATCCCCGGACCACGAGCCCATAATCTAGGTCACATGGGTGTCTTTCCATACCTCTTACAGAACAGTGTTTCTTACCTTCCAGTATCAACAATCAACTTATCATTTCATGTCAAAATACCCTTGAGAAGATTATATTATCTTCTCAGCACAACACATCCACTATAGATTTAATTACACGGGAATAATGGCACGGAGCCTACACAATCAATCAACCACATTCACGTAGGAATTTAGCCACACAATACTATGCATGAAAACTAGACATGCTTTCTCCTAAGGAGATCACCAAACATACAATCAACTAACCAAAGTCTAACGTAAGTAAACCGTAACCTACCACAAAGTAGAGCTGGAGCACGCAGGTTACTCTGTTACAGCCTTTCCTTTCCTCAAAGCCTCAATACGTTCACGGTCTAAACATAGAAGGCCCAATGAGTCACATTGCTCAATTTACAAACACCAAAGCAAGAGTACCCTTCCCTTTCCCCATTCTAAGGGCGGATGATTTTCTAGGTGATAAACAACCTATCAAGGCCCCTAGTATTCATTTACCATCAATTTATACAACATTCTATCAAACATTCCCATTACAAAAAGTTTTCTATTGCAAAGACACCATTTTTATAGAACTCTAGGTGTCAAATCACTTAGTTTACGATTCTAAATGTTCAATTTATGACAAATAGCAACTAATCAATCCATTTAAATGATAAATGATAATAACCCCAACCCATCAAGTTTAGAAGTTTTGTTGACATTCTAGGGTTTCTACTTCACTTTCACCATTAAAGACCCACGAAGATGATTACAATAATGACGGGGAAGGGAATGATGGAATGAAAAGCAGTTGAACTTACCTATCAAGGTTATCTTGCCCTAGCTTGAAAATTCTCTCTAGGTGCTTGTTGGGAAGTGTGTTGGTTTTTTGTGAAAAGAGAAAATAAAACTGAGTATATAAAATTCGGGCTACTGTTTTACGTCGACCGCTACAGCGGTCGTCACGCCGCTGCAGTGGTACCGCTATAGCGGCCCACCACGAAATTGCTGTGACCGCCATGGCGGTCCATCTACATCTATAGCGGTACCTCCATAGCTGTACATTGCCCGCTACAGCGACCACCAAGGAAAAAGGATGGCCGCTGGCAACGGTCCTAGTACGGCCACAGCGGCTCAATTTGGGCAGTGAGCTCGATTTTGTCTAGTTTTTCCCCCTATCACCCCACATTTAATTCAAGGCCTCAAAAACACAACACAAAACATGCACACATATAAAAAGATGCCCCACGAATCCACCCACGGCCTCAGAATTCCCAACGGAGTCCTAATTTCCCATAACGACCGGAAGAGTCATTACACCATATACCAATTAAAACACTGTTCGTCCCCGAACAGACAAGGGTGAGAAAACTAGGGAGGAGTTACCTGACTCGATGTAAAGCTTAGGGTATTTGCTACGCATATCGGACTCTGTCTCCCAAGTAGCTTCTTTCACTGGTTGATTCTTCTATTGAACTTTCACAGAAGCTATTTCCTTGGACCTCAGCTTGCGAACATCCCTGTCTAAGATAGCAACGGGCTTTTCCTCATACAACAAATTTTCATCTGAGAAAATCGAATCCCAACGGATGATATTGGAACCATCGCCGTGGTACCTCTTCAACATCGACACATGGCACACCGGATGAACGCCTGATAAACCCGAATTTAAAGCCAACTTGTAAGCCACCTCTCCCACATGTTTGAGAATCTCAAACTTACCAATGAACCTCGGGCTAAGATTTCCCTTCTTCCCAAACCTCATTACACCATTCATGGGTGAGACCTTCAACAGCACTTGCTCTCCTTCCTCAAACTCAAGATCTCGGACCTTGCGGTCCGCATACTCCTTCTGCCTATTCTGCGCTGCCAAAAGCTTGGCTTAAATCACCTTCACCTTCTCTAGGGACTCTCTCAGAAGGTCAGTACCCTATAGTCTCACCTCTAATGCATCAAACCATCTAATAGGATACCTACACCTCCTTCCATGCAATGCCTCAAATGGGGCCATATCAATACTCGAGTGATAGCTACTATTTTAAGAAAATTCGGCTAAGGGTAAGATCTGATCCCAATGCCCACCGAAATCTATCACATACGCACGATGCATAACCTCAAGAACCTGAATAGTTCGCTCAGACTGCCCGTCAGTCTGAGGATGGAAGGCTATACTAAGATCTAACCTCGTACCCAACTCCTCATGCAAACACTCCCAAAACCTGGATGTGAATGTGGTGCCCCTGTTGGACACAATGGAGCATAGGAACCCTGTGGAGTCTAAGTACATCCCGAATGTAAACCTTAGCCAATTTTTTTCCGCATCATAAGTTATCTTCACCGGAATAAAGTGGGCAAACTTAGTTAACCTATCAATAATAACCCACATAGAGTCAAACTTCCCTAGCATTTTCGGAAGCCACACCACGAAATCCATGGCTATTCTTTCCCATTTCAACTCGGGAATGGGCATCCTCTGCAATGTGTTAGAAATATCCATTCTCATAAAGCTGTTAGCCAGAGTCTGCACCTCTCTAGCCAACGGACGCTCAGAAGAGATCAAACGACCAAACTTCCCATACTAGCCGACTTCTTGCTTAATGCGTCAGCTACTACATTAGCCTTACTAGGGTGATACAAAATGGTGCTGTCATAGTCTTCCAGCAGTTCCATCCATCTCCACTGTCTAGAGTTCAGATCTTTCTGAGTGAACACATGCTGCAAACTGCGATGGTCTGTGTACACCTCACAATGGACACCATACAAGTACCTCCATATTTTCAACGCAAACACCACTGTTGCTAACTCTAGATCATGAGTAGGATAGTTCTTCTCATGCACCTTCAACTGCGAGAAGCATAAGAAATCACCTTCTTTTCCTACATCAAAACAGCACCCAAACCAGAACGTGAAGCATCACAGTAAACAACAAAATCCTTGCCCTCCGCGGGCAATGCTAGAATCGGTGTTGTGGTCAACAATGTTTTAAGCTTTTGAAAGCTCTCCACACACTCTTCGGACCACTGAAACGGTACCTCTTTCTGAGTTAAATGGGTCATATGAGAACCAATAGAGGCAAACCCTTTCACAAACCGACGATATTAGCTTGCCAGATCCACAAAACTACGGATCTCGGTCACTGATGTTGGCCTAGCCCATTCCTTGACTGTCTGAATTTTCTGAGGATCCACTATAATACCCTCTTTCGAAATAGCATGCCCCAAGAAAGACATAGAATACAACCAGAATTCACACTTGGAGAATTTAGCATACTATTCCTTCTCTCGCAACACTCCAAGAGCAATTCTCAAATGTTTCTCATGCTCTTCCTTAATCCTAGAGTACACCAGGATATCATCAATGAACACCATTACAAATGAATCTAAATAGGGCTTAAATACACTGTTCATCAAATCCATAAATGCAGCTAGGGCGTTCGTAAGCCCAAAAGACATAACCAAGAACACATAATGTCCATACCTAGTCCGAAAAGCAATTTTTGGGATATCCTCTGCCCGAATCTTCAACTGATGGTACCCTGATCTCAAATCGATCTTAGAGGACACAGAAGCTCCCTGTAACTGGTCAACCAAGTCATCTATATGGGGAATGGGATACTTATTTCGGACAGTTACCTTATTCAGCTGATGGTAATCAATGCATATACGCATAGACTCATCCTTCTTCTTAACAAACAACACAGAAGCACCCCACGGAGAGGCACTCAAGCGAATAAACCCCTTACTCAGAAGATTTTGCAACTGCTCTTATCGTTTCCTGAGTTCTGCTGGTGCCATCCTATAAGGTGAGATGGAGACAGGACGAGTCCCTGGGTCTAAGTCAATTTGAAGTCAATATCATAATCCGATGGCATACCAGGCAAGTCCGCAGGGAACACATCCGCAAACTCGCCTACCACTGGAACCAAATCAAGGGATGGAGTATTTGCATTGATATCACAGATATGTGACAGATAAGCTAAACAACCCTTCTCTACTAGCTTCCTAGCACGAACAAAGGATATTACTTTCTTAGGGAGGGGAATAAGGTTACCCTTCCACTCGAGTCTAGGTGCCCCGGGCATGGCTAGTGTAACAGTCTTAGAATGGCAATCAAGTATAGCATAATGCGGGGACAACCAACTCATACCCAAAATAACATCGAAGTCTACTGTCACGACCCAAACCGATGAGTCATGACAAGTGTCTGACCTCTAGCGACCAAAAACCTCTATACTCATGTTTGAATCTTACTGAACAGAAAGGGCCCACAAGTGACTCAAACTAATCTCATACTGCCTCATAAATAGATAGCATCATGAACTCTGTACAGCCTGTATATACATAAACACGTTGAAAGAACAATGCAAGCCAGCTAGGCTGCTACATATACTGTACACAAAAGAGTAGAAGCCGACAAGGCTACATCATTTGACTAATACATACAACTGTCTACAGACCTCTACTGGAATAAAAGCTGTTGAAAGGACGGGACAGGGCCCCGTCATACCCATATGCCTATACATCTCAAAAGGCTAGCATACCAAAATAGACTGCAACTCCGGATCAATGGAGCGCACTGACCACTGCTGGATAGAAGTCCTACTAAACTGGACCACCTATCGGTCTACCTAAACCTGCGGGCATGAACAGAGCCCCCCAAGCAATGGGGAGTCAGTACGGATAATGTACTGAGTATGTAAGGCATAAGAACAACATATATATATATATATATATATATATATATATATATATATATATATATATATATATATATATATATATATATATATATATATATATATATATATATATATATATATATATATATATATATATATATATATATATATATATATATATATAAGAATCATGAATAAAATCTGAACTCATAAGCTGAAATGACTATATGCATGTACTTGTATGAACTTATGTCTGTGTGTATCTGCATAAATCTGTGTTACTGACAATGCCACTATGGGCGCATAATATGCATGCTCATGCCTATCAATAAAGATCATACATCTATATATATGTGTGTATAATGCATGATATATGTGCGTGTATAACGCCTGCCAAGCCTCTATGGCATCCTGCCACGACCCGTCTAAAGGACCGCGACGAGCGCCCGATGCTAGCCCACCCGGGCACCCCTTGCCTTACACTGATACTTACATCTAGGTGAGCCATATAATTTAACTTACATTTCCATTCATCAATCATACTAGTCCCATTGGACGATAACACCTTTATATCATCATTGGCATTTATGCCATGTCAATATACGTAAGCCGACAAGGCTGACAAAATGATGTACAAAATATAGGTCAACGAGGCCAAACATATCTAACCATATACACATGTCTACGAGCCTCTAAGGAGAGTATGTCATAACACATAAGCGGGACAGGACCTCGCTATGCCTATAATTATGTACGCAAAAGAATAAGTACCCAAAAGCTATAGCTCCGAATGAAATGGAGCTCCACTATGTAGTCCCTGAGAATGTGGCTATGGATCAAGTCTGTCTCCCTGTGCACCTGCGGGCATGACGCAGCGTCCATAAACAAAAGGACGTCAGTACGAAGAATGTGCTGAGTATGTAAAGCATGATCAATATCAATGTAGAAGCATAATAAGCAACAAAATAAATAGCATAAGATGGGAGGTAGAAGTATCATCGTCATAAGCACTTACTTTCCTTTCATAGGAACCTTCCAATTCTAATGCGTATTGGTGTACACACATCCATATCCGTATTCGTACTCGTATCCGTACTCATTTATATAATCTTATTCATATTCGTATCATGTTCGTATTCGTACTCATATTTATATCATATACATAATCATATCGTATACATAGCATTTGCATAGCATACCCGACCATAAAGGATCGGTGTTTCGTACATACTTGGCCAACCAAGGCTCAAGGTTGCACATACCTGGCCCTATCAAGGCTTCAGGGTTACATCTACTTGGCCCTACCAAGGCATTAGGGTTATCCGTACCATCTTCAGAGGTATGCGCGCATTATATAATCATATACATATTCTACCCGGCCTTATACGCTCGGGGTTCCATAATAGTCATACAGAGATACATATACATAATAGCTCATAAGCATCTTTACTATTATAATTACTATCATCATCGTCATCGCTATAACCATTATAGTCGTCATCAATATCATTATCACTATTAACGTCATTCATTACATCTATCTTTATAGGCTTACTCGTCATACGAGGAACTTAGTACAATCGTAGCATATCAAGGATCGTGAGCTTACTAGATCGGAAGAACAAATCGTTTGAAGGATATCATAGTCTTATAGAAGATTTAGATGTTAAGCCAAAGAACCATGCCTTATGAAAGAAGGGTTAACCTTACATACCTTTCCGTTCAACTATTTACAACTTGCACGTTCTCCGTCAACGCTCGCGTTTCTACCTTCATTAAAGTCATACTATCATTAGAATCGATAGCTAGCATATATGACTAAAACTAGAGAAAATCAGACAACATCTCCTTTATTTATACGACATTCCTCCATAACTTATATCAACTCCCAAACGTCAATAATACATTCACAATATCATAACAATAGTCATTATTCATCCACATTATCCACATTTCTCAATTTACTTTCAATCACCCATATCCATGGTCATAATACACACGACTACGTTCATTCACATACATTGCCTATCCCATGTTCTCAACGTCATTCATAACGTATTTATATCACAACACATCAATAATCATGACCCACTTCAAGCTATTACTCAAAATGGCACTATTCTATATTCATGACCCATTTTTCTATACCCTTCTACCATCCAAGTATTTCAACTCCCCAATACCTTAAAAAACATAGAATTATCATAAATCTTACCTTAGATGCTGTAGGAACAAGCCTTGGTTGATAATACTCCACTTGAGCAAAACCCTAGTTCATCTCCATTGGGATTTCTTGACTTGAATGATCTTTAATGGGTTTTCTTACACTTGATTCACTTGGTTTATGTTGTTGATCACTAATAATCCTTGAATTCTTGTGGAATATATGTAGAGAGATGTTTTAGAGAGAAGGGGTGTTATGTAGAAGTGAAATGAAATAAGACTTGGCCCCTTCATTTATTTCCCCAAAATCTGCCCGACCGTATATACGGACCAACATACGGTCCGTATAATTTATACGGGCCGTATGTTTGGCCGTATATTTGGTCCAAAAACTTTTGCCTTTCTGGGCTGATTATATGGTCCCAAACATACGGACCGTATAATTTATACAACCAGTATGTTTGGCCGTATAATGCCCAGTGGTTCCGAAGTTCGTTTCGTCGATTCGTTTGATCTCCAATCCTTGTGGAACCTTCTTAACACTTGTTCAACACCTCATTACCAATTTAAGGGACGTTATCACTCTTCTCCAAGACATCGTTAAAGCCTCGCTAACTCGTTACTCGTATTTCCTTTCCGATACCTATCGTGTGCCTTACCTTATCTTAGCCAACTTTCTCGTCTAACATCGGATGCCTTTGAAATCTCACTTAAGGTCATCAAAATGTAATTTCTTACTCATGGAAATACCGTATGCTCGCACTCTTCACTAGCCTATTCACTCGTGCATCAACAGAATATTTTTTCGAGGTGTAACACATCCCATCATATCATATCGGCCTCTCTGCAACCATCATCATATACATTGTTGCGGTACGTGCAGCCTGACTCTCATATCATCATCATGCTGGTAATGCATGTATGACGCCTATCTCTCTTCTCATACTCTACATATATCTAATATTCGCGTATATAACACCTTATGGTCACGGGTCAATGTGCATAGATATATAATGAATGTAATGCATGAATAAACTGTGTACATATAACTGGATACATAAAACTGGACCCATGAACAGAAAGAACAATCGTAAATGGCGTACATGAACATCAAAGATTGAAGTACTCATAATGCTTCTAAGAGTAGAGTAATATGGAAGCTCACTGTTATACCCCGCATTTTTATACGTCGAATTATTCGCAAGCAAATCGACTCAAGTTAAAGACGGGATTATTTTCGGACATGAAATAGGAACTTTTAATTTTCAATTTTAATTAGTACACAAATTGTTTATAAATTTTATTTAGTGTAGAATTATTATTGGAAATTAGGGACTAATTAATTGTGATTGGATTATTAGGTAAGAATTAATGATTAATTAATTAATTAATTTAATTTTTATTTGTGGGCCCCACCCGAAATAAAATAAAAAATATAATTCAAGAAGTCAATTGAATTGGCGAGTCATTATAGGGGTAACACGTGTCCAAGAAAGGGGCACCCTATATATAGTTTGGATGATGAATAACTTAGATAGTTCATTTTCATTTCACAAGTTAAAGTTTAAACAAAAAAAAAGGAGAAAGAACATTGCCATGGCTGCTGCTCACGGCCAGCCATGGCTGTTGAGAAAAAATAATCTTTTTGCTTGTTTTGGTCAAGTCCCAAGTGATTTGCAACTTCAAGGAGGTGATAGCAACATTGGATATTGAATTGAGGAAGAAGAAATTGTGAAATTGGAGCAATTATGTATAGAAATTCCTCCGAGAAAATTAAGGTAAGATTTTCTTGTTTTGTAGTATAATTGTATTAATGGTGTGTAATGGAAGGATTAAAATTGGATTGGATGAAATTGGAGGTAAGAATTGCATGAAATCGTTGTTATACGAAAGTGTGGGTTGAAAAGGATTAAAAAGGGTTATTCGATTTTTAGAGTTGTTTATGGGCTGAATTGTAAGGATTCTATATGAATATTCCTATTGTTGTCATTGTTGGTATTTATGTGATAACAGGAGGATAATTGAAAATTCGGGCTAGGTGAATATATAGGGGAAATGCTGCCCGATTTCCGTTAAGTCCTTAACTAATAAAAAACCCTAATCGAGAAAGTATAAGTTAAAGAATAAGTTCTATAGGCGATTGGTCACAGATTTATGTGCTAGGAAGTATAGTTTACTAACGATAGCGTTACTTTTATATTAAATAGGCTAAAGGGGCGACGAAGCGAACGAGATTACGATTAATCGTTAACAGGTATGTAAAGCTGTCCCTTCTTTATTTTGGCATGTCTTAGATTTAAGTGACGAATGATATGAGCTTTGGGGTAATTCTATTCATAAGTTTCGAGTGTGATTCATGATTCCTATTCACTTCTTGATGTTAGAAGTCTTGAAATGATTGAGCTTCCCTCTCAAGTTTTCTATACGTTGGATAGTAGTCGATATATATAAGCTCCTATTCTTAGAGACTCGACGATAACTAATGTCCTTGACTTCTATAAGCTATTTCTTATTATCTTGATACATGTCTATGATTCCTAAGGCTCTTTTGATATGATCTATAATGGCATTCGAGGGATACTTGATATGATTATCGCTATTGATACTCAGGTGTTTATCCCTTCTTCTTATTCTGTTTGAGTCTTGATAATGTTTTAAATTGCATATGGTTGCTCACTACTCTGCTCGTGCATGCCTCAATATGTCCTTCACCGAGTCCCGGGCCGGGTATGTTATCGTGCACAGTTTCACTGCATTGTTCACCGAGTCCCTCACTAGAGGGCCGGAATATGATATATATATATATATATATATATATGATGGAGTTATGCTGTGTTATGGCGTTATGATGTGTTTATGGAGTTATGCTGTGTTATGGCGCCAAAGACGGGGTGGCGACCATGTTCACTGAGTCCCATAATGGGCCGGATATGATATATGATATTGACATGCATGATTTATATTTCAAAAGGGCAAGTTTTTTGGTATTCTGGACATTGTACTTGTTTTCTGTACTCCTTATTTCAGTTATGATCCTTTTTACTGTATTTCATGCTTTATATACTCAGTACATATTCCGTACTGACCCCCTTTCTTCGGGGGGCTGCGTTTCATGCCCGCAGGTACAGATAGTCGGTTGGTGACCCTTCAGCATAGGACTTCTACTCAGCTGTTTTGGAGAGCTCCGTTGTTCCGGAGTCTAAACTTTTGGTTCAGATCTTATGATGTATATGTATATGTTTATCCAGGGGTACGGCGGGGACCTGTCCCGTCATATTTTGCTACCGATACTCTTAGAGGTCTGTAGACATATGTGTGGGTTGTGTATAAGTGCTGTTCAGCTGTGTCTATACGATGTGTTATGATATGATGTTCGTCTGTAGCGGCAGCCTTGTCGGCTTGCGTATGATATTGATATATAATGGCAGCCTTGTCGGCTTGCGTATCGTTTTTATGATTTGATTAGTTGTGACTCCTCAGGAGACAGCCTATCTGGATATATATATATATATATATATATATATGTGATGACATTATGAACCTTGGAGTTCTTTTGCAAGTTTCCATATTGTTCTTAGATTCAGTTTAACTATATCCAACAGGTATGTATATGAGTGTCCTAGTCGGGCACTAGTCATGGCCTACGGGGTTAGGTCGTGACACTCACCTACTCGTTTGTTGGCTCATATCATAAGGTCATGCCAAAAGAACGGAAGGATAGCCCTAACATACCTTGAAGTATATCCAATCGTCCAACTTCTACCTCTTGAACTTGTAAAGCTACAATTAAGATAACATAGGCCTTAATTAGACTATTTACTTCGCTTACTAACCATCTTTAGATACATATAGAGCTTAACAAATTGTAGACAACATTTCCCTTGTAAGCTTACAACTTTTCAACTTCTCATTCGATCCAACATCAACCACAATACCCAGAACAACAATGACAACATATATATATATATATATATATATATCAAAATATACTTAAATCCATTTCCAATCATCTCTTAAAATAACCCCAACTCACTATCTTACCCTTCATCAACTTACCACTTACATAAGTATCCTCTCTCTACTTAAAATCACTAAAACTCTTGATAATAAACTCAAATACAAGGGTAGAAATCATTTACATAACTTGAGGGGTCGAATATTCGAAGAATCACTTCAACTCCAACTTCCTAAGATTCACAACCTTGAAGAAACCCTATAAACAACCTTCTTCTTCACAAGCTCGGGTTTACGGGGCTCGGGTTTTGCCAAATCTCCACTAATATGATATAAAATGTTGGGAGTGAATATACTAGGGTTTTCTCTAATTTGGAAGAGAGAAAATAAGAAATAGGGTCGTGGATCACATATTTATACTTGAAACGAAAAAGTTCCAGCGGTGCGGTCCGACGAACGGGTCGACGACCCGTCAACGTTTCGACGGTCCGTCAACTTGCTCCGTCGACCTACGCCTACAGATTCAAGGCTGCAGAAACATAATGACGCCACACAACAACGGTCCGTCGACCATGTCGACGACCCATCGACAATGACTGGTGTTTGCAGATTTTCTCAGATCGTGTCGATTTGATTCGTTCAACTTTTAATCCTGTAAATTGCCAGGAATACCTGCTGGTACCTTTGTACATGGGGTAAAAAACTTCCTACCTTCAAAACTCGTACTTGGGTCTCTATTTCAAAGGCATACCCGACTAGGAAATGATAGGTTCTCCTACGATGAAAACGAGAGGTGTAACATCTACCATATCTAAGATCATCAAATCTGCCCAAGTACTATACCCCATAAAAGAAATCTCACATGAAGGGTAGACGCTATCCACCACCACAGAATACCAAACAGGAGTAGACACAAAAATAGGGGTATCTAGAGTATCACACATCGTGTCCAGACCCACAGCAAAATAGGTAGATACATAAGAAAAAGTAGAACCCGGATCAAACAAAATAGAAGTCATACGGTCACAAATGAAGATAGTACTTGTGATAACTACATCGGAGGCCTTAGCCTCGGGTCTAACTGGGAAGGCGTACAAATGACTGCGCCCCCTGTCGCATGTGAACTACCGCGATTACAATTACCAGTCTGAGCCCCGCCCTTGCCAGGCTGCTATCCGCCTCTACCTGCCTGAGGACCGCCTCAGTTAGGCTGGGCACCACACCTACTGGTGGTGTGGCCGCCCTACCCTGCTGGTGCGCGATCCTTACCCCATCAATCTGGTGCCAATGGAGCTCGGGGAGTCTAATACTGAGTTCCTTGCCCACTCTGTCTAAGGCTGGGGCAATACCTCTTAATATGCCCTATCTCACCACACTCGAAGCAAGCACAGTCCAGCATAGGCCGCTGAACAGAAGCTGATGAAGCAGTGTGGCCTCCATGCTGACTGGAAGCTTTATAATTTGCCCCTAATGGGCCCCTAGCTGACACCTGCATCACGGACTGAACCGGACACCCTGAATATACCTGCAAACTTTGACCCCTCAAGAAGGAGTTACTGAACATCCCACCCTTACGGGCCTTTTTCTCAACTTGTCTTGTACAACTCTCATGCCTAATCCCCTCAACGATACGGATGTCACGACCTAAACCGATGGGCCATGGCTAGTGCCCGAGTTGGACACTCGTATACGAACCTGATAGATATAATGAAACTGATACTAGGGATAATGTGGAAATCTGTAAAAGCATGTTGTATACTCATAATTCCATATATCGGAATGAACCTGACTCCTGAGGAGTCACAGTAACCAAATATAACAAAATATGCAAGCCGAAAAGGCTGCCACTATACACGAGGATATCCAAAACGAACTACATCTGTACAGTTGGCTAAACCATATATACAACCCACACATGTCTACAAACCTCAAAGAGTATAACAAAGTCTATGTAAAAAGGATCTGTACCAAAATAGCTCAAGCTCTGGAATAATAGAGCTTTCCAAGCAGCTATACAGAAATCCTAAGCCGGAGGATAACCAAGCTGAGCGTCTGTACCTGCGGGCATGAAACGCAGCCCTCGAAGAAAGGGGGTCAATACAAATAGTGTACTGAGTATGTAAGTCATGAAATCAACATATACATAGAATCGTGGAAGACAATTGGGACATCTCAATGAATGGGCAAAATAAATGCATCAGTACAGCTATATCAAAGAAACACATATATCTATAGAAATATCACAATAAAGGCCACAGTGTCACCCCCTGTCAACTGTGCCATATACACATACACATCACAACAAGGCCACAGCGTCACCCCCTGTCAACTGTGCCATATATACATCACAACAAGGTCACAGCGTCACCCCCTGTCAACTGTGCCATATACACATACACATCACAATAAGGCCACAGCGTCACTCCCTGTCAACTGTGCCATATATACATACATATCACAACAAGGGCCACAGCATCACCCCCTGTCAACTGGGCCTTGTAATACACAACAAAGGTCACAGCGTCACCCCCTGTCAACTGTGCCTTATATATACATGAAGAATGAAAATGAGTACGGTGCATAATCAAAATGAAATAATAGAGCTCTCTGTAATGTCACAAAATAGCCATATACATATATTATACTCATGGCATGCATAGGAGTTCATATAAAAACTATCGCTCTATCGCACCTTGAAGGAAAAATTTATAAGGTGAGATCAACAAACATGAAATAAATTGAGAAAATCATGAAATAGCTTAACATTTTCACATCATCGTTGAAATCATATTTGAGACCTTTAAGCATAAAATCATCCTCAACGTAATCCTCATAAAAACATTCTCATTTTTAACGTCATAAGAATCTTTAAAAGTCATAAACTTCTAGCTTTTGAAATCAAGGAGGTTATGGAAACACTTATGGAATCATACCATGGGAATCATGACTTTTGAAAGAAAGGGATGAGCCTTAACATACCTGTTCGACTTCCTACTAGTTACGTCTATCCGTCCGAGCTTGTAAATCTACAGTTAAGAGGATTTACACTAACGTTAGACTCATCATCGTACACTTGTCATAAGTTTTCAAATCAAACTATTTTATATTCTGCCAAAAATCGGGCAGCATCTCCCCTTTTTATATGCCTAGCCCGAAACCTCAGTTCAACAACCAACAACAACAACAACAATACCAACATCAATAACATCATTTAAAGCACTAATATATACCATAAAACAGCCCACACGCTATTTTTCAACTTCCGTAACTAACCCACTTACTATACAATTATTTAGCGACTTTATCTCCGTAAATAAGCCTTAAATAATACCAAAAGAGAAAGATTCATACCTTTTTATTTTCAAAACGATAATATCTTCACGATTCAACCTTGAATACAAGCAAAATCCAATGCAAGTTAATACCGTGATCACAACCACTCACTATCCGAGCCTTCATTAGCTAAAATACTTAATTCTCTCAACTTTTTATGACCAAAATACTCCTATATGTGCTAAGCTCCCAATCTGATTTTTTTTTTGGTGAAAAAAATGGGGTTTTTCCCCTTTTATAAGGTTCAAATTCGGGTCGGGGTCACTATAGCATTTTACTGTAGCAGTACTGTACCAGGTCGGTGCTGTAGCAGTACTGTAGCACGCATTTCTTCTCTGTCAGCCGAACATGGAACGTCCATAATTCTCTACTCCGATGTCCTATCAATGAGCGGTTTGTTGCATTGGAAACTAGACTCGACTAAATTCATTATAGGCTTTTTTTCACTTCAAAACACTTCATATTCTAAGAGATATTCGTCCCCCAAGTTGGACCAAAATTTTCATGCACAAACTTCACCCATCGTTTCTCCAAAGTCGTACTACTCCATTACTTCCACTCATTTCCTTATAAAACCTTCCGTTATACCTTATATACATCCTTCACTCATCAAATATACTTAATAATGCTTGCTCCTTACATTCCAAAGTGGTCTTACTTAACCATAACTCAACGTACTTATGTTTCAAATTTGATAAGTGCTTCTTCGAAGATACGGGGTGTAACATCCTTCCCCCCTTAAAAAGGTTCATCCTCGAATGTTGTAGTGCGCCGATCCTCAATATACTCATTGAATTTTTGTTCGATTACCATATACTTATACTATAATTTGGTAGGTTTCATCTTGTTCTCTCTTAGCTCTTCATCAAATTCATTTATGAGTCGTATAGTCCTCAATCCTCATATATATGATCACAAGTCAACTAGTATTACGTTCTCATTCTGTCTTTATTCCTGTGTTTTAACTAGCCACGCCAAGGCTACTCGCCGTCCTGCGAGCGTTCTTCCTCTTCGTTCCTCATTTATTTATTAACGGATAACTCCCTTGCTCGAATACAACACTTTCTTTTGTTGACTCCTCTAACGCTATCTTGGATATCCCTACTTGTACTTGTCGAGCTTAGATACGTGCTAGATTATCCCTTCGTAATTCATCAGCCAAGCTTTCCGATTCATCATAAATTTTCTTATACTAATGTCCAATTGCTTGTTCAGCGGTACTCTGCTACTGATAAAAATCCTTATTCTTAACGGTTATGTTTCTTCAATTATCCATCTTAATTCCTTTCCATGATCAGTTATAACCATACCCTCAATAAAATCTCTTAATGGTTCCTAATGTTCCATCACCATCTTTATTATTTCTCGTAGCAGGATTATATATTGCGATAAACCAATAATGATAGTTCGAACTGGTCTATAGCTCACAATATCTTCGAGCTCTTTTCAAACTCTCCCTTTAATTCCTTTGCCTCAAATCTTGTAATATAACTTATAATTATGAAGTTAGGGCAATTCTCACTTTACCACAGCTTTTTTTCCAACATCTATGGTATACTTACCCTTGACTTCCTCATTCCAGTGATCACTTAGTTAGCTATCATTCCTTATTGGCTTTCCGGTGTGTCCATTCCCATCTGCGGGGCATAAACTTACGCTGATTATTCATATAATTCTATAATACCTACCCTTATGCTCTGCATGGTTAGTGACCCGTGATATACTTTCTAATTTCTAGTGACGCTGCTGCCTTTCTATCTGCACCCACATCGTTCTTCCTCTCTTTAGAGATCGCCACACCGCTTATGGTTACTCCCTTTGTTAAGATTCTCATATTTTTCCTTTAATATCAAGATTTTCATTCGTGGTAACCCAAAGTGTCCTTTGTACACATTATCCATTTCGTCATTCTCTTTGTAGTTAGCTTGCAGAGCGTTCTTACTCTCTTTATTACTCTTTAGGATGCGTCGTTGCCTATTTAGGTGCGACACAAACTTCCCTGGTCTAGAAATATCATATCTCACGTCCACGTGAAGTATTCTCTTGATCCATTTTAATTCCTTTTCATACCTGCTTTGTGGTATGCTTATCTTTAATTCGTTCCTGCTCTCTTTTAATGCATTCTTGATATGCCACTACGTCCCGAATCTTGGCCTCCTTAAGCTAACCTCTTTCTTTCTTTGGAATTTTAACAGGGCTGTACCTCATTTTAGGACTAGATCTGCTCTTCCCCCTTTTAAGGGTGTTCATATTCACTAGTAACTCCCGAATATCAGTATTCATCGGCCAACCTTAACGATCCTCCAACTCCTTTGGTCTCTCATAATACCAGAATTCTCTCATCATATAGCTTGACTTATTTTCCTTTCTGCTAATCGAGGGCTTTTCATATGAACGAAGCGCTTATGCATTACAGATCCATTCTCGTTGCCTCCTTTAAGGTCTTTCTACTTCTACCTTTTATGACTGAACATTTCCCGAATCAACGGGTTAATGGGAACATTGGAATTCATTAAAACATTTTACGGAACGTTTGGTCACGCTTTGCTCCTTTTATCCCTCGCCTTCCTCCACAACTATTATCACTGAAATTCTTCTTACTCTAAGTTTCCGATCTCACTTTACGTCTACAATAAATCATTGAGAGTTAATATGCTACTCTTCCCCTTCCACTATCCATCCTTTTATTTACGTAGCTCACTTATCAGAAACTTTCCTTGACTACTAATTTGCATCCCACCTATGCGTTGTAGTTCTTCTAGTGTTCTGCCACTTCTTGTTCATGTCGTGAAATTCTTATAAATATACTCTCTGCTTTCTTCTCCTTCCTGCTGCCAAGGCTAGTCCATACTCATGAATATTTCCCATGCATCCTTCTATTTCGTTTATAATCGAATCTCGGTATTCCTTATCCTCATCCCATGTTATTGATGTACTACCTCCCGGTTAGCTTTATTAGTTCATTATCCTCTCGCTTGTCCTTGGTGATTGCTCAATTTTCCTTTTCTTCCCTTCTTCTTCTCTCCTCTCCTTTTGACCAGCCCATTAGTGTACTTTTCCTGCTTTCATCCTCAAACCTTTCTTGAGTTCCTTCCTCCCCAAGCGCCCTTCTCCACTTGTTATTATATAGTATTGACCCTGAAGTTCGTGAAATATTCCTTTAAACGTGCAAATCCGTTCTATTCTTAAATCATCTTTTAGGATAGCTTCTCTGTTTCCGAGGCAACCGTGTCAGTATAACTACACATTTATCCCTTTATATACCTCTCGAGAGCTGAAAAATCTCTTAGTATCATTGTAAGGCCTGATCATTCTCTCTCTTACTTCACATCCCTATTTGTTATTACTATCCTTTAGTCCCATTTATCGAAGTCTGTCTTCTAACCCCACACATTCATCTTTTATTTCACACTACCATACGTTATCCCTTTCGCATTCCTACCTTCAAATTTTTATCCAAATAGTCCCTTGCCTTACCCATCGTCCCTCTTGGAAACTTCACTCATCCCCATTTCTTACATTTTTTTTTCCTTTCCTCAAAACATTCTGATCTCTTTACTTTCTATCGATTCACTTTCTTCCTTTCCCTGATGTTATTGCATTAGGACTTTCCAACTCTAACCTGTGTGGAAAATATCATCAACTTACCTTGTAACATCTATCACTTGAACTTCACTACCCTGTTCGATTGATGCCTTCAGTATACCGCAACGTCGGTTGCTGGGACACATATACCGGTTAGCGCAACATAAGGGATGTCGTACACATACATATATATATGTTTTCTAATGCCTCGCTTACAAAGTACTTCCCAATACTATTCGAACTCATCCTAATTATAGAGTTGTGATGCACTTTTTTTCTCTTTGCCGGTCTAGTCCGCCTCATCCTTCGCGACCTTTTAGGGTTTCTAACCACTCCGCATACTCCAATTTCCCTTAGGCTTCTCTAGCTTCTCATCTGTCTCTTATCTCTGAATTTGTAGGACTCTTAATATACTTCGCAGAGGGTCACCCATCCTAGTATTACTCTCACCCCAACAAGCTTAACCTTGGAGTGCTAATGGGATCCAGTGCGTTAGTGCTGGTACGATCACATCCACCCTATTGCGTGACCTTTATCGCATGACCTAGAACAAATTGAAGTTCCAACGGGTCCCAATAAATTCTCGTAATGCATCTCCCTCCGGATTAAAGGGATCTCTTACTCTTCTGACTAAGCAAATGCTATTTTACCCTTTGAAATCCTCAATAATCACTTTCAATCTACATGTATGAATACTTTTCATCCTAGCTTTCAAGATTCCCAATGGTGGCGAAAGCATCTTAATCGCAGTTACTTCCAAATACTTAAGTCACTGATCCCCTTTAGGATTTTCGCTCATCACTATTCAGTATTACCCTGAAGTAATTACATACGCACATAGGAAATTTCAATAAGAACTTGTATGCCTATAGCTGATAGGTCCTTAGCATGATCTGGTGGGCTATAGAGTGAAATGTGCTCTTTATCCTTGGCTTCCCAATGTCTACTTGTCTGGCCTAACATAATGCTAAAACGTAGGGAAAATCTAGATGTGAGAAACTCTGTACTTCCTCCATTACGTCTTCGTCCACAGGAGTCTTGCGAACCCTTAAACGGGTCTTTGTCATATGATTTCTCAGTCGGGTCTCCTCCTACTAGAGCCACATCCTCCGATGGTTCCGCCTCAATGGAATAGCTAATGCTCTTTCTTATACCTCTTGACATCCTCGATCTTCAGTCGACGAGTGATACAAGTCTCATGTCCCCCTTCAGAGCTTCAATTACGCTCCCAGTTACTGAACTTATCCTCTTCTCCAATAAAATCCTGCAATTTAACAAAAATCGTACCAAGAACGAGCTTTCCTATCATTGGCTCTACTGCATGATCTATGATCAGAAAGAAAGATGACATCCTAAATTTCCTGTAGCTTCCTGTTTATAGATGTGGCGCATAACACACCGATAAACAAGACTCTACTAGACACGGTTTGTAGACACTCCGAGGATGAACGGCTCTGATACCACTTTTGTCACGACCCAAACCGATTAGCCATGACTAGTGCCCGAGTTAGACACTCGTTATATGAACCTGATAGATATAATCAAACTTATACTAGGGATAATGTGGAAATCTGTAAAAGCATGTTGTAGACTCATAATGCCATATATCGGAATGAACCGGAATCCTGAAGAGTCACAGTAAACAAACATAACAAAATATGCAAGCCGACAAGGCTACCACTATATATGGGGATATCCAAAACGAACTACATCTGTGTAGTTGACTAAACCATATATACAACCCACACATGTCTACAGACCTCTAAGAGTATAACAAAGTCTATGTAAAAAGGATTTGTACCAAAATAGCTCAAGCTCTGGAACAATGGAGCTCACCATGTAACTAGGCAGAAATCCTAAGCCAGAGGATAACCAAGCTGAGCGTCTGTACCTGCGGGCATGAAACTGTTACACCTCGGAAATTTTTTCGTTCATGCACCAATAGACTAATGAAGGGCAAAAAGTATACGATGTTTCAATAAGTAAGAAATAACATTTGATTATACTAATTGAGATTTCGAAGGCATTCGAGGTAATAGAAGAAAGTTTTCCAAGAAAGGCAAGGCATACGTTATGTATCGGAAAGGATTTATGAGTAACGATTTAATAATGACTTAATGATGCTTTAGAGAAGAGCTATAACGTCCCTTAGATTGTTAATGAGGTGTTAAATAAGTGTTAAGAAGGTTCCATGAGGATTGGGGATCAAACGAGTCGACGAGAACGGGATTCGAAAAACTATGGATTGTACGGTCCACTATACGGACTGTATAAAAGATACTGGCTGTATGTATGGTCGTATAACCTGTCCAGAGAAGAGCCTCCACTGGAACCATTATACAGTCACACATACAGACCGTATAAATTGTACGGACTGTATGTGTGTCCGTATAAATGTGTCGGGACAGCATTTTGAGTTTTAAATAAGGGACCCAAGTTCATTATTTTCATTTCCCATCTTCTCATTTTCCTCTCCTCACCTCAAGAACTCTCTAGAGCACTCTCCACACTTCCCATACAAGAATCCAAGAGAAATTGATGATCAACTTCATCAAACCAACAAAAATCAAGTGTATGAAACACATTGAAGTTCATCCAAGCCAAGGAATTCCAATGGAAGTGAACTAGGGTTTTGGTGCAAGAGAAGTATTGCCACTCAAGTCTTATCCCTACACTATCTAAGGTAAGTTATATGATCTTTCCATGTTGTTTAGGGTAATGAGAGGTTTAAAGACTTAGATGATGGAAAGAGATAAAAAAAAGGTCACAAAGATGAGAATAATGAGATTGTGAATAGTAGTTTGGAATGAGTCATGAATATTGATATGTTGTGATTGTAAGTATATTATGAATGACATTTAGAACATGAGATAAGCATTATATGTGAGAGAACATAATAGTGAACTATGACCATGATTATGGAGGAATTGAAGTGAAATTGTGAAATGTAGATAATGTAGATGAATGATGATTGTTGCCTATAATATTGTGAATGTTGTTATGGATGTTTGGGAGTCGATATGTGATATGAGGAAAGTGGTATAAACAAAGGAAATGCTGCCCAATTTTCCCTAGCTTTAGTAAGCACGTTCATATAATCGATTAGCTAATGTTAGTACGAACTCTCTTGAAGGTAGAAACGCGAGCATTGAAGGAGAACGATCAAGCGATAGAATAGATAAACGAAAAGGTATGTAAGGCTGGTCCTTTCTTTCTAAGGCATGACTCTATGGTATTAATCTTCCTATCTTTCTATGACTTCTCTACATATATGTATATACCAGAAATGATGAGTCTACGTTATAAAGAGCTCTCATGAGATAAAGTTAAGAGATATGTTATGAATATGTTGATGAGCCCAAGTCTAGAGACCCTAAAGCTCATGATATGATATTATTACGTAGCTAATGACCTTCATACGATTCTTTGATCTTATTCATTGTTGCTAGACCCATCTTCTGATGCTAGTCCTTTCTTTCTAAGGCATGCCTCCTATGGAATGAACCTTCTCATTTTCCCATGATCTTCCTACATAACGGAAATTATGAGTCTATGACTATAAGGAGTAACATATGTATAAGATAAAGAAAAGAGATAAGACACGAGTATGATAATGGATGATGATTGTCACGACCCAGCCCCGTGGGCCGCGACTGGTGCCCTTTTTGAACACCCAAACAGACTTACGTACCAGATCGACATATCAAAAGTTTATTCAAACTTAACATACGTTAATTTAAGGAGATACTGAAAGCAAAGATCGTCTTAAGCGGTCGCCCGTACAGAAACATCATATCAAATCCGGTAAGCTGGCGGAATATACATCGCCCAGATATACACACATATACTAACAAATGGGCCGTTTTGGCCATAATAGCAAACGGGACCGCATTAAGACGCATATCATAATCACAACGAACAAACATGACCCATGACCCACATATATGACTACAGGCCTGTACAAACCATGACAGAAACATATGACGGGACAAGGCCCCGCCGTACCCAAATAGTCATATATACAGAATATGTATAACAGAAGATATGTACCAAAAATATGAGCTCCGGATCAAAAGGAGTAATCCAAGTGGCAGAATATGTATCCTATACTGGAGGATCACCAAAACGAACGTCCGTACCTGCGGGCATGAAACGCAGCCCCTGAGGAAAGGGGGTCAGTATGAAATATGTACTGAGTTTGCAAAGCATGAAATACAGAAATCCGAATCATAACCGAAGTGAGGAGTACAGAATGTGGATACAGAATTAGTATATCAAAACCTATGCTGAATATATATATATATATATATATTATGCAAATAAAAAAAATCATGCATAGGGCTCAGGAACGTGGCCGCCACTCCGACGCTGGTGCCACAACACATCATACTCCAGAAGGTTTCACATCTCCGTACAATCCCCGAACATATCGTATCATCATAACATATCACAACACCAGAACATATCATATGCCATATCACATCATAACGCTGTATATAAGCGGTACCCGGCCCTATGGCGAAGTCTCGGGAACCGTAACACATCATACTGCCGAATATACCATAGTGCGCACGATCACAGAATCGGCCCGGGAACCGGCGAATGATATCATAGTATTAGGCACGAGCGGAGTAGTGCGGAAACCATATGCATATAAATAAATAAGCTTCAAAACTTGATGAACAAAAAGTATCATGCCAAAAAGAAGGAACGGTAGGCTTTACATACCTCAATCGCCCGCTAATCAATTCCCGAATCAAGTCTCGGGCTCTCCAATACCTACAATAATATTATCAATTACTAAACATTAGCTACAAGTACTTAGAAATTCAGTTTTAACTAGTACTTGTCTACAGAAATTTCGGCAGCATCTCCCCTGTAAATTCAACATCCCCGAGAATTAAACTCGACCAAATTCATCAACAACCATACCAACAATACCAAAAACCATACCAATAACATCAATAATCAATTCAAAACACATTCTAACATTAGTAACCTTCCTTTCAACATAATTCATCAACATTCAGTTCAACTACGAATTTTCAAGCCGATATCGACACTTACATTTTCACTACCAATTCAAGATCATTCAAGTGCAATTCAAAAGCATTTCATACCATTCTACAAAATATACAACAATCCCACCAAAAACTATAATTCACCCGAAACCTCCAACCTTCGACACAACATTCACAACACATTTTTCATCTTCCAATTTCATCAACAACAACCACAATTTGCACATTAATAATTCCATTTCCATAATTACATAAATCTATAATAAAATCACAAAATTTCCTACAACAACTTAACAACCAATTTTCATGCCAACTTGAACTAGTATTCTTCCATTTACATCAGAAGGCCACCACAACACAATTAACATAATAAATAAAAAAATTTCATTCCTCTCCATCCACAACAATATTCGCCACACACACACATACCCATAACACACAATTTTCATACTTTACATTCATTTCCATATACTACAACATATATATAAAATTCTTCCAAGACAAAAAGAGTAGAATCTTTACCTTTTTCCAATTTTTCCGCTTGCTAAAAAAAGTACTTTCTTGCCTCAAAATTTATATCCCGTTGAAGAGGGTCTTGAGCTTAGTAAGAATACAAGAAAATTACAATTTTTGAACTCAAGGTTGATGGGCTAAAATTTTCCTTTTCTTTTCTTGTATTGGTCGTATGGCCTTCTTTTGTGATGCTCTCAATTTTGTTTTCTTGAAGCTTCTAAAATGATGACTAAGTAAAGGCCTCTTCTATTTATTTACTAGATTACGTTTTCCACATGGGCTTGGGCCATTGCAAGTTGGCCGGCCACCCCACAAAATGTTGGGCCTCTCTTTCCTTTTTTTTTCCATTTATTTTGAGCCCATTTAGTTATAGGTCTTATTTTGTAATTCCCGAAAACTAATTTCCAAAATATCAAATTTTGCCCTTGGCCTTCCTCCATATTTCCACGTCAACATTTCATGGACAACACATATATTAAATAAAATCAAAATATGGCCATATTTCTTAAAGTCACAATTATTTCAAATTTCCCGAATATGCAAAAATGCGGGATATAACATCCTCCCCTCCTTTAGAGCATTCGTCCTCGAATGTTAAATTAGCCTTATAGGTCTTACAAGCATTTTGGGGGAGGTTCTTTTATGGACAGCACATATAAATCATTTATTAATCAATATAATCAATTACGGAATTTAGATTACCTGCAGGCATAGGAAACAGGTGGGGGTACTTCTTCTTCATTTCGTCCTCTGCTTCCCAGGTCATTTCCTCTCTGTTATTATTTCGCCACAGTACTTTAACAGAAGGTACATCTTTGGTGCGCAGTCTCCTCACCCGACGATCCAGAATAGCTACAGGCTGTTCTTCATAAGACAATTCCTCCGTTACCTGAATATCTTCTATGGGGAATACTCTGGAAGGATCACCAATACATTTACGGAGCATTGACACATGAAATACCGGATGTACTTCCTCCAGATCGGATGGTAAGTCTAGCTCGTAGGCGACCTCGCCTATCTTCCGAATAATCTGATAAGGCCCAATATATCGCGGACTGAGCTTTCCTTTTCTGCCGAATCTCATTACACCTTTCATAGGTGACACTTTCAGAAATACCCAGTCACCAATCTGGAACTCTAACGGTCGACGCCGTTTATCTGCATATGATTTCTGTCGACTCTGAGCTGCTAATAACCGTTCCCGAATAAGTTTCACCTTATCGACTGCCTGCTGGATCATATCTGGCCTGATCAATTTAGTTTCACCCACATCGAACCAACCGATCGGAGATCTGCACTTTCTACCATATAAGGCTTCATACGGTGCCATCTGGATACTGGAATGATAACTATTATTATAAGAAAATTCAATAGGCGGCAAGTGGTCATCCCAACTACCTCTGAAATCAATAACACAGGCCCGTAGCATATCTTCCAGCGTCTGTATAGTACGCTCGGCCTGTCCGTCGGACTGGGGATGGAATGCTGTGCTAAGACTCACCTGAGTCCCCAATCCCTCCTGAAATGACCTCCAGAAATTTGCTGTAAACTGTGCACCTCTGTCGGATATAATAGATGTAGGAACTCCGTGAAGTCTTACTATCTCTTTAATATACAACTGGGCATAATCCTCAGCCGAATAAGTAGTCCTGACCGGAAGAAAATGGGCTGATTTCGTCAGTCTATCAACAATAACCCAAATAGAATCATACCTGCGTGGAGTGCGCGGTAAAACTGTAATGAAATCCATATTAATTATTTCCCTTTTCCAAGCTGGGATTTCCATTTCCTGTAACAATCCATCGGGCTTTTGATGCTCGATCTTAACTTGCTGGCAATTTGGGCACTGAGCAACGAATTCTGCAATATCTCGTTTCATACCATCCCACCAATATAAACATCTGAGATCATGGTAAATTTTAGTGGATCCAGGATGAACAGAATACCGAGCATAATGTTCCTCTCCCATAATCTGTCGTCGCAGCCCTGCAACGTCAGGCACACATAATCTGCCTCTGTATAATAATACCCCGTCAGGTGAAATTTTGAACTTGTCTTTTCCTTATCAAGGGCTGTATCTCTGTACTGTACCAGAATAGGATCCTCGAACTGACGCTGTTTTACCTCTTCCATAATCTATGATTCAGCAACTTCTCGGACAGAAACCCCAATATTTCCAGAATCGGCCAAACGGACTCCAAGGCTGGCTAACTGATGAATTTCATGAACTAATTCCTTCTTCTTTGGCTGCACGTCGGTCAAACTGCCCATAGATTTGCGGCTAACTGCATCTGCCAGCACATTAGCTTTTCCAGGATGATACAAAATATCGACGTCATAATCTTTCAATAATTCGAGCCATCTTCTTTGTCGCAAATTTAGCTCATTTTGCTTAAAAATATACTGAAGGCTTTTGTGGTCCATATAGATATCAACATGGACCCCATATAAGTAATGCCGCCATATCTTCAAAGCATGAATTACCGCGGCTAATTCCAGATCATGGGTAGGATATTTTCTCTCGTGCGGTCTGAGCTGCCGGGAAGCATAGGCTATAATTCGACCATGCTGCATTAATACACAACCTATCCCAATACCAGAAGCATCACAATAGATGACATACCCGTCTGGCCCCTCTGGAAGAGCTAGAACTGGAGCTGTAATTAATTTTTCCTTCAGCAAATGGAAACTGCGTTCACAAGCATCGATCCACTGAAATTTTGCTGCCTTCTGAGTTAGCTTTGTTAATGGTGCCGCAATAGAAGCAAAATTTTCCACAAACCTCCTGTAATATCCGGCCAATCCCAGAAAAATACGTACCTCAGTCGGTGTCGTGGGCCTAGGCCAATTCTGTATAGCCTCGATCTTCTGTGTATCGACCCGAATACCATCTGCTCCAACGATATGCCCCAAGAATGCCACTGAAGTTAACCAGAATTCACACTTGGAGAATTTAGCATATAATTTCTGTTGCCGCAGTGTGCCAAGTACGGTCCTCAGATGATCTGAATGCTCCTCTGCTGACCGGGAATAAACCAGAATATCATCAATAAATACAATCACAAACATGTCGAGGAACGGCCTGAATACCCGATTCATCAAATCCATAAACACTGCTGGAGCATTTGTTAGCCCAAAATACATCACTCTGAACTCATAATGCCCGTATCGGGTCCTGAAGGCAGTCTTTGGAATGTCTGCCTCTCGTACCCGCACTTGATGATAGCCCGAACGCAAATCTATCTTCGAAAAATATTTATCACCCTGCAACTGATCAAATAAATAATCAATCCGGGGGAGGGGATACTTATTCTTTATAGGCACCTTATTCACCTGTTTGTAATCAATGCACATCCGTAGCGACCCGTCTTTCTTTCTTACAAACAATATCGGCGCTCCCCAAGGTGACGTACTGGGTCTGATAAAGCGTTTTTCTAATAGATCTTTCAGTTGTTCTTTCAATTCTGCAGGTGCCATTCTGTAAGGAGGAATGAATATAAGCTGAGTATCTGGTAGTACATCTATCGTGAAATAGATCTCCCGTTCAGGTGGGAGGCCTGGAAGCTCGTCCGGAAATACATCTGGAAATTCATTAACAACCGGAACTGACTGGAGAGTAGGTGTTTCTGCTTTAGTATCATGCACTCGAACAAAATGATAGATATACCCTTTCTGAATCATCTTCCTAGCCTTGAGGTATGAAATAAACTTACCCCTCGGTGATGCTGTATTTCCTGCCCATTCTATAACTGGTTCCCCTGGAAACTGGAAGAGAACTACCTTTTTCTGGCAGTCAACATTAGCATAACAGGAGGCTAACCAGCCCATACCCATAATAACATCAAATTCCATCATATCTAATTCTACCAAATCAGCCTTAGTGCAACGGCCACATATAATCACAGAACAGTTTTTATATACCTGCCTCGCTATAATAAAATCCTCAACCGGTGTAGCTACCTCGAACGGCTCTATAGGTTCAGGTGTTATCCCAATTTTACTAGCGACAAGGGGCGAAATATATGATAAAGTAGAACCCGGATCGATCAATGCATACACAGCTCGAGACAAGACCAATATTGTACCTGTGACAACATTTGGCGACGCCTCCTGATCCTGTCGGCTAGCCAATGCATATATGCGGTTCGAAAGACCGCTAGAATCAGAAACCCCGCCACGGCCTCTACCGCGGCCCGCTGGTGCTGGCATACCTCGCCTCGCAGGGTGCATAACTGAAGGAGTGGAAGACAAACCAGCAGCTGATCTCGTCGGCTGAGCTGCACCACCAGAACCACCCGCCAACGGACAGTCTCTCATAATAGGCCCTGGCGGCCGCAAGAAAAATAGGAACGCGTAGCTCTATAGCACTCTCCTGGGTGCGACCTCCCACAATAAGAACACCGGGGCATGGGTGGCCTAGACTGACTGGGACCCCTGCTCGTCTGCGAACCCGAGGCTCTGGAACTCTGGCCCACTCCGGAATACCCTACACTGCCGAATCGTCTACCTGTAGACTGTGTACCTCGGCCTGACGAAGGAGGATATCTACTAGACTGCTGCTGCTGAGGCTGCCCGCCTCGAGACTCTCCAGAATACCCAGCTGACCTAGCCCGCTTGGGCGGCCTCCTATCACGATCTCTACCCAACTGGTCCTCTCTATGTCGGTCCTCCATCCCTTGCGCATAAGCCTGTAACCGGGCAATGTCCATACCCGTCTGCGATGCCATCGCCATACAGCTGTCAATCAAATAGCGATCCAATCCTATCACATACCGATGCATCCGGTCAGCCATCTCAGCTACTATGGTAGGTGCATATCTAGCCAGAGAATCAAACTCCAAGTTGTACTCTCGGATACTCCTGCCTCTCTGCCGCAGCTACAGAAATCTATCAACCCTCGTCCGCCGCAACTCTGGGGGCAAAAAGTGGCCGATAAAGGCGGCTACAAACTCCTCCCATACGGCCGGTGGAGCATCCTCGCCTCTGGACAGCTCCCATGACTCATACCAATTAATCGCAACATCTCGCAATCTGTGTAAAGCTAACTCGACAGACTCGGTCTCAGAAGCCCTGACCAGTCTCAATGTGCGCTGCACCTGTCGGATGAAATCCTGGGGGTCCTTTTCGGGCTTAGACCCGTAGAACTCTGGGGGATTACAGGTCAGGAAATCGCGGACCCTCAAACTGTCACGTCTGTCACCATCATCACCCCCTAGCCCGCGTCTGCGAGCCTGTCCTGCTACCAATGTCATCAACAACTGAACAACCTCTCTCATCGCCCTGTCCTCCGCCCCTGGCTGAGGAGCAGGAGGCTCGGGCGCTGGAGCCTCTGGAGCTAATGGTGGAGCCGCTCCAGGCTCCTCTGGTGGGGGTGTAGCAGAACCCTCTGACTGGGGTGCACTATCGGGCATAATCTGAGCACGAGCCCGAGTAACTATCTGTATCTGGCTAGTCTCTCCTGCCACTGCTTTTCCCTTCTACGCAGGGGCCGCCTTCTTCAGAGGCATCACTGAAAACAAAACAGCGGGTCAGAAAAAGAGTCATCCTAATAGCACAGCTCTATCACACGATCTAAGATTCAAAGAAAGGTAACACCCTAAATGTCCTGTAGCCTCCTATTTATAGATGTGGTGCACAACACACCGATAAACAAGACTCTACTAGACACGGCCTGTAGACATTCCGAGGACAAACCGCTCTGATACCACTTCTGTCACGACCCAGCCCCGTGGGCCGCGATTGGTGCCCTATTTGGACACCCAAACAGACTTACGTACCAGATCGATATATCAAAAGTTTATTCAAACTTAACATACGTTAATTTAAGCAGATACTGAAAGCAAATATCGTCTTAAGCGGTCGCCCGTACAGAAACATCATATCAAATCCGGTAAGCTGGCGGAATACACATCGCCCAGATATACACACATATACTAACAAATGGGCCGTTTTGGCCATAATAGCAAACGGGACCGCATTAAGACACATATCATAATCACAACGAACAAACATGACCCATGACCCACATATATGACTACAGGCCTGTACAAACCATGACAGAAACATATGACGGGACAAGGCCCCGCCGTACCCAAATAGTCATATATACAGAATATGTATAACAGAAGATATGTACCAAAAATATGAGCTCCGGATCAAAAGGAGTAATCCAAGTGGAAGAATATGTATCCTATACTGGAGGATCACCAAAACGAACGTCCGTACCTGCGGGCATGAAACGCAGCCCCCGAGGAAAGGGGGTCAGTACGAAATATGTACTGAGTTTGCAAAGCATGAAATACAGAAATCCGAATCATAATCGAAGTGAGTAGTACAGAATGTGGATACAGAATTAGTATATCAAAACCTATGCTGAATATATATATATATATCATGCAAATAAAAAAAATCATGCATAGGGCTCAGGAACGTGGCCGCCACTCCGACGCTGGCGCCACAACACATCATACTCCAGAAGGTTTCACATCTCCGTACAATCCCCGAACATATCGTATCATCATAACATATCACAACACCAGAACATATCATGTTCCATATCACATCATAACGCGTTATATAAGCGGTACCCGGCCCTATGGCGAAGTCTCGGGAACCGTAACATATCATCTTGCCGAATATACCATAGTGCGCACGATTACAGAATCGGCCCGGGAACCGGCGAACGATATCATAGTAGTAGGCACGAGCGGAGTAGTGCGGAAACCATATGCATATAAATAAATAAGCTTCAAAACTTGATGAATAAATATTTTTACGACATCCGAAGGCTCAGAAATCAGTTTCGGGTCAATCGGAGTTAATATATGAAAGTTACGAACTTTTGAAGTACAAAACTTTCTAAAAGCATTTCAGAAGCTCTTTTTTTGGAAATTCAAGTAACATTTCAACCATTACTAAGGAGCAAATCAAATGGAGCCTTTAAGATCATATGTACGTATCAAAATATATGTATCCAAAGCTTTAGCCATATCAAATATTTTTCGGACATTGTTCGGAAACATATCAACTAGAATCTTCAAACATCATAAATGCGTATCGAACCATATGGGATAGCTTACGAAGGTCAAAGATGTTAGCCATCCTAGTTGCATCTAAGAGTAGGATTTTCTTTATAAGCATACATATACATTTTTGTTTATTCAAAAAATGATCATGCCAAAAAGAAGGAACGGTAGGCTTTACATACCTCAATCGCCCGCTAATCAATTCCCGAATCAAGTGTCGGGCTCTCCAATATCTACAATAATATTATCAATTACTAAACATTAGCTACAAGTACTTAGAAATTCAGTTTTAACTAGTACTTGTGTACAGAAATTTTGGCAGCATCTCCCCTATAAATTCAACATCCCCGAGAATTAAACTCGGCCAAATTCATCAACAACTATACCAACAATACCAACAACCATACCAATAACATCAATAATCAATTCAAAACACATTCTAACATTAGTAACCTTCCTTTCAACATAATTCATCAACATTCAGTTCAACTACAAATTTTCAAGCCGATATCGACACTTACATTTTCACTACCAATTCAAGATCATTCAAGTGCAATTCAAAAGCATTTCATACCATTCTACAAAATATACAACAATCCCACCAAAAACTATAATTCACCCGAAACCTCCAACCTTCGACACAACATTCACAACACATTTTTCATCTTCCAATTTCATCAAAAACAACCACAATTTGCACCTTAACAATTCCATTTCCATAATTACATAAATCTATAATAAAATCACAAAATTTCCTACAACAACTTAACAACCAATTTTCAGGCTCACTTGAACTAGTATTCTTCCATTTAAATCACAAGGCCACCACAACACAATTAACATAATAAATAAAATTTTGTTCATTCCTCTTCATCCACAACAATATTCGGCCACACACACACATACCCATAACACACAATTTTCATACTTTACATTCATTTCCATATACTACAACATATATATAAAATTCTTCCAAGACAAAAAGAGTAGAATATTTACCTTTTTCCAATTTTTCCGCTTGCTAAAAAAAGTACTTTCTTGCCTCAAAATTTATATCCCGTTGAAGAGGGTCTTGAGCTTAGTAGAAATACAAGAAAATTATAATTTTTGAACTCAAGATTGATGGGCTAAAAGTTTTCTTTTCTTTTCTTGTATTGGCCGTATGGCCTTCTTTTGTGATGCTCTCAATTTTGTTTTCTTGAAGCTTCTAAAATGATGACGAAGTAAAGGCCTCTTCTATTTATTTACTAGATTAAGTTTTCCACATGGGCTTGGGCCATTGCAAGTTGGCCGGCCACACCACAAAATGTTGGGCCTCTCTTTCCTTTTTTTTCATTTATTTTGAGCCCATTTAGTTATAGGTCTTATTTTGTAATTCCCGAAAACTAATTTCCAAAATATCAAATTTTGCCCTTGGCCTTCCTCCATATTTCCACGTCAACATTTCATGGACAACACATATATTAAATAAAATCAAAATATGGCCTTATTTCTTACAAGTCACAATTATTTCAAATTTCCCGAATATGCAAAAATGCGGGATATAACAATGATGATGAGTTTAAGTCTAAAGAATGCTAAAATGAGATATGATGCCTATGAAGTTAATGATTCAAAGTATGGTTCCATTGATACTTTTTCATGCGTACACTCACCTTAAAACGTTAGTCCCTTCAAGGTGAGATATGATGATTATGATTACTCCATAATGTAATCGGGGGTCCACGACCTCATGTCACCCTGACATCGCCATAGTTTCCTTCAATGTTCTAATGTAAGCTTTAATGATAGATGTATGATAATGCTAAGGATGATGTTGATTTCATTTATGTATTTTTATGTATGTATGTATGTATGCATAACATCGTGTCCCAAAAGGGCCGAGTACGGATAGCATCGAGTCCTAGAAGGGCTGAGTATGGATAGCATCGAGTCCCGGAAGGGCTGAGTACGGATAGCATCGAGTCCCAGAAGGGCCGAGTACGGATAGCATCGAGTCCCGGGAGGGCCGAGTATGGATAGCATCAAGTCCCAGGAAGGCCGAGTACAGGTGATATCAAGCCTATATGGCCGGGTACGTGGCTGTACTGCATTGTAAGTTATTGCATATGTAAGCAGGTGGATGTAACAAGCATATCTTTAGGAGAATAAAGGGGTAAGTATGTATGACGAATGTTTAAAAAGTATTATGAGAAATGACCAGTTCTTTTATCTTATGCTATTCCTCATGCTCTTATCATGTTATTATCCACGCCGTACATATTCAGTACATTGCTCGTACTGACGTCCGTTTTCTTTGGACACTATGTTCATGCCCACAGGTAGACAGGAAGGCGACCCAGATTCATAGGAGCTTCTAGCAGATTATGAGGGCACTCCATTGTTTCGGAGGTGCCATTGATTGATTATTTTGTGTACATATATGTTTTGGGCACGACGGGGTCCTGTCCCATCCATATGTCTAGTACTCTAGTAGAGGCTCGTAGATAAGTATGTGTGGGTAGTATGGTCTCACGATGTCCTTATTGTATGTATATTCTTTTGATAGCCGAAGGCCTTATGTATATAAAGGTTTGTTCAAAGTGAAAAATGATTTTCCTATGATTTGAGTATAATATTAATGAATGAACGCTTGATGTGTACAATGGGTAATGGTACGAGCGGTGCTCGGTGGTTAGCCCCGGGTACCCGTCATGGCCCCTAGTCGGGTCGTGACAAAAGTGGTATCAAAGTAGTTCAGTCCTAGGAAGTCTCTACGAGCCGTGTCTAGTAGAGTCTTATTTATGGTGTGTTGCGTGCCACATCTATAAACAGGAGGCTACAGGGCATTTAGGATAGTTACTCTTCTTTCATATCTAAGATCGTGCGATAGAGCCAAGTCATAGGAAATGAGGTTCCTTATACTAACCCTTGATTTCAGCAGAAGAATGGTATCGACATAAGAAAGTGATGGATGGTATTGAAAGTTACAGAGGTAAGTCACTTTGTTGAGGCTATGTTATCAAATATATATATATATATATATATATATATATATATATATATATATATATATATATATATATATATGATAATGAATTGATTGTCATAGAGGTAAGTCAGTGCTCGTACAACAGAGGAATTGATTAAATGCATCTTTTGATGATAATTTCAGTTAGAAGTTGTGAACTGAACAAATTGAATGACTCAGTACAAAGGTAAGCAACAACACGAAAGGATGAATGTTGGGTACGGTAGAATATTGAGGTATGATTGAAATGCAAAGCTGAAGGATGGAAGGGAAAGTAAATAGAAAGGCATAACAAGGCAGATCGCTAAAGGATCAAGTACATCTCGAGGTGTGATATATGAGCTAAGTTTCGACATCCTTGTATTGTACTTGACATTGGGATCCCAGTGTGGCTGAGATATGTTGTGAACATACACACTAGCCCTGCGAGGCATTGTTTGTATTTGCTGCGTGCAGGTTTTGGATAGTAAGAAATATAGAGGAAACCCTGCCAAAATTTTCCTAGAATTTAAAGGAGATAGGATGTAAGCATTTAATATGTCCTAATGGGACAAAGGTGTTGGGTAAAAAGAAGTGGAAGGACGGGATTATGTTAGTAGTATCGTTGACAACTACAAGAGATGTGTTAAATATTTTTGAATTGATAGTAACGGTGATTATGAGATCAACATTGATATGGTAAAGAGATATACTAGAGTAAATTAGGGAGACTGGTAGTACTAAAATATGACATAGAATGAGAAAAGGGTAACTCCAATAGAGTGTGATACGGGAGTATTAATTGAATGGATAAGCACAACTAAGATACGACAAATTTATTAGCAAAATAGAGTAACAACATGATTGAGACAAGGGTATGAAGTACGAAGGGCTATAACGAATGTGGATACCTGGATAAGACAACTCATGAGGTGAGTGTAATAGAGCTGATTAGAAAGAATAACAGGTTAAGTACGCCTACTACATGAGGTTTATTCCATTTTATACGCAGGCTTGCGAACGAGATTAAGAAGTGGCACTCTATAGAGATGGTTATGATCAGGATATAATGAGGACATAGCAAGAACTGTGATACAAAGTAAGTAAAGTATAGCGAAGAAACGACTGATGATGCGGCATGTTCTATACGAATAATGAGCGAATGCAAGTGTGAAATCAATTAGCGAGCCATGGGGCAGTAGATAAGAAAGCTTATAAGACCCTGTTAAGGGAAGAATCCATCATAGAGGGGTAGTAATGACAAAAAGGAGAAGGTCAACTTGAAAAAGAAGTTAGAGAAAACTAATACGGTAAAGTAGTAGCAGTTCGTGATTTGTGTAATCGAGAGCAATAGTGATAGCTTTGGCTGGATGTAAAAGACCAAGACTATGGGCAGATGAATAACAAAATAGAACGACTGTTAGGAAGAGGATCAACATAATAAGGATGAGAGGGGATGATTAGAATGAACAGAATAAGTTATGGGAGCGAAGAATTGATTGTATAAAAGTAACATATTCTAAAGGACAAAGTGGTGATAAGATAAGAATAAGGTTCATTGTGCGAGGAATAAAGGATTGATTATCGAACGGGAGGTAATAAGATAAATTGAGGAAGAAAGAATGTACAGGAATAAGTACGGGTATAGAAAGAAACGGAAATATGCGAATTATGCGCGCTTAAGAAGTAGTCGTATTATGAGAAAAGGAAGATGCATCTCCTACGAATATCCTATACCAAGACAGAGTGAGTAGAGTATATATAAAGGAATAAGTTGGGAGAAGTTTACCGTACGACGATAAAGCGATAAAGCCAGACGATCATCAACGATAAATACAATATGATCATGATTGGTTTTGAAATCAATGTTAAGTACAACGTGAGGGTAGAACAGTATGAGACATAAAAGGTATTAATTGCACCTGAGACATAGATCCTTCAAAACGAAGATGGAAGGTTTAAGGGTAAGATGACGATATAAGTGAACTCTGAGTATCGAAGAATGGGATAAGTGACGTTACATGGGTGGTGTGGATAGCTAAATATACTACTATTTTGAGTATCCCTATGGGACAGAAGTTATTACATGGAGCAGACGTAGACACTGACTCATAACTAACGGTTGAGCTAACCAAAACACATCCTTGTTTGGATTGCGATGTCGGTTGTGTTACTTGATTACAAAAACTGCGAAATGAGTATGTTAAGATTTCACACATGAATTACCGCAGCTATAAACTATGGGAAATGACATGAATATGAGGCGATATAACGAGGGAATTAAGGAAAAGGATATATGAATTCAAGATTTGAAAGTGAGGAAACGGATTATATAATGGTAGAAGTAAGACCCTTAAAGGGGGGAAGCGAGTGAGGAAAATACTAGTATACAGATTGAAACGATGAATCTTAAGATGTGGTAGATATAGACTCCAAAATGAAGAGTGAGAGTTCTGCGGAAAGGAGTCTAATAGCTAGTGAATAAATGAATAAGAATTGAGCGGGTATATGAGACTGTACTGTAAATCATTCATGAAGGCCTTGAACAACGTGACATTGAGAGCAAATAACTCAAGGGATACTGTAAAAGATAGCGATGCTATACTAGAATAGAGGCAAAGGCACTAACGGTAGAGTCATTGTTAATGATATTACTATTTATAAGTGACAATTAAGAAGGGACCTAAAGTTTTCTATAGTAGGACATAAGATGTGATAATCAAGGGACAAATAAAAGAAAGAAAAGAGTATGACAAGATAAGTTACTACAGATAGGCAAAAGAGTTTTGGTATGTATGACACCGAGCCTTGTCATGGCCGGGTATGCGAAACCACCAAACCTTCAAGGTCGGGTATGCTATGGATATGAATATGGACATGAATATGTATACGAATACGGATACGAATATGAATACGAATATGGATACGGATATGGATATATGTATATGTATAGATATGTATGTACACGAATCACGCAAGAACGGTTATGCAACTTGCAAGTATTTACATGTCGCAAATGAAACCAATTGGGTACTTAAAAAGAGGAGTAAGAGGTAAGCAAGAATAGTGTGGTCATGATACTCCGGGTCATGTTAGGAAAGTGACTCACTCATATCTCTTGAAAGGATATTTCTGAGGAGTCGGGGAAGTATTGTACCCGAGAGTCATTACTAAGCAGAAAACTCATTTTTAACTATTCAAAGGGAATGTTATAGATAGTGCGTGCTAGAGGACTAAAATGATGGCTCCCAAAAGAGGTTCAAGATGAAACGCTGTTGCCCCAGGTATACAATGCAATACTTTACTTTTCATGCTTTCGTTGTGTATGGCCATACTGTGGGTTGTGATATTGTAGCCCTGAGTGGCAGTGTATTTTAGACCATGGTGACAGGATGGTAGTGTTATATTAGAGGGGAAACTCTGGCGAAATTTGCGCAGAATCCCCGATAGCATAACATTCGAGGACGAATGTTTTTAAAGCGGGGAAGAAAGTTACACCTCGCAAAATTTTTCGTTCATGCACAGTGAGACTAACGAAGGGCACAAAGTATACAATGTTTCAATAAGTAAGAAATAGCATTTGATGATCCTAATTGATATTTCGAAGGCATTCGAGGTAATAGAAGAAAGTTTGCCAAGAAAGGCAAGGCATACGTTATGTATCGGAAAGGATTTATGAGTAACGAATTAATAATGACTTAATGATGTTTTGAAAAAGAGCTATAACGTCCCTTAGATTGTTAATGAGGTGTTAAACAAGTGTTAAGAAGGTTCCATAACGATTGAGGATCAAACGAGTCGACGAGAACGAGATTAGGAAAACTATGGATTGTACGCTCCACTATACGAACCGTATAAAAGATACTGGCCGTATGTATGGCCGTATAACCTTTCCAAAGAAGAGCCTGCACTGGAAACATTATACGGTCACACATACGGACCGTATAAATTTTATGGACCATATGTGTGTCCGTATAAATGTGTCGGGACAGCATTTTGAGTTTTAAATAAGGGACCCAAGTTCATTATTTTCATTTCCCATCTTCTCATTTTCCTCTCCTCACCTCAAGAACTCTCTAGAACACTCTCCACATTTCCCATACAAGAATCCAAGATAAATTGATGATCAACTTCATCAAACCAACAAAAATCAAGTATATGAAACACATTGAAGTTCATCCATGCCAAGGAATTCCAATGGAAGTGAACTAGGGTTTTGATGCAAGAGAAGTATTTCCACTCAAGGATTATTCCTACACTATCTAAGGTAAGTTTTATGTTCTTTCCATGTTGTTTAGGGTAATGAGAGGTTGAAAGACTTAGATGATGGAAGGAGATAGAAAATAGGTCACAAAGATGAGAATAATGAGATTGTGAATAGTAGTTTGGAATGAGTCATGAATATTGATATGTTGTGATTGTAAATATGTTATGAATGACATTTAGAACATGAATATAAGCATTATATGTGAGAGAACGTTATAGTGAACTATGACCATGATTATGGAGGAATTGAAGTGAAATTGTGAAATGTGGATAATGTGGATGAATGATGATTGTTGCCTATAAAATTTTAAATGTTGTTATGGATGTTTGGGAGTCGATATGTGATATGAGGAAAGTGGTATAAAAAAAGGAAATTCTGGCCAATTTTCCCTAGCTTTAGTAAGCACGTTCATATAATCGATTAGCTAATGTTAGTACGAACTCCCTTGAAGGTAGAAACGCGAGCATTGAAGGAGAACGATCAAGCGATAGAATAGCTAAACGAAAAGCTATGTAAGGCTAGTCCTTTATTTTTAAGGCATGACTCTATGGTATGAATCTTCCTATCTTTCTATGACTTGTCTACATATATGTATATACCGGAAATGATGAGTCTACATTATAAAGAGCTCTCATGAGATAAAGTTAAGAGATATGTTACGAATATGATGATGAACCCAAGTCTAGAGACCTTAAAGCTCATGATATGATATTATTACGAAGCTAATGACCTTCTTACGATTCTTTGATCTTATTCATTGTTGCTAGACCCACCTTATGATGTTAGTCCTTTCTTTCTAAGGCATGCCTCCTATGGAATGAACCTTCCCATTTTCCCATGATCTTCCTACATAACGGAAATTATGAGTCTATGACTATAAAGAGCTACATATTTATAAGATAAAGAAAAGAGATAAGACACGAGTACGATAATGGATGATGATGAAGAGTTTAAGTCTAAAGAATCCCAAAATGAGATATGATGCCCATGAAGTTAATGATTCTAAGTATGGTTCCATTGATGCTTTTTCTTGCATACACTCACCTTAACACGTTAGTCCCTTCAAGGTGATATATGATGATTATGATTACTCCATAATGTAATCGAGGGTCCACGACCTCATGTCACCCCGACATCGCCATAGTTGCCTTCAATGTTCTAATGTATGCTTTAATGATAGATGTATGATAATGCTAAGGATGATGTTGATTTCATTTATGTATTTTTATTTATGTATGTATGTATGCATAGCATCGAGTCCCGGAAGGGCCATGTACGGATAGCATCGAGTCCCGGAAGGGCCGAGTACGGATAGCATCGCGTCCCAGGAGGGCCGAGTACGGATATTATCGAGTCCCGGGAGGGCCGAGAACGGGTGATACCGAGCCTATATGGCCGGGCACGTGGCTGTACTACATTGTAAGTCATTGCATATGTAAGCAGGTGGATGTAACAAGTTATATTTAGGACAATAAAGGGGTAAGTACGTATGACGAATGTTTAAAAAGTATTATGAGAAATGAAAAACTCTTTTATCTTATGATATTCCTCATGCTCTTATCATGTTATTATCCACGCCTTACATACTCAGTACATTGCTCGTACTGACGTTCGTTTTCTTTGGACGTTGTGTTCATGCCCACAGGTAGACCGGAAGGCGACCCAGATTCATAGGAGCTTCTAGCAGATTTTGAGGGAACTCCATTGTTTCGGAGGTGCCATTGATTGATTATTTTGTGTACATATATGTTTTGGGCACGACGGGGTCATGTCCCATCCATATGTCTAGTACTCTAGTAGAGGCTCGTAGATACGCATGTGTGGGTAGTATGGTCTCACGTTGTCCTTATTGTATGTATATTATTTTGATAGCCGAAGGCCTTATGTATATAAAGGTAATTATGTTCAAAGTGAAAAATGGTTTTCCTATGATTTGAGTATAAGATTAATGAATGAACGCTTGATGTGTACGATGGGTAATGGTACGAGCGGTGCTCGATGGTTAGCCCCGGGTACCCGTCATGGCCCCTAGTCAGGTCGTGACAGAAACGCAGCCCCCGAAGAAAGGGGGTCAGTACGAATAGTGTACTGAGTATTTAAGGCATGAAATCAACATATACATAGAACCCTGGAAGACATTTGGGACATGTCAATGAATTGGCAAAATAAATGCATCAGTACAGCTATATCAAAGAAACACATATATCTATAGAAATATCACAATAAAGGCCACAGCGTCACCCCCTGTCAACTGTGCCATATACACATACACATCACAATAAGGCCACAGCGTCACCCCCTGTCAACTGCGCCATATATATATCACAACAAGGCTACAACGTCACCCCCTGTCAACTGTGCCATATACACATACACATCACAACAAGGCCACAGCGTCACCCCCTGTCAACTGTGCCATATATACAACACAACAAGGCCACAGCGTCACCCCCTATCAAATGTGCCATATATACATATACATCACAACAAGGGCCACAGCATCACCCCCTGTCAATTGGGCCTTGTAATACATAACAAAGGTCACAGCGTCACCCCCTGTCAACTGTGCCTTATATATACATGAAGAATGAAAATGAGTGCGGTGCATAATCAAAATGAAATAATAGAGCTCTCTGTAATGTCACAAAATAGCCATATACATATATTATACTCATGGCATGCATAGGAGTTCAAATAAAAACTATCGCTCTATCCCACCTTGAAGGAACAATTTATAAGGTGAGATCAACAGCAATGAAATAAATCGAGAAAATCATGAAATAGCTTAACATTTTCACATCATCGTTGAAATCATATTTGAGACCTTTAAGCATAAAATCATACTCAACGTAATCCTCATAAGAACATTCTCATTTTTAACATCATAAGAAGCTTTAAGAGTCATAAACTTCTAGCCTTTGAAATCAAGGAGGTTATGGAAACACTTATGGAATCATACCATAGGAATCATGCCTTTTGAAAGAAAGGGACGAGCCTTAACATACCTGTTCGACTTCCTACTAGTTGTGTTTATCCATCCGAGCTCGTAAATCTACATTTAAGAGGATTTACACTAACGTTAGACTCATCATCGCACACTTGTCCCAAGTTTTTAAATCAAACTATTTTATATTCTGCCAAAAATCGGGCAGTATCTCCCCTATTTATATGCCTAGCCCGAAACCTCAGTTCAGCAACCAACAACAACAGCAACAATACCAACATCAATAACATCATTTCCAACACTAATATATACCATAAAACAGGCCACACGCTGTTTTCCAACTTTCGTAACTAACCCACTTACTATACAATTATTTAACGACTTTATCTCCGTAAATAAGCCTTAAATAATACTAAAAGAGAAAGATTCATACCTTTTTCTTTTCAAAACGATAATATCTTCACGATTCCACCTTGAATACAAGCTAAATCCAACGCAAGTTAATACCGTGATCACAACCACGCACTATCCGAGCCTTGATTAGCTAAAATACTCAATTCTCTCAACTTTTTATGACCAAAATACCCCTATATGTGCTGAACTCCCAATCTGATTTTTTTTTTGGTGAAAAAAATTGGGTTTTGCCCCTTTTATAAGGTTCAAATTCGGGTCGGGGCCACTGTAGCAGCACTGTAGCAGGTCGGTACTGTAGCAGCACTGTAGCGCACGTTTCTGCTCTGTCAGCTGAACTTGTAACGTCCATAATTCTCTACTCCGATGTCCTATCGATGATAGATTTGTTGCGTTGGAAATTAGACTCGACGAACTTCATTTTAGGCTTTTGTTTCACTTTAAAACACTTTATATGCTAAGAGATATTTGTTCCCCAAGTTGGACCAAAATTTTCACACCCAAACTTCACCCATCGTTTCTCCAAAGTCGTACTACTCCCTTACTTGCACTCATTTCCTTATAAAACCTTCCGGTATACCTTATATACATCCTTCACTCATTAAATATACTTAATAATGCTTGCTCCTTACATTCCAAAGTGGTTTTAATTAACCATAACTCAACGTACTTATGTTTAAAATTTGATAAGTGCTTCTTCGAAGATACGGGGTGTAACAACGGACATGCTCCACTATCTCCTGAAATGAAGCCCTAGTGGCTACAAGCTGAAGAACCGACAACTGCAGTCCGGTGTTTAACCCCTTCACAAACCGCCGTATCCTCTCCCCTTCAGTGAACAACAACTAAAGAGCATAACAAGAAAGAGAGTGAAAACGAAACTCATACACAGAAACAGACGAGTTCCCCTGACCAATAGTAGCGAACCCATCCTTCCTTCGGTCGCTCAAAGTACGCGGAATGTACTTGTCCAGAAATACAGAGTAGAACTGAACCCAAGTCAACGGAGGAGACCTAGCTGGCCTACACTCCACATAAGCCCTCCACCAAAGCTTGGCATCACCCAAGAACTGGAAGGTCACAAACTCTAACCCCGTACTTATCCACGGGCCCCATCTTATGGAGCCTTTCGTGACAGTTGATGATGAACTCATATGCGTCCTCCGACTCAGTACCATAAAACACAGGAGGCTTCATTTTAGTGAACCTCTAAAACATATCATGTTCTACCACTCATCACTGGCCCTGTAACTGGCCTCGGGAAGGCCTCAAAACCCGAAACCTCATCCAAGCGAGGTACCACCGCTGCTGCATGCTGAACCCCTAGGGCCTATGCTCTGTCCGGATCTGAGGCCGCTGCCCCTGCGCCCCTACCTGCTGGACTCACTGGTATAGCTCCGGCTTGTGCTAACCCATGTAACCAATGCAACACCTGTGGCATAGCATTTGGTATACCCTGAGCAACTGCAGCTCCTGGTGGAATTGGTACTGCTGCTGGTTGGGCTGGTGCGGCTGCATCTCCTGCTACCACATTTGGAACCACTAGAGGCACAGGGTCAACCACCGGGATGCCATCCCCAGCTGGGGTCGCCCCTCTGCCAGCTCCTCTGCCTCCACCTCTACCTCTAGCTACTGTCGCGCGTGTTCTTGCTATCTGTGAGAGAATGAAGGATAGTCAGATACCAATTTGAATCAGCAGATAACAATTGGAATCAAGTAGCAATAAAGAAGAAAGAAAAGGGAGTTTTCGTAGTATCCGACAGCCTCTAGAAGATAAGTACAGACGTCCCCGTACCGATCTACAAGACTCTACTAGACATGTCCTTGTACGATGAGATCGACGAACCTAAAGCTCTGATACCAACTTTGTCACGACCCACCCCGCCATGACTAGCACCCATCTAAATCCGAGTGGGCGAAACAACATACAAGACACCTATCCATCCAATCCGATTTTATAGTAACCAAGTTAAACAATTATTACTGATTTAACAACAAAGAACAAATTAAATCATGCCATAAATGCTGAAATAAGTGTGGAAGTTCTAACTATTACAATCCCAAAAATTCGAAAGTCATTGTACAGGACTCTAAGCTAAAAACATGTCTAAGAATCTGAAGTCTAACAAGTAAGTAATCCATAATGTCCACAGTACGAAAAGACATCATAGCAAGAAGATCTTCGGGTGGCCTGGCATGGGAAGAAGCTCACCCAAAATCTGTCAACAAACATCCTTCACGCTAGATGCGTGTCACGACCCGACTAGGGGGCCATGACGGGTACCGGGAGCTGACTACCGAGTACCACTCATACTTATTCTGCATTTATCTATTACCCTCACACTTCTAGTTATAAGGAAAACCATTTTCAATTTGAAGCATATTTGCATTTATATACATAAGCCCTTCGGCTATCAAAATAATATATATACAATGAGGGAAATCATGAGACCATATCACCCACACATACGTATCTACGAGCCTCTACTAGAGTACTATATATAAGGACAGGACAGGACCCCGCCGTGCCCAAATATGTACACAAAATAATAAATCAAATAGCACCTCCGAAATAATGGAGTGCTGTTGTAAATCCGCTTATAACTCCTATGAATCTGGATAAGAGGACGTCCGTACGAGCGTTGTACTGAGTATGTAAGGCATAAACAACAATGATACATCAATGAAACTAGGAGACGTCAAGTAAGAAACAGTCTGTAACTGATTGTCATTTAAGAATGAAACAATGCATGCTGACTTACTTCATAAACATCATCATATCATGTATGCATAGATGTATAAGCTGCCCGACCATGTAGGTACGGTGTGATAATCATTAGCCCGCGTCCAGGCCTCCCGCGTTCGGGGTAACCATCTCATGCCGCCCACTAGTGGTGTCTGCCCATGCCATCTAGACATGGTGTATACGCTACCCGCCATAGCGGTGTCTGCCCGGCCATATAGGCACGGTGTAATATCATCATCATGTACTCATCATAATGCATGCATAGGAAGTCAAAGACAACTATACTTTATCAGGGTGATATAAGGTCGTGAACCCCCGATTCCATTATGGAGTTTCATAAACATTCTACCTCACCTTGAAGGAATTAACATATAAGGTGAGTGTAGCACAAATAACGACATCAATTAATCATACTTAGGATCATTAGCTTTGTAGGGCATCATATCATGAACTTTAGAATCTTAAGCTCATCATCATTATTATCATACTCATACGTATCTCTTATCTTTATCTCATATGAGGCTTCTTCATGAATATAGACTCATAATTTTCGGAATGTAAGAAGGTCATGGAGAATAGGGGAAGATCATGTCATAAGATTCATGCCTTAGAAAGGAAGGGAATAGCCTCACATACCTTTTCGTTTACTTACTCTATCACTTGAGCGTTCCTCTCTAATATTCACGTTTCTACCTTCAAGAGAGTTCATACTAACATTAGATAATCGATAACGTAAACACGCTTGAACTAAAGTTAGAGAAAATTGGGCAGCACTTCCTTTGTTTACACAACTTTTTCCATATCACATAATAAATCCCAATCATCAATAATAACATTCGTAATATCATAATCCATAACTTTTGTCAAGTTCATCATTATCCAACTCCCACAATTTCCTCTCAAGGTCATCTATAATCATGATCATAATACAACATTACATTCATCCTCATCTAATGTTTCTCCCATGTTATTAATATCATTTATAGCATAATCATAATCACAATATATCAAGAATCATGATTCATTCTAAGCTACCACTCAAAGATGTCACTATTCTCATATTTATGACCCATCTTCTACTTTCTTCCATAATCCAAGTCTTTCAACATCTCAATAATTTAAACAACATGGAATGATTATAAAACTTACCGTTGATTGAGTAGGAATGGGATTTGAGTGGAAACACTTCACTTGAGAAACACCCTAGTTCCACTTCCAATGAGATTCCTTGTCTTGGATGAACCCTAATGAGTTTCTTGCACTTAATTCTCTTGGTTTGATGAACTTGATCATTAGTTTCTCTTGAATTATTGTAGGAGAAGTGTGGAACTCTCTAGAAGCCTTGAGTGAGATGGAGAAGTGTGGGAAATGAAATTAGTGAAGTGGGATCTCATTTAAATACTTGAACTTAACTCACCCCTTCGGGACTTTCACGGACACTTATACGGTCCATATAAGTGACCGTACTTCACCATCAGTGAAACAACATTTCTGTTGGGTGTTATACGGACCTTATACGGACCGTATAATGTTATACAGACCGTATAAGCGGTCTTATAACCCCATTTTCCTGAAATGATTTCCGTCGTTTCGTTTAATCTCCAATCCTTATGGAACCTTCTTGACACTTGTTTAACACTTCATTACCAATCTGAGGAGTGTTATAACTCTTCTTTAAGATATCATCAAGTCGACATTAACTCGATACTTTATACCTCCTTCTTCAGAATACAACTTGTGCTCAACATTCTTTAACGAACTTTCTTCTCTTACTTCCAATGTCTTTGGAATCTTAATTAGAATCGTTAAATAACCTTTCTTACTTATGGAAACATCGTATATTCCTTACCCTGCGTTAGCCTATTCACTAGGCAATGATATGAAATTTTTCGAGGTGTAACATCCTTCCCCCCCCCCTACCCCCCCCCCCCCCCTTTAAAAATATTTGTCCTCGAATGTTAAGTTCTCGAGAATTCTACGAAAATTTCGCCAGAGTTTCCCCTGTAATTGGGCACTACCCTCCCGTCACAACAGCCCACAATAACAATGCCTCATAGGTCCATAACATAATAGCAATACAGTTTGGCCACACACGACCCAAAAGCATGAAAAGAAAGCATATATACCTCATAATGTTGATATTTCATCTTGAATCTCTTCTGGGGGTGGAAACAGGTGTGGGTACTTAGACTTCATATTTTCTTCTACTTCCCAAGTCATTTCTTCTCGGTTATTGTTTCACCATAAGACTTTGACTGAAGCTACTTCTTTGTTCCTAAGTCTCCGTACTTGCCTATCTAGTATAGCAATGGGTACCTCTGCATAAGCTAGCTTTTCCGTCACTTGGACATCATCTACCGGCACGATCCTAGTAGGATCTCCGACACATTTTCGGAGCATTGAGACATGGAAAACTGGATGGACTGATTCCAGTTCTGAGGGTAAGTCCAATTCATATGCTACTGGACCCACTTTGCAGATAATCTTGTAGGGTCCAACATATCGAGGACTAAAGTTCCCTTTCTTACCAAATATCATTACGCCTTTCATTGGTGATACCTTCAGAAATACCCAATCATCAACTTGAAATTCTAAGTCTCGCCGACGGTTGTCCGCATAGGATTTCTGGCAACTTTGGGATGTCAACAATCGATCTCGGATAATCTTGAACTTTTCCACTGCTTGTTGAAGAAATTCTGGATCTATTAATTGTGTCTCCCTAACTTCAAACCACCCAATCGGGGATTTACACTTCCTTCCATATAGAGCTTCATATGGGGCCATTCGAATACTGGAATGATAGCTATTGTTGTATGCAAACTCAATAAGAGGTAAGTGGTTATCCCAACTACCACCGAAATCTATCACACATGCCCGTAACATATCTTCCAAGGTCTGAATAGTGCATTCGTCTTGCGCGGCAGTTTGTGGATGAAATGTTGTGCTAAGCCTTACCTGAGTACCCAAACCTTCTTGAAAAGACTTCTAGAATTTGGATGCAAATTGTGCCCCTCTGTCTGTGATAATAGATATCAGAACACCATGAAGTCTCACAATCTCCTTAAGGTACAACCTTGCATAATCTTCTACAGAGTATGTGGTCCTGACTGGAAGAAAATGAGCGGATTTCGTGAGTCTGTCCACGATCACCCATATGGAGTCATACTTGCTTCGGGAATGAGGTAACCCTACAATGAAATCCAAGTTTATTGCTTCCCACTTCCAAGTTGGGATTTCCATTGCTTGTAACAATCCTCCTGGCTTTTGATGATCAATTTTCACTTGTTGACAATTTGGACATTGAGCCACAAATTCTGCTATATCTTTCTTCATTCCATCCCACCAATACATTAGCTTTAGATCATGGTACATCTTTGTCGCTCCTGGGTGAATACAATACCGAGAATAATGAGCTTCTTCTAGAATTCGACGACGTAATTCTGCAACATTTGGGACACATAGCCTGCCTCGGTATTTAAGAACTCTATCTATAGAAGTTTCAAATGGTGACTTTTCTTTCTTATGAAGTGTATCTCTATAATGACTCAAATGAGGATGTACATATTGACGTTCTTTCACCTCCATATCTAGGGATGAAACAATTGGGTTATTAATATCAATTCCTGCACTGCCTGAGTCAGTTAGGCGAACTCCAAGGCTAGCTAGCTGGTGGAGCTCAGGAATTAATTATTTCTTCTCTGAAGGAACTTCACATAAACTACCTATTGATTTGCGGCTAAGTGCATCAGCCACTACATTTGCCTTCTCGAGGTGGTATGAAATACTCACATCATAATCTTTCAGTAGTTCTAACCACCGCCTCTGTCGTAGATTTAACTCCTTCTGCTTAAAGATATATTGAAGACTCTTCTGATCTGTATAGATATCGACATGTACACTATACAAGTAGTGTCTCCACATCTTTAGTGCATGGATAAATGCAGCCAACTCAAGGTCATTGGTCGGACAATTCTTCTCGTGTTTCCGCAACTGCCTTGAAGCATAGGCAATGACTTTACCATGCTGCATCAACACACATCCAAGCCCAATGCCAGAGGCATCATAATAGACAACATAACCATCCGGCCCTTCTGGGAGTGTCAAGACTGGGGCCGAAGTTAATCTGTCCTTCAATTTTGGGAAACTGCTCTCACAAGCATCAGTCCATTGAAATTTTGCTAATTTCTGGGTTAACTTCGTCAATGGTGCTGAGATGGAGGAAAACCCTTCCACAAATCTTCTATAATAACCTGCCAATCCCAGAAAACTACAAACTTCTGTAGGTGTTATGGGCCTTGGCCAATTCTTCACTGCTTCAATTTTCTGAGTGTCGACTCGAATGCCATCAGCTGAAATAATATGGCCTAGAAAATTTACAGAATTCAGCCAAAATTCACATTTCGAAAACTTAGCATACAATTCACGAGTACGATGAATCCCAAGGACAATGCGAAAATGGTCTGCATGCTCGGATTCTGTCTGAGAGTATACCAGAATATCGCCAATAAACACGATCACGAACAGATCTAAGAGTGGCCTGAATACATTATTCATCAAATTCATAAACACCGCCGGAGCATTTTTCAACCCAAATGACATTACCCGAAATTCATAATGGCCATATCTTGTTCGGAAAGCTATTTTGGGAATATCTTCTTCTCTAACTCTCACTTGGTGATAACCTGACCTCAGGTCTATTTTGGAAAACCACTTGGCCCTCTGTAATTGATCAAAAAAATCATCGATCCTTGGGAGAGGGTATTTGTTCTTAATCGTCACCTCATTCAACTGTCTATAATCAATACACATCCGTAGGGAACCATATTTCTTTCTCACAAATAGAACTGGTGCTCCCCACGGTGACCAACTGGGCCTAATAAACCCCTTCTCAAGCAAATCCTTCAGTTGTCCCTTTAGCTCTTTCAATTCTCCCGGAGCCATTCGGTACGGAGGAATAGAAATAGGCTTGGTGTCTGGCAACACATCAATAGCAAAGTCGAGCTCTCTTTCCGGAGGAAGACCTGGGAGTTCATCTGGGAATACGTCCGGAAATTCATTCACTACCGGGACGGATTGAAAAGTTGATGGCTTTGCTTCGGTGTCATGAACTCGGACTAAGTGATAAATATAACCCTTAGCTATCATCTTCCTTGATTTAAGGTACGAAATAAACCTACCTCTTGGAGATGCGGTATTACCCTTCCATTCAAGCACGAGCTCTCCCGGAAACTGGAATCGAACTATTTTCATTCAGCAATCGACATTGGCATAACAAGAGGCCAACCAATCCATACCCATAATCACATCAAAATCAAACATTTCCAGCTCAATTAAATCAACCTTGGTCCGACGTTCACATACCACGATTATACAATTCTTATATAGTTTTCTAGCTATCACGGGATCACCAACCGGAGTAGATACCTCAAAAGGTTTAATTGGCTCGGGTTTCACCCCAATACGACCAGCAATATAGGGAATAATATAAGATAAGTAGATCTCGGATCTATCAACGCATAAACATCATGAGAGAATATAGTCAATATACCTGTAACCACATCCGGGGAGGACTCGAGAACCTATCGTCCGACTAAAGCATAGATACGGGGCTGGGTACCACCTGAACTGGACGCTACCCCTCTGCCTCTACCTCGGCCTGCTGGAATCTGGGGAGTCTGCCTTATCGGGCGCACAGAAGAAGAACTAGCCGCTGATCCTGTGGGCTGAACTCCAACTCTAACACTCATCGATGGGCAATCTCGCATCATATGTCCAACCTAGCCACAGGCATAGCAAACATCTGAACCTCGGCGACACTGACCAGAATGTAACTTACCGCACTGACTACATCGATGTACTGGTGGTCTCCTCTGGCTATAATCACCCCCAAACTGAGAACCTGAGGCTCTCGAACTCTGACCCTGTCCTTAATGAATTGTTACATCCCGTGTTTTTATACGTTGGGAAGCGTGCGAGTTAAATGACATTAGTAATGGAAGAGAGGTTATCCCTCAATCTTATAGGCGGTTAGAGTGATGGTACAGATGTATTCAAAGGACTAGAAGTGAAATGAATCGGATAAAATAAGTTTCGTTTCGAGGTTCAAAATTTATTTGAATGAAATACGGTCCAAGCTATAATATTCCGTATTTTTGGACTAGAAAATTGGACCGTCCAACAGGAGTAAATTTACTCGAGCCCAGAGAATTTGACCATATTCAAGCATGAAACGAATAACTTGGTGTGTATAAGGAATGAAGTCCCAAAATTATTTAAGACAAAAAAGTGTAACGACGATGAATGAAAATAATATTTTATGTGTAGGAAATGAGACTATGGACTATGTTGTATCACATGATTATGATAATGAGTATACGAAGTGTATTAAAAGTGGTCCATGTTTAAATAAATTGGGAGCAAGGAATTAAATTTCACGAGATAAAATAAGAAAGTTTCTATAAAAAAAATGAACAAAGGGACAAGTGTATTGGCATGGCCACGTGCAGGTATTACAAGGAAACAAAATATGACTCATACACTTAAGTAGTGTATGGTGCGTACAAGTGGGGATAAGAATCTTTCATATTAAAGATGTAGTGCTAAGCAATAAAAACATTTCTTCAACACATAGCAGAAACGTTTTTCTTCAAATAACGTTTCTTCATTTTTATGTAGCAAGAAACGTTTTTCTTCAAATAACATGGTAATATTCTCTTCTTAACACATAGTAGCTACGTTATTCCATGTAAGGTCAAACCAAGTTCAGTCATGATGATTCATCCGTTAATTTGGTGATTTTAATGTCGGTTTTCTCCGGATGATAGGAAATTGGAGATTTCTTTGAAGTGAAATAAGGTGGAAGAAGAGGAGTTCTTGATTATGAGGTAAGAATCCTCCTCTCTTAGGTACATTTAAATTCATCCCGGTCATAGCTAAATTAAGAGACGGAAATTACAAAATTAATTGGGGGAAATCGGATAAATGGTTATTGTTATCATATGGACTGTCTGGTGGTTGTTATAAATTGTTTGGTGTGCTGGAATATCGTGGAACTGGCTGTAGTTATTGTTATTGTGCTTGTTGTTATACTATGTATATACGAAAATAAAGAGGTGTATACAAGTATCAATATACGAATTGATGTAATTAACGCGAACTTACAAATAGAATTGTTATTTGATAGAGTTGGAGTTGTGGGCTGTTTTTCTTGTTGTAATTATATGATATAAAGCTGAGATTTGTGGTAAATGATGCCCTTATCATATTGAGAATATTTTTAAGGTTAAGAAGAAAGCATACGAAAAGGTGCCATGGAGTATACGGATTGTAATTCGAGCTTGTCGCTCGTTATCGAGTATTATGAAGTTATTATGGACATGCATGTTGTTTTTTTGGGATTTATTTGTTGTTGGACTATTGTGGTGATACACCAAATTGGGAGATACTAATGATATAGGGGAGGCGCTGCCCGTTTCGTTTTAGAATTAAGTTATTAATTAATATATATGATATACGAAAGTCTTCTTGAGTCACGTGCATATTCTTACGATTATAGGTTTAGCATATTAATTGTGGAAGTTCTTGGCTGGACTGAGCTCTTGAACGACGTGAGGTATGTGAAGCTAACCCTTCTTTCTTTTTGGCATGATCTTTATGAAACAAACAGACGACGTATATATGACTCCAAAGAAGCTCCTATTCTTAGAGCCACTAGGATGGCTAATGTTCTTGATTTCCAGAAGCTATTTCATTGTGTCTTGATAGGTGTCTATGATTCCTGAAGTTTATTTGATATGATCCATAATGATATTCGAAGGGTACTTGATATGATTATTGTCTTGATTTTTAAATGATAGTTCATTCTGATTATTCTATTGAGTCTCAGATATGACTTAGTTTGCATATGGTTGCTCACTACTCTGCTCGTGCATGCCTCAATATATCTTTCACCGAGTCCCAGGCCGGGTATGTTTTCGTGCACAGTTTCACTGCATTGTTCACCGAGTCTCTCACTAGAGGGTCGGGTACGGTATATATATATATATATATATATATATATATATATATATATATATATATATATATATATATATATATATGATGTGATTATGGCACCAAGGATGGCATATGATGACTTTATTCACCGAGTCCCATAATGGTTCGGGTATGATATATGATATTGACATGTATGATTTACATTTCATAAGGCAAGTGCAATGGTATCTTTGATTGACATACTCGTCTCCTGTAATCTCTATTTCAGTCATGATCTTCTTTATTGTATTTCATGCTTTATATACTCAGTATATATCTCGTACTGACCCCCTTTCTTTGGGGGGCTGCGTTTCATGCCCGCAGGTACAGATAGTCGGTTTGGTGACCCTTCAGCATATGACTTCTACTCAGCTGTCTTGGAGAGCTCCATTGTTCCGGAGCCTAGACTTTTGGTACAGATCCTTTTGATGTATATATATGTATGTTTATCCAGGGGTACGGCAGGGCCTTGTCCTGTCATATTTCACTATCGATACTCTTAGAGGTCTGTAGACATATGTGTGGGTTGTGTATAAGTTTTGTTCAGCTGTGTCTATACGATGTGCTATGGATATGTTCGTCTGCAAGGGCAGCCTTGTCGGCTTGCGTATCATATTATGTTTTGATCAGTTGTGACTCTTCAGGAGACAGGTTATCTGGATATATATATATATATGTATATATATATATATATATGATGACGTTATGAACCCTTGGGGTTCTTTTGCAAGTTTCCATACTGTTCTTAGATTCAGTTTGACTATACCTAACAGGTACGTATACGAGTGTCCAGGTCAGGCACTAGTCATGGCCCACGGGGTTGGGTCATGACAATAGTGGTATCAGAGCAGTTCATCCTCGGAGTGTCTACAGACCGTGTCTAGTAGAGTCTTGTTTATCGGTGTGTTGTGCACCACATCTATAAACAGGAAGCTACAGGACATTTAGGATGTTATCTTTCCTTCTTACTCTAGATCGTGCGATAGAGCCAAGAGGTATGAAATGATATCCCTTATATACTGACCTTTGATTTCAGCAGGAGAGTGGTGTCGACAAGTGAAGGTAAATAATGCTACTGGGAGTTACAGAGGCTTATATTTCATTGAGGTTACATTATCAGAAATTGTATATACAGAATGAAAAACTGGTCATCATCAAGGTAAGTTATTGTAAGTATATCAATAAAATGGATTGAATGTATATATATTTTTTGTTGATAAGTTCAGCTATAAGGTGCGTACAGAAGAAGCTGAAGGAATCAGTAACGGTAGGCAGAATATATGTCAGATATGGTGTGAATGTTACAGGTATGATTGAAACCTGCAGTTAAAGATTGGGAAAATAAATAGGAAAGAATAACGGGTACGGTTTGAGTTGGACATACGAGGTAAGTTCATCATTTTCATACTGTTGTTGGTATTGGGAGCCCTGTGTGGCTATGATATGCTATATATATATATATATATATATATATATATATATATATATATATATATATATATATATGTTGGCCCCGCGTGGCAGTGTTGGTATTTCCTGTGTGCAGGTTTTGGGATAGTAAGAAATACAGAGGAAACTCTGCCGAAATTTTCCTAGAAATAAAAAGGGAATGAGATATAAGTTCGTAATATGTCTTGAAAAGTCGCGTTAACAGTAATGATAGGATTTGACCAAGTTGTAAGTCTGATTTCGAGAAATAAAGTTAACTGTTGAATTGATAGTAATAGTAATTGTGAGGTCGATATCGATATGCACTCCTAAAAAATCAGCGTTTAGTGACGGAATATTAGCGACAGACCATATTCTGTCGCTAATTAACGACGGATTAGCTACGGAATGCTCATTTTGTTGCAAGAAAAGCAACTAAAATTTTATCTCATTATATAGCGACGGACTAACAACGATAACTGAATTTCGTCACTAATTATTAGCGCGAAATTTTGGCGCCTTAAATTTCACTTCAGATTTAGCAACAGAAGAGGCGCGACAAATTTTATTTTTATGTAGTGACGGATTCAGCAACCGGAAAATCCATCGCCAGACCTTTCAATTTGTCTCCAAAAAATATATATTCGTAGCAACGGAAAAATTCTTTGCAATATTAATTATTAAAAGAAGTCAATGTATTATTTAACGACGGAATATAAAATCCGTCGCTAGTCCGTCGTTAAATATTAAAAAAAAGGATATATGCTAGGGCACTCATTTATTTCCTCTCACTTCAAACACACCCAACACAACACAGATAGATAGATAGAGAGAGAGAGAGAGAGAGAGAGAGAGAGAGAGAGAGCCGTCTTCACTTCAAACACACCCAACACAACACAGATAGAGAGAGAGAGCCGTCTACATTGCCATCGTCGTCGCCGTCCACGGCCTTTTCCCTTTCTCTCTCTTTTGATTTAAGGTTTGGGGTTCACTCCTTTGTTGATTTAACCACCTGTTGTTGCTGTTTCTCAAAATCGACTTCTATTTAATTCATCAGGTAGAGTATTTGAGGTTGATTTGCTAAAATTTTAGGTTTTTCTTTTGTTAATTGTATCCCTGGGAATTTATGTATTGTGGACTTTTATGTGATTCTCGAATTTGATTTTCATTTTATCGCTTCCCGAAGTTGGAGGTTGCGATTGTGGTTGATGACTTAAGGGTTTCAATTAACTGATTTTTTAACATCGTAATTAGATACTTATTCATGTTTGCTTTTCATGTCTTATTGGTTGTATGTATTTCGTGTCCTGATGTGTTATAGAATTTAGATTAAATGATGTGTTCTCTGAAAATCATGACTATAGAAGTTAGTAGTTGCTCTATTTCACTTGCTAGATGGATGTGAATATGTTCCTATGTCGAATATGTACCATGATTTGGTTATATTTTGAATTTTAGGATTCATGATTTAGAAAGTATGCTTGATAGGGATTTATATACTTTCTGGATGACATGCATTAGTTCAATTACTTTACTCAATAAATGCAAATCTGTTTAGTCCTCTTGTAACCAAAACATGGACCATAATCTAGGCCTTTCGCTTCTGTATCTAACAATGTCAATTTAGATCTCATAAAGAAGGAGAAATTGTGTCCTTAAAATAATCATTTTGTACTTTATGAATATGGGTATTGAAGAAGGAACTTATATATATATATATATATATATATATATATATATATATATACATACATACATACATATCATGAAAATTATGGTTTATGGGGCTTCCATTTGGCTAAGACGTGAGGTTGCCTCCTCTCTGTATAAATGTTTTCACTTTGGTTTGTTGATTAGTTAATGCTGAAATAATTTGAACGTCAATTGCAAGTTCTATTGTTAGTGACTAATATCCTTCTCCTCTCTTTTATTTGCATACACAAGCTGACACACACAATGGAGTAAAAAATGGAGTTTCAAAGCAACACTCATTGCTTCACGGAGACCACCACTTCACTGTCAGCCTGTGTTACCTCTACTTCCCTGTTTTCTATCCATTTCTGCTTGTTGTGTTGGAATTTTAAGGTTGCAGTACCCCCTCTTCTCGAAGGTTTGGCCTCGTTCTAATGGTGGCATATGAGGACATTTTTTTTTTATCCTTCCTGTTGCTTAAGGCGATGGTATGTTTGAGACCACTTTTCTTGCAATGATGATAATTTCTTATAATATAAGCATGATGAGAAAAAAAATCTACTCGCTCTTGGAAAGGCAACCCGGTTGGCCGATAGCATCGCTACAACCAAAGTTCGCAGACATGACGATGTCTCTGTCCCCTTGCTTGGCAATACTACATACTGAGCCTAAAAATCTTCTTTTACTAATCACTGGCTTGTCACTGCTTATATTCAGGCTCTGATTTTTGCTCTCTTGTTGACCTATGTTGAGTGTTGACTGACTGCTCTTACCCTCCTCGCAGGCTCGCACAAACACTGCACTCACCTAGCCAGACCTCTCTGCTCTTTCTCCCCTAACACTGCTCTCTTCTTCTTTTCCTCTTGGCTATTATTATGGTTTGAGTTATTTTTCTGTTTGTCGGTATTTTTCTTAAGTTCGCGATGCTAAGGTGGATTTCATAACTGAATAGTGATAAGATATCACCGCTTTCTTTAAGTCTGAAAAGGTCAGATTTTTAACTTCTCCTTTGATCTTTATAGAGAACACATAATATTGGTTTGTGTTGTGGCGCGATGCTTGAGTACTATGTTTTAGGACTTAATTACTAACTTATTGAATATGGCATGACAGAAATATAGATTCTTCGGAGTTTAGAATCTCTGTTGAAGGTATTAATAAAGGTATGCATTATGCCTTAGAATACATATCTATAATTTGAGGTAGGTAACTATTGCACTTTTGAGGGTTAAATAAGTTGCATTCTTAAGACACCTTTGAGGCAAATTAATGGTTCATGTGAGGCAAGCATATGGTATTTTTTGAGTTGCTATTTGATGAACTGCTACTACATTTGAATGAGTTTTGTATCTGCACTTTGAGAGTAGTTTACTGTGTTTGAATGATTGCATTTACAACAAACATATGTGGTCAAAATCCCCTCTTTCGGTTCTCGGCTTGAGCAAGGATTACTCCGAGCGGATTCGGAGATTCGACAACTACAATAGCCTCAGTTCGCTGTCCCAAAACAGGTGCGAGTTTCTTCTCTATCGCTTTTGTTGCTTTTGCTTTACTTCAGTTTCAAATGGATGTCACATAAATAATTTTTATTATGATAATTAAGTATATTTGTGTTCTGCTTTGTGTCGTAAGTGACAAGAGAATCAGACTTTTTCTCTGGTATGAGTATGTGCTAACAATAAAGTTTGTTTAAGGTTTATTCAATTTTCTACTTTATTGGTTGTTTAAGCTTGTTAATTAACAGGTCTTTACTTAATTTACGGATTAAGATTTTAGCCATTTAATCAGCTGGTATTTAGTTTCGTCCGAAGTAGGTAGATCAGTTCAAGTTCTGTGTTTAGTTTGAATAAACAAGCGCTCTTCTTTTCCCTTTCGTCTCTGTCTTCCTCTTCATTTTTTACTTCATATTCAAACAAACGATGTATTAGACAAGATTGATTATAGTGATTAAATACGTGTTTGTACTTTGCTAATGTCGTGAAAGTTAACTTTCTGATTCTTTGTTATAGCCAGGAGTGTGGTAAGAAAAAAATGGGATCCTAATACGCCAGATTCATCTACTGTTAATATCTTAAAGGATAGATGTTATCTTTTCATCTTTGAGTAACAGGCTACGACTCTAGAGTTCTTTCTCAGTTTTTTTACTTTCTTATAGTGCGATTTAACAAACGATTCTAGTTTAAGTAACTTTCTTCCTTGATTCATGTTATATCCCGTATTTTTGAACCTCGGAGCATCTGCTGGGGTTGGGCCCACATACCGAGATTTTTTTTGGAACATCTGAAAAGTCATATGAATCACATATGTAAAGTTAAACACAACTCATGAAGTACCTTTGGACCAAATCAAAGTGGAAACCCTCCAAACGAATATTTTTAAGAAAACGTTTTCGGGTGACCTGCCTTTGGGGGGAAAAAACGGTATTGTAAGTTTGGACTTTCGAAAATACCTTGAAATAGAAGTTGTAGATAATTGAATTAGCTTTCAATCCATAGGTCGTGGGTTCCCAGGTGACGTCGGTACAAGGAGTTATGAACGTTTTAAGGTCGAAAGGTCAGTGGGCTAGGCCCAACTCGGGACCAACCGAGTTGGCCCAAAAAGAAAAAAAAAAATTAGGCCCGATGTTTAAGGGGTGGCCGGCCAAGTGAGGCCCAACCCATGGCTTTAATGAATATTTCCATGTGCTAATTAATTATAAAGGGATCACTATCCCTTAGAAGGTTCAAGAGACTTAGAAGAGAAAGAAGAGCAAAACAAGAGCAAAAAAAAGAAGGCATTTCGGGTTTGGTGTGGAAAATTCACCACCAAAAATCTTGTGTTAAAAATTTGTATTTTGTGGTTTCCTTACTAAGTTGAGTCCCCTCTTCAACTTGGTGTAGTTGGTTTGGAGAAAGGAGGCCTTGGTTCACCAAAGTGATCACAAATTCAATTAAAGAAGACTAGAGGAAAAGGTAAGAATTTATCTTTTATTCTTGTGTTATGGAGTTTTGTTTGGGTTGTAGTATATAGAAATGTGTTGATTGTATGGAGAAATGGAAGTTTGCAAAGTGGGTGTGTGGTATATATGCGTAGCCATGTGTATTTGTATATTGTATAGCCAAAAATGTATAAAATTCATGTTGTATTCTAGTTGTGAATGTGATGGAATTTATGTTGAGAATGAAAGTGGAATAAATTTGATTGAATGGAGAAAAATAGCATATGGCCGTGTGGTATATTTGACTTGGGAATGAAATGGATTAAGTTTGTTTAGAGTATTGGAGTGTTGTTGTAATGCTTGATATGTAAATGAAGTTAGAATGATATAAGTTTGTATTGAATTGGAATGTAGAAACTTATGTCGTTTTAGTATGGTTTTTCCGACATTAAGGAAATGAAGTTGTTTGGTTGTTAGTTGTGATGACCATTGATGAATTTGGAAGTTGGAAACTTGTTATGAAGTTGTATGCCAAAGATTTGATGTTTTGCATAAGTTATGATTTTGGCGGAAGATTGTATATCATGTATATCGAGTGTATATCTTAAGGAAAACGATATGAAATGTTTCTAGAACTATATGGTGATGATCATGATGGTTGTTGAATATGAAATTATTGATCTTAGTTGAAAGTTGGGTTGAATTGAAGATTATGTCAACTTGTGAGAAAAATGACTAGTTGAAGGATGTTTGTGTTTTTAATGTTCATTGTTGATATTGTTGTTGTCGTTTGGGTTGTTGTTGATGATTTATAGCCGAGTTGAATTCTCGGGGTGTCATATGTATAGGGGAAGTGCTGCCGAAATTTCGGTAGCCAAATATGCTTAAAGTTGAAATAATGGCATTAATAATTCACAATTGGTAAACTTGACCAATTGCAGTTTTTCGACGAAACGGGAAGTGTGTTTGGAAAGGCTTAAGGAGCGCGAAAGGTATGTAAAGCAACCCTATTACTTCCCTTGGCATGCCCTTAGTGAGTTAGGGTCAGATCCGGGCCTCGAAGGACCTCGTGGCCCTCGGAATACGCAAGACAAAATTTCAGTTTTTCCTTCTGTAGAATTGAACCATTTTGATACGCTTTTTCTGAAATTATGCAATTGTGCTCTAAGTTATTCAGAAAGTCATAGAATGTCTGTATAACCTTCGTAGATGATATTATATGTTTAGAGGGCACAATTTGAGCCCGCCACCTTATTTGTTCTGAGGCGGGCCCACTATTTACGTTTTTGCCCCTAATGTGTTAAAGCTTCCTTTTAAGCGATTTTTGAAAGAAATGTTTTAATTACCCTACTAATCGCTTAACGAATATTATTTTAAATATTCTGTTAAATATTATAAATTATTTTGACACTCGGAATGACTTCGGGAAAGTTATACTTCTGTAATTTATTATGATATCCGAAATACATTTATTATGATTCCGTCCGACCCCATTGGATTTGTTTGTCTTTGATACGCTTCATCGAGTCTTTGAAAACATTTATTATATTTTTAAATTGCATTAGTCTCTTACTACTCCATTCGTGGATGTCTCAATGTTTCCCCCACTGAGCCCGGGCCAGGATATGTTGTCAAGCGTAATTCTCTGCATTGTTCGCCGCGTCCCGATGTGAGGGGGCAGGTATACGCGTACATGGGTCTGTGGAGTATGATGTGCCATGTCCGCCTATTCTGATCTGATCTGTTATGGCCATTTTGATATGACATTATATGATACGGGGCCACGCCCCTTTTTCTGATTCCTCTGTATAGTGGCACCAGCGTCGGGAGGGTGGCCACATTCTGTCTGCCGAGTCCCGTGTCAGGGACCGGATATGATATGATATGACATATGTTTCTGTACGCATTCTGTCTGTTTTGGAAATATGCGTTTGACACTCTGGATTCTGTACTCATTTTCTGTAGCCATTATGATTTGACTTCTGTGATTCCGCTTTACATATTCAGTACATATTTCGTACTGACCCCCTTTCTTCGGGGGCTGCGTTTTCATGCCGCGCAGGTACAGACGACAGGTTTGCTGATCCGCACGTTTAGGATCCCATTTCTGCTATTTTGGGGCGCTCTCTTCTACAGAGCCCATCTTTTGGTACAGTCTGTCACTGCTATCTGGATATGTACTTTGTTCAGGGTATGACGGGGCCCTGTCCCGTCTTATGATTATGATATGTTCTGTAGAGGTCTGTGGATACATCTGTGTGGGTTCTGTACATATGTTTGGGATATTCTGTTCTGTGATGGCCTTATCGGCCTATGTGTGCCAAGTCTGCTTTTCTGCTAAATTCTGTAGCGACCACTAATATTATTATTATATTATTATTCTGTTAATATGCTAATTTGGGGTATCGGGTACGTATAGGTGCCCAGCTCGGGCACTGGTCGCGGCCCACGGGGTTGGGTCGTGACAAAAGTGGTATCAGAGCGGTTCGTCCTCGGAATGTCCACAGACCGTGTCTAGTAGAGTCTTGTTTATCGGTGTGTTGTGCACCACACCTATAAACAGGAGGCTACAGGGCATTCAGGATACTACCCTTCTTTCTGTCTTAGATCGTGCGATAGAGCTCTGTTATCAGGATGACCCCTTCCTAACGAGTGGCTATGTTTGCAGATATGCCTCCAAAAAAGGCAACAGCGGCCCAAAAGGCCAAGTCAGCAGCCTTGGGAGAGACTAGCCGGGTCCAGAGGATTACCAGGGCCCAGACACATATTGCTCCGGGGACTTTGCCCCAGACAGAGGGTTCGTCTACACCGCCACTAATGGAGGAGATTGGGGCGGCCGCAGCCGCAGATCGGGGGGCGGCTCCACCGCCAGCTCCCGCAGTTCCAGTACCTGAGCCTCCAGCTCCACGGCCAGGCACTGAGGATCAGTCTATGAGGGAGGCAGTCCAGTTGCTGACGAGACTTGTGGCAGGGCAGGTTCAGGGGCATGGACTGGGAGGTGACCGGGCAGTCAGGCGTGATAGTTCGAGAGCCCGTGAGTTTTTGACTTGTAACCCTCCAGAGTTCTTCGGGACAAAGCCCGAGGAGGATCCTGAGGAGTTTATCAGGAAGATGCGACGCACTCTAGATTTGATTAATGCTTCCGAGACAGAGTCAGTCGCGTTAGCTTCGTACCGGTTATATGATGTGGCGGCAAACTGGTACGAATCATGGGGGCTATCCAGGGGGGACGGCGCTCCTCCAGCAGTTTGGGGCGATTTTTCTCAGGCATTTCTTGGACACTTTCTGCCCCCAGAGTTGCGACGAGCCAGATCTGATAGGTTCTTATTATTGAGGCAGAAGGGTCGCAGTATCCGGGACTACAGTTTGGAGTTTGATTCCTTGGCCCGATATGCACCTACTGTGGTGGCTACTATGGCGGACCGGATGCACAGATATATTATGGGGTTGGATCGGTATTTTGTTGATAGCTGCTTAGTATTGGCTGCTCAGCCCGGTATGGACATTGCCCGTATCCAGGCCCATGCCCAGGGCATAGAGGATCGGGGCAGAGGAGGACACCGGCCTGACAGGGGCCAGGATCGGAGACAGCCCAAGAGGGCCAGGTCATCTGGAGACTTTCGGGGCAGACAGCCCCAACAGCCGCAGCAGCCTAGCAGATTTTCATCTCAGCCAGCGCAGAGCGCGCCTCCCCAGCCTACAGGTCGCAGGTTCGATAGCCCAGGGTATTCAGGAGCAGGCCAGAGCTCCAGGGCTTCAGGTTCGCGGACAGCTAGGGGTTCTAGTCATATGAGGCCACCCAGGGTTCAGTGTTCTTTTTGCGGCAGATACCATACGGGAGAGTGCTACAGAGCCACCGGTGCATGCTTTTCTTGTGGCCGTCAGGGCCATTCTGTGAGAGATTGCCCGTATAAGGGTAGTTCGGGTGGTGCAGTGCAGCCTACCGGATCAGCCGCTGGGTCTTCATCTTCGTCAGTGGCTATGCGCCCTACGGGGCAGGGTATTGCGGCACCAGCGGGTCGCGGCAGAGGCCGTGGTGGAGCTTCTGGTATTAGCGGTCCTTCGAACCGCATTTATGCTTTAGCCAGTCGCCAGGATCAGGAGGCATCTCCTAATGTCGTCACAGGTACTTTATTGGTCTTCTCTCGATCTGTGTATGCACTAATTGATCCAGGTTCGACTTTATCATATATTTCACCCCTTGTTGCCGGTAAAATTGGTATTATGTCTGAACCTATAGAGCCATTTGAGGTAGCCACACCGATAGGGGATTTTGTTGTAGCGAAACAGGTTTATAAAGACTGTTCTGTGATCGTTTGTGACCGTGACACTAAGGCAGATCTGGTAGAGTTAGATATGACTGAATTTGATGTTATTATGGGTATGGATTGGCTAGCTTCCTGTTACGCTAATGTTGACTGCCAGAATAAGGTAGTTCGCTTCCAGTTTCCCGGGGATCCAGTTATAAATTGGGCTGGTAATACAGCATCGCCGAAAGGTAAGTTTATTTCATACCTTAAGGCAAAGAAAATGATCAGAAAGGGTTATATCTATCATCTGGTTCGGGTGCAAGACTTGGACGCCGAGACGCCGACACTTCAGTCAGTCCCAGTGATTAATGAGTTTCCAGATGTTTTTCCCGACGAGCTTCCAGGTCTTCCTCCAGAGCGGGAGATAGACTTCTCTATTGACTTACTCCCAGACACTCAGCCTATCTCTATTCCTCCGTATAGAATGGCTCCTGCAGAGTTAAAGGAGTTGAAGGAGCAGCTGAAAGATTTGTTGGATAAGGGCTTCATCAGACCCAGTACTTCGCCTTGGGGAGCCCTGGTATTATTTGTGCGTAAGAAAGACGGGTCGCTGCGTATGTGTATTGATTATCGGCAGCTGAATAAGGTAACTATAAAGAATAAATACCCCCTCCCCAGGATTGATGATTTGTTTGATCAGCTGCAGGGCGCTAAGTGTTTTTCGAAGATAGATCTTCGATCCGGTTACCACCAGGTGCGAGTACGAGAGGCCGATATCCCTAAGACAGCTTTCCGGACCCGATATGGGCATTATGAGTTTAGGGTTATGTCTTTTGGGCTTACTAATGCCCCCGCAGTATTCATGGATTTGATGAACCGGGTATTCAGGCCATTCTTGGATATGTTTGTAATTGTATTCATTGATGACATCCTGGTTTATTCTCGGTCTGAGGCGGAGCACGCAGATCATCTGAGATCGGTATTAGGGGTACTCCGGCATCAGAAATTATATGCGAAATTTTCTAAGTGTGAATTCTGGCTGTCTTCAGTGGCTTTCTTGGGGCATGTTATTGCAGCTGATGGTGTCCGGGTGGACACACAGAAGATTGAGGCCGTGAAGAATTGGCCCAGACCTACGACGCCTACAGAGGTACGCAGTTTCCTGGGGTTAGCAGGCTATTACAGGAGATTTGTGGAGAAGTTTGCTTCGATTTCAGCGCCTTTGACAAGGCTGACTCAGAAGGGAGCTAAGTTCCTGTGGTCTGACGCTTGTGAACGGAGCTTCCAGTTGCTGAAGGAGAAGCTGACTACAGCCCCAGTTCTGACTCTTCCAGAGGGACCGGACAGGTATGTTATTTATTGTGACGCTTCTGGCATGGGGTTGGGCTGTGTATTGATGCAGCATGGCAGAGTTATAGTGTATGCTTCCCGGCAGCTCAAAAAGCATGAGAAGAATTATCCTACCCACGATCTGGAGCTCGCAGCGGTAATTCATGCTCTGAAGATATGGAGACACTATTTATATGGCGTTCATGTGGATATCTATACTGATCATAAGCGTCTCCAGTATATTTTCAGGCAGAGAGAGCTTAATTTGCGACAGCGGAGGTGGCTGGAGCTTCTGAAAGATTATGACGTGGATATTCTGTATCATCCGGGTAAGGCTAATGTTGTTGCCGATGCGCTCAGTCGGAAGTCTATGGGCAGTTTGGCCGATTTACAGCCAGACAGGAGAGAGATAGCCCGTGATATTCAGCAGTTGGCTAGTCTCGGGGTTCGTCTGGCCGATTCTGGAGATACACGGATTTCTGTTCGAGGGGTTTCTGAGTCATCCCTCAGGGACGATATTAAGCGGCATCAGTTCGAGGATCCTGTCTTAGTTCGGTACAGGGACACAACCTATGATAAGGAGAGGACTCCGTTCGAGTTTTCACCGGACGGCACTATGTTATACAAAGGCAGGTTGTGTGTACCGGATATTGCAGGCCTTCCGCAGCAGGTTATGAGCGAGGCACATTATGCTCGCTACTCGGTCCATCCTGGGTCTACGAAGATGTACCATGATCTCCGATGCTTATACTGGTGGGACGGCATGAAGCGGGATATTGCAGAGTTCGTCGCCCAGTGCCCTAATTGTCAGCAGGTCAAGATTGAGCATCAGAAGCCGGGTGGACTGTTGCAGGAGATGGAAATCCCGACTTGGAAGTGGGAGGTTATTAATATGGACTTCATTACAGGTTTGCCTCGCACTCCACGGAAGTATGATTCCATCTGGGTCGTCGTTGATAGGCTGACGAAATCAGCCCATTTTCTTCCCGTCAGGACTACCTATTCCGCCGAGGATTATGCCAGGCTCTATATTAAGGAGATTGTGAAGATCCACGGGGTTCCTATATCTATTATTTCTGACAGAGACGCCCAGTTTACGGCGCATTTCTGGAGATCTTTTCAGGAGGGACTAGGGACTCAGGTGAGTCTGAGCACCGCATTTCATCCTCAGAGCGACGGGCAGGCCGAGCGCACTATACAGACGCTGGGGGATATGTTGCGGGCCTGCGTTATTGATTTCAGAGGCAGCTGGGATGATCACTTGCCATTGATTGAGTTTGCATATAATAACAGTTACCATTCCAGCATCCAGATGGCTCCGTACGAGGCTCTATATGGCAGGAAATGCAGATCGCCGATTGGCTGGTTTGATATTGGCGAGACAGAGTTGATTGGCCCAGATATGGTCCAGCAGGCCGTGGACAAGGTGAAACTTATTCGAGAGCGACTGTTGGCAGCCCAGAGTCGACAGAAATCATACGCGGATAAACGGCGTCGACCGTTGGAGTTTCAGGTAGGCGATTGGGTATTTCTGAAGGTATCGCCTATGAAAGGCGTGATGCGGTTCGGCAGAAAGGGTAAGCTCAGTCCGCGTTATATTGGGCCTTATCAGATTGTTCGGAAGGTTGGAAATGTCGCCTATGAGTTAGATTTGCCATCTGATTTGGAAGCGGTACATCCGGTATTTCATGTCTCTATGCTTCGTAAATGCGTCGGTGACCCTTCTAGAATATTTCCTGCTGATGACATTCAGGTGACGGAGCAACTATCGTACGAGGAGCAGCCCGTATCTATTTTGGATCGTCAGGTAAGGAGGCTTCGGAATAAAGATGTAGCCTCTGTTAAGGTACTGTGGCGGAACGATAATAGGGAGGAAATGACATGGGAGGCCGAAGAGGAAATGAAGAAGAAATATCCTCAGTTGTTCTCTATACCCACAGGTAACCTTAAATCCCTGCTTTAATTTATTCCAATATCAATCGTGTGTCATATGTGATGCCTGTAAACATGAACTCCCCCAAAGTATTTTCAAACCCTATGAGATTAATTTAACATTCGAGGACGAATGTTCTAAAGGGGGGGAGGATGTTATATCCCGTATTATTGAACCTCGGAGCATCTGCTGGGGTGGGGCCCACATACCGAGATTTTTTTTGGAACATCTGAAAAGTCATATGAATCACATATGTAAAGTTAAACACAACTCATGAAGTACCTTTGGACCAAATCAAAGTGGAAACCCTCCAAACGAATATTTTTAAGAAAACGTTTTCGGGTGACCTGACTTTGGGGGACAAAAACGGTATTGTAAGTTTGGAATTTCGAAAATACCTTGAAATAGAAGTTGTAGATAATTGAATTAGCTTTCAATCCATAGGTCGTGGGTTCCCAGGTGACGTCGGTACAAGGAGTTATGAACGTTTTAAGGTCGAAAGGTCAGTGGGCTAGGCCCAACTCGGGACCAACCGAGTTGGCCCAAAAAGAAAAAAAAAAAAAATTTAGGCCCGATGTTTAAGGGGTGGCCGGCCAAGTGAGGCCCAACCCATGGCTTTAATGAATATTTCCATGTGCTAATTAATTATAAAGGGATCACTATCCCTTAGAAGGTTCAAGAGACTTAGAAGAGAAAGAAGAGCAAAACAAGAGCAAAAAAAAGAAGGCATTTCGGGTTTGGTGTGGAAAATTCACCACCAAAAATCTTGTGTTAAAAATTTGTATTTTGTGGTTTCCTTACTAAGTTGAGTCCGCTCTTCAACTTGGTGTAGTTGGTTTGGAGAAAGGAGGCCTTGGTTCACCAAAGTGATCACAAATTCAAGTAAAGAAGACTAGAGGAAAAGGTAAGAATTTATCCTTTATTCTTGTGTTATGGAGTTTTGTTTGGGTTGTAGTATATAGAAATGTGTTGATTGTATGGAGAAATGGAAGTTTGCAAAGTGGGTGTGTGGTATATATGTGTAGCCATGTGTATTTGTATATTGTATAGCCAAAAATGTATAGAATTCATGTTGTATTCTAGTTGTGAATGTGATGGAATTTATGTTGAGAATGAAAGTGGAATAAATTTGATTGAATGGAGAAAAATAGCATATGGCCGTGTGGTATATTTGACTTGGGAATGAAATGGATTAAGTTTGTTTAGAGTATTGGAGTGTTGTTGTAATGCTTGATATGTAAATGAAGTTAGAATGATATAATTTTGTATTGAATTGGAATGTAGAAACTTATGTCGTTTTAGTATGGTTTTTCCAACATTAAGGAAATGAAGTTGTTTGGTTGTTAGTTGTGATGACCATTGATGAATTTGGAAGTTGGAAACTTGTTATGAAGTTGTATGCCAAAGATTTGATGTTTTGCATAAGTTATGATTTTGGCGGAAGATTGTATATCGAGTGTATATCTTAAGGAAAACGATATGAAATGTTTCTAGAACTATATGGTGATGATCATGATGGTTGTTGAATATGAAATTATTGATCTTAGTTGAAAGTTGGGTTGAATTGAAGATTATGTCAACTTGTGAGAAAAATGACTAGTTGAAGGATATTTGTGTTTTTAATGTTCATTGTTGATATTGTTGTTGTCGTTTGGGTTGTTGTTGATGATTTATAGCCGAGTTGAATTCTCGGGGTGTCATATGTATAGGGGAAGTGCTGCCGAAATTTCGGTAGCCAAATATGCTTAAAGTTGAAATAATGGCATTAATAATTCACAATTGGTAAACTTGACCAATTGCAGTTTTTCGACGAAACGGGAAGTGAGTTTGGAAAGGCTTAAGGAGCGCGAAAGGTATGTAAAGCAACCCTATTACTTCCCTTGGCATGCCCTTAGTGAGTTAGGGTCGGATCCGGGCCTCGAAGGACCTCGTGGCCCTCGGAATCCGCAAGACAAAATTTCAGTTTTTCCTTCAGTAGAATTGAACCATTTTGATACGCTTTTTCTGAAATTATGCAATTGTGCTCTAAGTTACTCAGAAAGTCATAGAATGTTTGTATAACCTTCGTAGATGATATTATATGTTTAGAGGGCACAATTTGAGCCCGCCACCTTATTTGTTCTGAGGCGGGCCCACTATTTACGTTTTTGCCTCTAATGTGTTAAAGCTTCCTTTTTAAGCGATTTTTGAAAGAAATGTTTTAATTACCCTACTAATCGCTTAACGAATATTATTTTAAATATTCTGTTAAATATTATAAATTATTTTGACACTCGGAATGACTTCGGGAAAGTTATACTTCTGTAATTTATTATGATATCCGAAATACATTTATTATGATATCCGAAATACATTTATTATGATTCCGTCCGACCCCATTGGATTTGTTTGTCTTTGTTACGCTTCATCGAGTCTTTGAAAACATTTATTATATTTTTAAATTGCATTAGTCTCTCACTACTCCATTCGTGGATGTCTCAATGTTTCCCCCACTGAGCCCGGGCCAGGATATGTTGTCAAGCGTAATTCTCTGCATTGTTCGCCGCGTCCCGATGTGAGGGGGCAGGTATACGCGTACATGGGTCTGTGGAGTATGATGTGCCATGTCCGCCTATTCTGATCTGATCTGTTATGGCCATTTTGATATGACATTATATGATACGGGGCCACGCCCCTTTTTCTGATTCCTCTGTATAGTGGCACCAGCGTCGGGAGGGTGGCCACATTCTGTCTGCCGAGTCCCGTGTCAGGGACCGGATATGATATGATATGACATATGTTTCTGTACGCATTCTGTCTGTTTTGGAAATATGCGTTTGACACTCTGGATTCTGTACTCATTTTCTGTAACCATTATGATTTGACTTCTGTGATTCCGCTTTACATATTCAGTACATATTTCGTACTGACCCCCTTTCTTCGGGGGCTGCGTTTTCATGCCGCGCAGGTACAGACGACAGGTTTGCTGATCCGCACGTTTAGGATCCCATTTCTGCTATTTTGGGGCGCTCTCTTCTACAGAGCCCATCTTTTGGTACAGTCTGTCACTGATATCTGGATATGTACTTTGTTCAGGGTATGACGGGGCCCTGTCCCGTCTTATGATTATGATATGTTCTGTAGAGGTCTGTGGATACATCTGTGTGGGTTCTGTACATATGTTTGGGATATTCTGTTCTGTGATGGCCTTATCGGCCTATGTGTGCCAAGTCTGCTTTTCTGCTAAATTCTGTAGCGACCACTAATATTATTATTATATTATTATTCTGTTAATATGCTAATTTGGGGTATCGGGTACGTATAGGTGCCCAGCTCGGGCACTGGTCGCGGCCCACGGGGTTGGGTCGTGACAATTCAGCTCATATTCATTTCTTGCTCGTTCTGTTGTTTTTGTGAGCTCATATAGATTAGTTCAGTCCTAATGCTCTTTGAATTAGATAAGTAATTGCTTTGCAGTTCTGTTTCAATGTAATCTTCATTATTTGTCGCTTTGTTTTCAATCCTGATGTTGCTCACTATTTCAATTTATTCTATAGTTTTGTTTTCTGTTCATTTAAATTCAAGTATGAATTAGTTAAATTTCAGGAGTGTTTTTTCTTTTTTTTTTAGCTTTGTCTGGTTTGTTAGTTTCTTGTGGAAGACAATATGTGATATAGTTATTTACTCCCTTTCCTCTTATGGGAACTATAGGACTATTTGGATTAAGTTCCTTAGACTTAGTTAGTCACTTTTGATTAAGAATTTCAGTTCATTCTTATCTATAGCTATGATTAAGATGAAATTGTCACTGCTCTTGTTTAGCATGATGGGGAGTAGAAGGAACTCATTTTACTACTTTGTGAGAATAAATCAAAACATGCATTTCGTCTGAGTATTAAGTTATTAAGTTCTTGGTAGCTGGCCACTTTTGTTCTAATCAATTTACCCTAGAAAGAATAGTCAATTTTGTTATAAAACAAGTTTGCAATAAGATTTCAGCTCTCTAAGAAGATCTATTACAGTGTTCTCTGACTCAGATCTATTTTAAGTTTAAACTCTCTTGTTTCATCAAGTGTTTTCAAAACAACTTCTTGTTATTTTCCAAGTGCTAGTTTTGAAACATCAAATGATCTTCAATACCTTTCTGTTGGAGTTAAATGAAGAGTTTTTAAAATAATGGTGTTAAATTTGACCTGAAATATGTCTTATTCGTGTCTTGTTGTATTACTGTTACTGCATATAAACGGTTGGAACGGGTGCTATACCTGAGTTCACAGAGGAAGTTTGTTGGTGATGAACTGAAAAGGAAGCATTATCATCATGTTTAAGTCCTTCTGGAGGAGAACATGGTGATAAAGTTTTTAAAAAAAAACTTTGCTGAAATGCTGTGCAAAAAAAAAAACACTGCAGAAATGCTGGAAAAATTGTGCAAAAATGCTAAAAATACTGTACTAAAATGCTGAAACTTAGTACAGAAATGCTGAAAAACTTGTGCAGAAATGCGAAAATGCAGTGCAAAAATACAAATACGCAGTGCAAAAAAAATCACTGCTGAAGCACAACACTAAAAATATACTGAAGCGCAGTTTAGAAAATCGTGCAGAAATGCTGAAACGCAGTGCAGAAATGCTGAAAAACTGTGCAGAAATGCTGAAAAATTGTGCAGAAATGCTGAAAAAGCTGTGCAAAAAATGCAAAAAATGCAGTGCAAAAATACTGAAACTGCAATACAGTGCAGAATAGTTGATGTTGGGCTGGAGATAAAATTGTTATACTTGAGCAAGTTCAAAGGTCAAAAACTACTAGTCTAAGGTTGTTGGAAAGAGCTGCCTCATGTTGATACTCAGATGCTTACTTTAAATATTTTTCTTATTTTGAACATGATACTACATTTGTTGTTTAGGAACTCTAATTGTCTTTGTTTTCATGTTCTGTTACTTGACTATGAGACAGTGTATATGATCATTTATATCCAAGTTGTATGAAACTCTTTTTCGTTGGTCATCGTGAGACTTCAATTCCAACGAAAAATGGATAAATATCTGCTCCCTTATCTTTGGAATTCATTTCTCTTTTTATTTGGTAAAAATTGAATGATTAGTATTCTTGATGTTTTAATTTCACTACTTATTACAGGAAAGATATCAAGAAATATTACGGGAAAAATCACAATCTCAGTCTGATATTGATCAATGTGAAGCATATTACGAAGCTACTGGGGGAACAAGGAAAAGAAGAATATATGGTCTTGGATCTCAAGCACAAAGTTATTATGGGTCGAATCTTTGCGTCAATTTTGGCTTTAATCTTCAGCATCAGTAGCACCTTCAACTTCTCAATCAGCACCGACAGAAAATATGGAGGAGTTAGTGATGCGAGGACACGAGTAATATAAGTGACGGAACTGTGAAAGGCCAAACTATAAAAGATGAGCAACGAAGCAGAATGAGTGCCAGAAAATGACTGGGATGATTAGAATAAATAGGGATGAACATAATACACTTTGAAAAAGAGAAAGGGACTATGTAGGAGTAGTGTTTTCCGAAGGATACAGGAGTATCAAGAGATTCCTCGTGCACAGATTAAAAGATGGACATAGAATGGCGAAATGGGAAGGAATACTAAAGAAAGCACCCAAGATAGACGTAATTAATTGAGTACGAGTGAAAAATAAAAGGGAAATACATAGCTACGAACTTAAAGGTGTAATACGACGACAAGGTGATAATTTAAGACCATTATTAAGACAAATTTGATATGATTTTGAGTAAGTTAGAAGTCAGTGTTGGGTACACAACAAGGGTGAAAGAGCATAAGGCATAAAGGAGTACTGCGTATATATGACTTCACCTCAGAAATAGTGAAATCCTTAAAGGACAAGGATTGTGGATTTAAGAAACAACTGAGGTATTGTAAATTTAGTAGAGGAAACAGATTATATCTGCTGGGATAAAGATACCGTTATAAGAGAGCTTTGGACACTTATCATTAGAATATAAGTGCTACCTAATTGAGAATTTGGAATGACTACAGGTACTATATATCGAAAGGTTCCCGTCACTCCCTGGTTTTGATTAAGGTTTCGTACATGGACAATCAAAGTTATAAATTACAAAGAAAGACATGAGTATAGTACAGTATACCAAGTGAATTGGAAAAAGGATCGGGTGAAATTGAGATTGAAGTAGGGACATAGAGCAGAATATAAATGGATAATGGTATAAGTACATCCTTAAGGGGGGGAAGCGGGTGAGAGAAATCTAAGTATAAGATGGAAACAATTGACAGTACAATATATTTGATATGGATGCTTAAACTTCAAGTGAGATCCCTTGCTGAAAAGTTAGTAAGATCTGAAAGCCAACAATAAACGGATAGAAGTCAGGATGGTATTTGAGACAGTGCTGAGAATTATTTGTAAAGATCTTGAATGGTATGACATTAAAAAGTGGGTTCGTATAACAAGAAAGAGTACGATAAGAGAATGGTAACGAGTAACTTAAGAGATATTGTAAAGGATAGCAATGCTATACTAGATTAGAGGCTAAGACTTGGCAATAGAGTTGTGCACTGATGATATTGTGACTTATAAGTAGCAAAGGAGGGGGGGGGGGGGGGAAATACAGGACACAATCAAAGGGTGAATCAAGGGAAAGGAGTATGACAAGATAGGCTACGAGTGAGTTTTAGTACGGATGAGATATGTAAAGCAGAATGAACCAGGAGAAGGAAAGACTATGACTAAGGTCGGATATATTTTATACAAGTTGTACAAGAATAGTTAAACAACTTACTAATATTGGTATGTTAAGAATGAGACCAAGTAAGTGAGTATTTGATAAGAAGAGTAAGGATTCAGTAATAACAATGTGGTTACGATATTTCGGGCGCATTAAGGAAAAATGTAAAGATGGTTTAAGCCAAATTACTGAGATAGAATTAATACTAAGGGCAAATAGGACATGGCCATGGCTGAGCCGAAGACTTATCCCGATACCGATTCTAAGATAAGAGAGAAGAAGGAAAGGTAAAGCACGAAGACTACTGAGACGACACTAAGATATCTCTTGGGCTCATTTGAGCACTTACGCATATTCTGATGCGTGATAGGAGAACTAAGAGCAAAATCTGGGTAAAGAGGCAATAGAAGAGTTTGAACTAGAGATAAGGAAACCACACGAGATAATATGCCTAAAGTGTTATAAGTTGGATTAAGGAAAATGGTTTAAGCGAGACGATCAGAACAAGCGGGTTACTGGAAGACAGTGAATTTATATGTCAAATAAAAAATTCCTTCAGAATTATACCAATTAATGATAGTCAGCAGCTATGTAAAGTTATTATATGAGGGAACTCCAGTGCTACTTGATAGCTAACTCTAAAGAACGAGATTAAGAGCTAAAAGCGAGTGACAGTTTAAAACTTTTAAAAAGAAAGTCGAGAAGTGACACATGATGCTGAAGATTCCAGAATACGGACTGTAACAGCAGAGAAATGTAAGATTATTGAAGTAAAATAATGTTACACCTTGGAAAGTTTCATTTTATTCGTAGAGTCTGCAAAGGGTCTACAGGTTACCAGAGGCATGAAACACTCCAAAGATTGTAAAGTCTAATGAATCGACGAGGGACAGCGCGTTATAAAATCTTATGTAAAGATTGAGAGATAAGATGAAGTGAATGATACATCTTAAGGGAGCAACTTATAGAAGAAGAAAGAGTCGAGTTATGACTGAGTGCACCAGAGAGAGAGTAAGATTTCAGCAGAAGAGCTCGCAATACAACTGTCAACCAACTGCGAAATAAAGAGGAGAGTAAAGACAATGACGTGGAATCATTACCTCGAGAAGAAAGAGCAAGAGAAAGTATTATGGGAATGGCTACTTAGAGATCTGGAATGCGTTAATAAATTGAAGGGAATCGACCAACGAAAGAGGCATGTGAAGGGCATAATTCAATAAAAGAACATTTGACGAAGTAAAGGGGGGAAGTTTAACATTCGAGGACGAATGTTCTAAAGGGGGGAAGGACGTTACATCCCGTGTTTTTATGCGTTGGGAAGCGTGCGAGTTAAATGACATTAGTAATGGAAGCGAGGTCATCCCTCAATCTTATAGGCGGTTAGAGTGATGGTACAGATGTATTCAAAGGACTAGAAGTGAAATGAATCGGATAAAATAAGTTTCGTCGAGGTTCAAAATTTATTTGAATGAAATACGGTCCAAGCTATAATATTCCGTATTTTTGGACTAGAAAATTGGACCGTCCAACATGAGTAAATTTACTCGAGCCCGGAGAATTTGACCATATTCAAGCATGAAACGAATAACTTGGTGTGTACAAGGAATGAAGTCCCAAAATTATTTAAGACGAAAAAGTGTGACGGCGATGATTGAAAATAATATTTTATGTGTAGGAAATGAGGCTATGGACTATGTTGTATCATATGATTATGATAATGAGTATACGAAGTGTATTAAAAGTGGTCCATGTTTAAATAAATTGGGAGCAAGGAATTAAATTGCACGAGATAAAATAAGCAAGTTTCTATAAAAAAAAAAATGAATAAAGGGACAAGTGTATTGGCATGGCCACGTGCATGTATTACAAGGAAACAAAATATGACTCATACACTTAAGTAGTGCATGGTGCGTACAAGTGGGGATAAGAATCTTTCATATTAAAGATGTAGTGCTAAGGAATAGAAACATTTCTTCAACACATAGCAGAAACGTTTTTCTTCAAATAACGTTTCTCATTTTTATGTAGCAAGAAACGTTTTTCTTCAAATAACATGGTAATATTCTCTTCTTAACACATAGCAGCTACGTTATTCCATGTAAGGTCAAACCAAGTTCAGTCATGATGATTCATCCGTTAATTTGGTGATTTTAATGTCGGTTTTCTCCGGATGATAGCAAATCGGAGATTTCTTTGAAGTGAAATAAGGTGGAAGAAGAGGAGTTCTTGATTATGAGGTAAGAATCCTCCTCTCTTAGGTACATTTAAATTCATCCCGGTCATAGCTAAATTAAGAGACGGAAACTACAAAATTAATTGCGGGAAATCGGAGAAATGGTTATTGTTATCATATGGACTGTCTGGTGGTTGTTATAAATTGTTTGGTGTGCTGGAATATCGTGGAACTGGCTGTAGTTATTGTTATTGTGCTTGTTGTTATACTATGTATATACGAAAATAAAGAGGTGTATACAAGTATCAATATAGGAATTGATGTAATAAACGCGAACTTACAAATAGAATTGTTATTTGATAGAGTTGGAGTTGTGGGCTGTTTTTCTTGTTGTAATTATATGATATAAAGTTGAGATTTGTGGTAAATGATGCCCTTATCATATTGAGAATATTTTTAAGGTTTAGAAGAAAACATACGAAAAGGTGCCATGGAGTATACGGATTGTAATTCGAGCTTGTCGCTCGTTATCGAGTATTATGAAGTTATTATGGACATGCATGTTGTGTTTTTGGGATTTATTTGTTGTTGGACTGTTGTGGTGATACACCAAATTGGGAGATACTAATGATATAGGGGAGGCGCTGCCCGTTTCGTTTTAGAATTAAGTTATTAATTAATATATATGATATACGAAAGCCTTCTTGAGTCACGTGCATATTCTTACGATTATAGGTTTAGCATATTAATTGTGGATGTTTTGGCTGGACTGAGCTCTTGAACGACGTGAGGTATGTGAAGCTAACCCTTCTTTCTTTTTGGCATGATCTTTATGAAACAAACAGACGACGTATATATGACTCCAAAGAAGCTCCTATTCTTAGAACCACTAGGATGGCTAATGTTCTTGATTTCCAGAAGCTATTTCATTGTGTCTTGATACGCGTCTATGATTCCTGAAGTTCTATTTGATATGATCCATAATGACATTTGAAGGGTACTTGATATGATTATTGTCTTGATTTTCAAATGATAGTTCATTCTGATTATTCTATCGAGTCTCAGATATGAATTAGTTTGCATATGGTTGCTCACTACTCTGCTTGTGCATGCCTCAATATATCTTTCTCCGAGTCCCGGGCCGGGTATATTTCCGTGCACAGTTTCACTGCATTGTTCACCGAGTCCCTCACTAGAGGGCCGGGTACGGTATATATATATGATGATATGATGATATGATGATGTGATTATGGCGCCAAGGATGGCATATGATGACTTTATTCACCGAGTCCCATAATGGGCCGGGTATGATATATGATATTGACATGCATGATTTACATTTCATAAGGAAAGTGCAATGGTATCTTTGATTGACATACTCATCTCCTGTAATCTCTATTTCAGTCATGATCCTCTTTATTGTATTTCATGCTTTATATACTCAGTACATATCTCGTACTGACCCCCTTTCTTCGGGGGGCTGCGTTTCATGCCCGCAGGTACAGATAGTCGGTTTGGTGACCCTTCAGCATAGGACTTCTACTCAGCTGTCTTGGAGAGCTCCATTGTTCCGGAGCCTAGAATTTTGGTACAGATCCTTTTGATGTATATTTATGTATGTTTATCCAGGGGTACGGCGGGGCCCTGTCCCGTCATATTTCACTATCGATACTCTTAGAGGTCTGTAGACATATGTGTGGGTTGTGTATAAGTTTTGTTCAGCTGTGTCTATACGATGTGCTATGGATATGTTCGTCTATAATGGCAGCCTTGTCGGCTTGCCTATCATATTATGTTTTGATCAGTTGTGACTCTTCAGGAGACAGGTTATCTGGATATATATATACATATATATGATGACGTTATGAACCCTTGGGGTTCTTTTGCAAGTTTCCATAATGTTCTTAGATTCAGTTTGACTATACCTAACAGGTATGTATACGAGTGTCCAGGTCGGGCACTAGTCATGGCTCACGGGGTTAGGTCGTGACATGAATGGTGAGATCATATCTCCTGCCGGCAATTCAAGGAGGTGCACTAGTCGCTGACTGGCCTAAATATCTAAAATGTGTATGCCTTGATCCTCCTCTATAGTCCCTACCAGTACCCATAGATCTGACCCTTTTGCTCGGCCCTCTATCACTATCGTGCTCACCCCTTTGCGGATGTTGCTGCTCTTCTAAATTCTGGGCATGAGCCTGAATACGGGAAATATCCATCCCTTCTTGCAACGAAGCTGTCAAGCAATCCTTAAACAAATGCGGCCCTAGGCCTCTCACAAACCTGTGCACTGTATCTCCCATATCAGCCACCATGGTCGGAGCATATCTAGCCAACGAATTAAAGTGAAGGCTATACTCTCGAGCACTCATATTTTCTTGCTTCAATTTAAGAATTTATCCGCTTTAGCCCGACGAACCTCGGGTGGCAAATAGTGGTGGATGAAGGCATCTACAAATTCTTGCCAAACTGGGGGAGGTGCATTTTCTTTTCTTGAAGATACCCAATTATTATACCATAGGACCGCCACATCCCGAAGTCTATAAGATGCCAACTCCGCAGATTCGATTTCGGAGGCATGAATAATTTTCAATGTCCTCAACATCTCATCAATAAAACCTTGCAATTCTTCATCCGGCTTTGACCCGAAAAACTCTAGAAGGTTTAAACTCATAAAATCACGGGCTCTAGTACTAATAGCCCTGTCACTTGGACCCGAACTCTGCTGCTGTGCCTGGGCGGCAACTAACTGTGTCAGTAGCTGAATAGCTTCGGTCATTTGTTGACTTGAAGCAGCCGGTGGAGGGACTGGATGCATATGAGCTGGAGCTGAAGCCCCCTCTTGTTCTTCTAAGTTAGGCGGAGTGGGAGCCGTATTAGATAGAGCCTCATTATATGATTCACCTTCTTCTACATTGGTTGGTGGCTCCCTTTCTATCCGCCTTTCTATCATAGCCTAGCCCTTCTGGGCGACGGTAGCTTTTCTCTTTACCGGCATCGCTGAAACCACAACACACCATTAGGGAGGAGAAAATCTCATAACATAGCTATATCGCACGATCTAATAAGATGAAGAATGGTCATTTTTCCTAAATGCCCTGTAGCCTCCTGTTTATAGATGTGGCGCGCAACACACCATAAACAAGACTTTACTAGACACGGCTCGTAGACACTTCCTAGGACTGAACTACTCTGATACCACTTTTGTCACGACCCGACTAGAGGGCCATGACGAGTACCCAGAGCTGACTACCGAGAACCACTCATACTTATTCTGCATTTATCTATTACCCTCACACTTCTGGTCATAAGGAAAACCATTTTCAATTTGAAGCATATCTGCATTCATATACATAAGCCCTTCGGCTATGAAAATAATATATATACAATGAGGGAAATCATGAGACCATATCACCCACACATACGTATCTACGAGCCTCTACTAGAGTACTAGACATAAGGACAGGACAGGACCCCGCCGTGCCCAAATATGTACACAAAATAATAAATCAAATAGCACCTCTGGAATAATGGAGTGTTGTTGTAAATCCGCTGATAGCTCCTATGAATCTGGATCACCTCCCTGCCTACCTGTGGGCATGAACACAGCGTCCAAAGAAGAGGACGTCAGTACGAACGTTGTACTGAGTATGTAAGGCATAAACAACAATGACACATCAATGAAACCAGGAGACGTCAAGTAAGAAACAGTCTGTAACTGACTGATATTTAAGAATGAAACAATGCATGCTGACTTACTTCACAAACATCACTATATCATGTATGCATATATGTATAAGCTGCCCGACCATGTAGATACGGTGTGATAATCATTAGCCCGCGTCCAGGCTTCTCGCGTTCCGGTTAACCATCTCATGCCGCCCACTAGTGGTGTCTGCCCATGCCATCTAGACATGGTGTATACGCTGTCCGCCTTAGCGTGTCTGCCCGGCCATATAGGCACGGTGTAATATCATCATCATGTACTCATCATAATGCATGCATAGGAACTCAAAGATAACTATACTTTATCGGGGTGACATTAGGTCGTGAACCCCCGATTCCATTATGGAGTTTCATAAACATTCTGCCTCACCTTGAAGGAATTAACATATAAGGTGGTGTAGCACAAAGAACGACATCAATTAATCATACATAGGATCATTAGCTTTGTAGGGCATTATATCATGAACTTTAGAATCATTATTATCATACTCATACGTATCTCTTATCTTTATCTCATATGAGGCTTCTTCATGAACATAGACTCATAATTTCCGGAATGTAAGTAGGTCATGGAGAATAGGGGAAGATCATGTCATAAGATTCATGCCTTAGAAAGGAAGGGACTAGCCTCATATACCTTTTCGTTTAGCTACTCTATCACTTGAGCGTTCCTCTCCAATATTCACGTTTCTACCTTCAAGAGAGTTCATACTAACATTAGATAATCGATAACGTAAACACGCTTGAACTAAAGTTAGAGAAAATTGGGCAGCACTTCCTTTGTTTACACAACTTTTTCCATATCACATAACAACTCCCAATCATCAATAATAACATTCGTAATATCATAATCAATAACTTTTGTCAAGTTCATCATTATCCAACTCCCACAATTTCCTCTCAAGGTCATCTATAATCATGATCATAATACAACATTACATTCATCCTCATCTAATGTTTCTCCCATGTTCTTAATATCATTTATAGCATAATCATAATCACAATATATCAAGAATCATGATTCATTCTAAGCTACCACTCAAAGATGTCACTATTCTCATATTTATGACCCATCTTCTACTTTCTTCCATAATCCAAGTCATTCAACCTCTCAATACTTTAAAAAACATGGAATGATCATAAAAATTACCTTTGATTGAGTAGGAATGGGCTTTGAGTGGAAACACTTCACTTGAGCAAAACCCTAGTTCCACTTCCAATGAGATTCCTTGTCTTGGATGAACCCTAATGAGTTTCTTGCACTTAATTCTCTTGGTTTGATGAAGTTGATAATTAGTTTCTCTTGAATTCTTGTAGGAGAAGTGTGTGGAACTCTGTAGAAGCCTTGAGAGAGATGGAGAAGTGTGGGAAATGAAATTAGTGAAGTGGGATCTCATTTAAATACTTGAACTTAACTCACCCCGTCGGGACTTCCACGGACACTTATACGGTCCGTACAACATTATACGGTCCGTATAAGTGACCGTACTTCACCATCAGAGAAACAACATTTATGTTAGGTGTTATACGGACCCTTATACGGACCATATAAGCGGTCGTATAACCCCATTTTCCTGAAATGATTTCCGTCGTTTCGTTTAATCTCCAATCCTTATGGAACCTTCTTGACACTTATTTAACACTTCATTACCAATATAAGGAGCGTTATAGCTCTTCTTTAAGACATCATCAAGTTGACATTAACTCGATACTTTACACCTCCTTCTTCAAAATACAACTTGTGCTCAACATTCTTTATCGAACGTTCTTCTCTTACTTCTAACGTCTTTGGAATCTTAATTAGAATCGTTAAATAACCTTTCTTACTTATAGAAACATCGTATAATACTTACCCTGCGTTAGCCTATTCACTAGGCAACAATATGAAATTTTTCGAGGTGTAACAATGTGAGGACGAACAATGGTCTCTATATCACAATCTGCACTCAAAGAATGCAACAAGGTGGTATCAGTATAAACACTATGTACCGGTAGATATCACAGGCCCACTAAGATTAGTATCATGCATATTTTGTAAAATCAATAGAATAAAACAAGCCTGTCAACAGTCATGAATATCAATAAATCACAGCAAGTCAACCAAGATCAATCACAATCAAATCACCAAGATGTCAAGCATCACAACCACACAAGTCACAACGGAAGTAAATTTACCACAATAACTGCACTCGCTATACATACATACTAGCTGATGTCTTAGCTCAGTAGCCATGACCTGCAGGGGACCTATGGTGTCCATGTACCACTCATTTCGGAATAATCCATCGGACCGGAGCAAAAACCTTCGCCCCGGAACGAACCTCGGTCACGAGACATATCAATATACCTCTCGTTTCCAGAACTATCCTCGGACCACGAGCCCATAATCTAGGTCACACGAGTGCCTTTCTATACCTTTTATAGAACAGTGCTTCTTACCTTCCCAATATCAACAATCAACTCATCATTTCATGTCAAAATACCCTTGAGAAGATTATATTAGCTTCTCATCACAATGCATCCACTGTAGATTTAATCACACAGGAATAATTGCACGGAGCCTACACAATCAATCAATCACATTCACGTAGGAATTTAGCCACACAATACTATGCATGAAAACTAGACATGCTTTCTCCTAAAGAGATCACCAAACATACAATAAACTAACCAAAGTCTAACTTAAGTAAACCATATCCTACCTCAAAGTAGAGCTGGAACACGCAGGTTACTCTGCTACAGCCTTTCCTTTCCTCAAAGCCTCACTACGCTCACGATCTAAAAATAGAAGGCTCAATGAGTCACATTGCTCAATTTACAAACACCAAAGCAAGAATACACTTCCCTTTCCCCATTCTAAGGGTGGATGATTTTCTAGGTGATAAACAACCTATCAAGGCCCCTAGTATTCATTTACCATCAATTTATACAACATTCTATCAAACATTCCCATTATAAACAGTTTTCTATGGCAGAGACACCATTTTTATAGAACCCTAGGTCTCAAATCACTTAGTTTACGATTCTAAATGTGCAATTTATGACAAATAGAAACTAATCAATCCATTTAAATGATAAATAAGCGATAATAACCCCAACCCAACAAGTTTATAAGGTTTATTGCCATTCTACGGTTTCTACTTCACTTTCACCATTAAAGACCAACGAAGATGATGACAATTACGACGGGGAAGGGAATGATGGAATGAAAAGCAATGGAACATACCTATAAAGGTTATCTTGCCCTAGATTCAAAATTCTCTCTAGGTGCTTGTTGGGAAGTGTGTTGGTGTTTTGTGAAAAGAGAAAATAAAACTGAGTATATAAAATTTAGGCAACTGTTTTACGTCGACTGCTATAGCGGTCGTCACGCCGCTACAGCGGTACCGCTATAGCGGCCCACCACAAAATCGATGTGACCGCTATGCCGGTCCTTCTACCGCTATAGCGGTACCACCATAGCAGTACATTGCCCGTTGCAGTGGCCACCAAGGAAAATGGATGGTCGTTGGCAGCGGTCCTAGTACCGCCACAGCGGTACCGCCGCAGTGGTACTCCTACCGCCACAGTGGCTCAATTGGGGAGTGAGCTCGATTTTGTCTAGCTTTTCCCTCTATCACCCCACATTTCATTCAAGGCCTCAAAAACACAACACAAAACATGCACACATACAAAAAGACGCCCCACGAATCCACCCACAGCCTCGGAATTCCCAACGGAGTCCTAATTTTCCATAACGACCGGAAGGGTCGTTACAGTCTTGACCATGCCATTATTACCAATTCAAATATCTAGACTTCATGCAAAATAGGTTCAACTTAAAAAACTGAACTATCCCACGAATATGCAAAGCTGCATGGACTAATTTAACACAAAAGCAGACTGGATAAACATCTAACTTGGCTAAATAACACCTAAGGGTACTCAAATGAACTAACTATCATGCTTGACTAATTTAATCTAACATGGACATGCTTGTGAAGACCAAGATGTAAGTAATTTAAACTAAAGAATGAAGTTAGGCCAAACATGCTCACTTAAACAGGCTGAATTTTCATGCTTAAAATAGGCAGATTAAGATAACACAAGTATGTTGTACAACCTAAGCTAAACTGGCATATGAACATGATTAACTTAAACCAAACATTATGCTTGAGCTAACACAAATATGCTCATCAGACTTAATAGATTAGGATGAACCAAGTTGGATTTAAAATATTCTGCTTAAGCAAACTTAACCAATTGCTTAACTAAATATACTAAAACTAATATAAGCATTTTAGAAAAAACTGAGCCTGCTGATATAGGCACAAATTCAATCAAGACAGGTTAAGATAGGTGTGATACTTAAGACATGCTTAACAACCAAACCAAAACTAACACCCATAAGTGTACTTAATACAAATTATACTAAACATCACATAGCCAACATGTTTTAGAAGACCAAATTAACTGGCACACGTATACATTATCTAACTACTGAATTAACCCAGACAGACATGCTAAGCTATACTAACATACAAGACTAACTAAATCCAAAACAATACTAGCATACAAATAGGTCTTTTTTAAGCTAACTAATAAACATATCCTAATAACACATAACAAACTCAAAGAAAATAGAAAGGAAAAACACAAAGAATAAAAGGGAAGGGAGAATTACCTTTCTTTTGGGCAGCCTTGTATGGAGAATAAACTTGGAGATTCTTTTGCTCCTCCAAATCCCAAAATTCAGCCTTAGAACCCAGAAAACTAGAGAAAACAAACTTTAAAATTTTACTTGACTCAGAAAATATAAGGATCTCAAATATTTTTAAAACCTTAAGTATTTCGAGTTCTATGAGTATATTCAAATTTCAATATGCTCAAACTTGTTCAAATGGCGAAAAATAGAGTCCTTTAAATTGGAATCCCCAAAATCCAAAGCCCTAGGTTTCACGATGTGGGATAACTTCCCAAAGATGGGATTTCCTCCTCACATCCCACATTGTAGGGTCGGGATTAAGTGAAAAAACAAATGAAGGGTCAGATTTCAACTCAAACTAAATCAGTCAACATGGTCCACTTCGAACCAATGAGATTTAGGATTCAAATCCTAATACAACAAAACACATTAAATAAAATCAGAGTTTTTTTACCGTTAATTTGAATAAAAGCAAAAAAAAAAAAACTTACACCCTGTTTGGGTTGAGTTTGGTGAAAAACAAAAGTGGCATTAATTGCTTTCCTTCTCGGCCTTGCAAGGATTGTGCAAGGCTGCTCCTACTAAGCTTTTGCCATTAGAGGCAAAGATGACGAGGAGAGAGGAGAGGCGAAGCCTGGCGGCACTAGGGTTTCCTCAAGAGGAAACCCTTTCATTCTTAAGGGTTGTTTGGTGAAGGAACAATGAGAGAAAAAAGGGGGGAATTCCCCTTTAGCCTATGAGGTGGGCCCGGTCAACCCCTTAACCGGTTGGGCCCCGCTGAATTTTTAAAGAGTTAAATGGGGCCTGGTCTGTTAACATATACACATGATATACACACATGTATATGTATACGTGTGTGTATATTCGTGTATACATATATATATGGTGAGGACATTTCGTGCAAATTTTAAGGTGGCCAAATTGAATTAATGTCCATTAATTGGATATTTTCAAAATAAGCCTCCATTTAAACTAATTGGTCAAATTTAAAATAACTAATAACAATAAAAATAAATAGGTTTTGTCAAAACACCTTAATTAAATTTGGCTAGTTCAAATTATTGCCATCATTGGCTAATAACTAATTATTATAATTACAGCCGCTTAATGTCGATTTTCAAAATCAATTACGATTAAAGCTTAATTAATTATGAAAAAAAATCCAATAGTTTGATTAAATTAGAATTGAGGGGTAAAATGGCTAATTTATTTAATTAAATATATTCCTTGCATTAACAGAGCAAAATATTTTGCAAATTGATATTTTAACAATTTAGACAATTAAGTGAATAATCATGAAAAATTATCCTCTCTTCTTGGCTAATTTAGCAAAATTATAGTAATTGTGAAAATATTTAAATTAATGTTTAATATTATAAAAATTATTTTATCAAACAAAATTGGCAAAATATTATCTAAATAATTTTTTAAAAACATATTTCACTCTGTTTAATTTTCAAGGACTCTAGATAATTAAAGCAAAATATGGGAGATCAAGAAATCTCAGTTTTTTCGGGCTATCAAACTCGGAAATCTGGAGCGGTTGGTTGGAGTTGTGACTAACTCTCTGGTATTAAGTCCGCCTACATATCCTTGTTCTTGGGAATCAAGTCACTTGTAGTTCGACTCGATCGGAAGAAAAAGGTCATTCCTTATGTGGGAGTGACTTTATGTGTGCCGGTGTGTGTCCGGCCGGTAGTGGAATAATAAAATAGACAAAACACATAAGCGAACATGCAATCTTCTGTGGCTGATCATGATGAAGAGTGATCTTTCAAGTCCTGGCCGGAGAGCTTGACTCTCATGGGCACCTTATCTGTCTGGATTTGATTTTCTCAACCTGCTCTGTTTGGCGACTACAAATATGCTTCCATCTACAGATTAACGTTGATTTTTGGGTAACGAATACTGCAGTCATCCGACCGGGTTTATATCGTCTTGTCTTTTTGAGCGAATATTGTGGTCTCTTGACCGATTTTACATCGCTTTGTATTTTTGGGGCGAATACTGCTATCTTATGACCGGTTTTACATCGCTTTATCTTTTGAGGCGAACACTTCAGTCTCATGGCCGGTTTTACATCGCTTTGTCATCTTGCTGTACACGGTAATTTATATGCATGGCCCTTTCGGCAATAGAAATGAATGACCCTCTTGGCATGTTTGTATGAATGGACCTTTTGGGATGTTTGTATGAATGACCCTCTTGGCATGTTTGTATGAATGACCCTCTCGGCGTTTTTGTATGAATGGTCGTCTCGGCGTGTTTGTATGAATGGCCCTTTCGGCGTGTTTGTATGAATGGCTCTCTTGGCATGTTTGTATGAATGGACCTCTTGGTAGGTTTGTATGAATGGCCCTCTTGGAAAATGAGAAGAAGTGATGGCCCTCTCTGCATTAGGAAAATAGATATGCAATAGCCCTCTTGGCAAATAAGAAGAAGTGATGGCCCTCTTGGCAGTAGGAAAATAGATATGCAATGGCCCTCTTGGCAAATAAAAAAGTGATGGCCCTTTTGGCAGTAGGAAAATAGATATGCAATGGCCCTCTCGGCAAATAAAAAGAAGTGATGCAAATGAGAGATATGGCCCTTTTGGCTAAATCATCTTTCTTTTGTCCTTTATGCTGGTTGTGACCCTTTTGGTCAATTATGATGTTCATTCTTGTTGCAACCCTTTTGGCCAAATATTTGCCTTTGCGGCAATTTCAATCATTTTGTAGCCTTTGTGGATTAATGTTTTTCCCTCGTGGCATTTTTCATCCTTTCATAGCCCTTATGGCTAGATATTCGTCCTTTTGGCATTCAAAATCTTATAGCCCTAGTGGATGGATATTTTGGCCTTATGACGTTCTGATCTTTTATAGCCCTCGTAGCTAGATATTTTCCCTCGGTGGCATTCATAACCTTACAGCCCTCGTGGCTGGATATGTTTTCTGAAAGCTTGATCTCAGCAGTAGTCCTAATCTTCTTTGGTGAACTGTTTCCTGCACATAACGAAAAGTTAGAAAAAGGATCGTCTTCCGACGTCCTAGGGACCTTCTTCAGAGATGGGTTAGTCTTTCCCTATTAAAGTTGATTCGTGTCCGGCGCTGTCGCAGCATCGTCTTTCTAGATTCAAAACCCTCTTCGGCTTCGGTATTTGAAAGATGAATTTATTTTCATCATGGAAAAAATCATTTTTTGTAAAGTTACTATAAAAATATCTATTTTAGGGAAACAATGTGTTATTTTGAAAGTTGTAAGGTTAATTGTCATGACGTGTGCTTCGAATGAGGGAGATCCCTTTTTTCGTTTCTAGGGTTCTTGGCTTTCTTCGGGCGGAATTTTTGAGACCTTTTCTCAAAAATTCTGCCCCAGTTCAAATCTTGATTGATGAACTCTTGTGCCGAATCTTTCGAGTTGCGGGAATTTTGAGGTCTCCTCAAAATTTCTGCCCCAGTTTACAGTATTGAATAAATGAGGAATTTTGAGAGCTTCTCAAAATTTCTGACCCAGTTTGAAACTTTGGGTTAGCTGACTCTTTGTAGCGGATTGACGACGTGAATTATTGAGATCTTCTAAAAAATTCTAACCCAGTTGGGCGTGCTGCAATCCTTGCTCCTTTGTGAAGTCTTATCTTTGAGGCTTCCTAAGGGTTTCTTGGGTTTTTCGTTTGGGTGCGACCGAGCTCAAAGAGCCCCTACGTATCCTGTCGCAGCAGGAATTCAGGTCGAACGTAGTTCAAAATAAAAGTAAAGGAGTTTTTTGTTTTTACTAATAGTGTGACCGGGTCCCAAATGGACTGTCTACGTATCCCACTATGGGAAGTCAGGTCATTGCGTAGTTCAAATTACAGAAGATGTTTTATTCTTTCCTATCTATTACAAAATGATTACAAGCAAAAGGAAATGACTTAGTACAAGCAAATAGAAAAACGGTTACAAGCAAAGGGTGACATTACAAACTGAAAAACTTCATCTTGATGCATAGCAGTGCTTGATTGCATCTGAGTTGATTGGCTTCGGCCACTCTTGTCCGTTCATTTCTGCTAATACTATCGCTCCTCCTGAGAGTACTTTGCAGACCCCATTAGGACCTTGCTAGTTGGGAGCAAACTTCCCTTTGTATTTATCTTGACGTGGAAAAATTCTTTTGAGCACCATTTGCCAAATTTGGAAAAGCCTAGTCCTGGCTCGCTTGTTAAAAGCTCTTGCCATTCTTTGTTAGTACAATTGACTGTGACATGCTGACCAACTTCTGGAAGATGCTGGCATAAAATTCCCTAAATACTGTGAAGTCATAACGCCAAATACGAGTATTCAGTGTAATCCATTCAGTCGGGATAATGTTGTTATGGACCAAAATCAAATGCGGTCCCCACATCTTGGTGATGCTTTTCTTATCTATCATCTTGATAAGCCTCTTCTTGAAGGCCAAACATTCATTGATGGTGTGCCCTACCTGATCCGGATGATAAGGGAACTTCTTGTGTGCGAAGACCGAAGCAAATACTCACTATTCCTTTGCTTCAAAACTTGATCGTTATTTCCTCGATCGTAATGTACTTAGGCGAGACAAGGTAGGGACAATCCAATGCCTTGATCGAAATAGCCCACCATTCGGGCGAAGCTGGTCGAACATACCCTATTAGCTCCACAGGCTCTTCCCTAGGGCTTGGTGGCGTAGCAGAAGTTCCTTCCCCTTTTAGGCTTGAAGGTGCAACGTAGATTTCTTCCCTTTTTGGGCTTGATGGTACCGTGGAGGTTTCTTCCCTTTTTGGGCTTGACGGTGCCGTGGAGGTTTCTTCTATTATTAGGCTTGACAATGCTGCGGAGGTAGCCCCCTTTGATGGCCACGTAGTCTCTTGCAAGTCCGACTTCATTTCTTCTTCCTCAGACTCCTCCATCATCAGAATGTATTCGGGAAGAATCCCTTTTCCCTACTCCATGACGTTCTCTCCTTGAGCTTCAGCAGGTTTCTCGGGTGAACTCTCCGCCAAATCCATTAACTCATCCGCCTCTTTAATCTTGGCTTTGACCGCTCGGATCTGCTTTTCAAGATTTTGAATATTTTCGCGCAGCGAGACCTCATTCTTTCTCATGACTTCGAGCTCGGGTGTATTTTTGTTATTCATCTTCAGATTCTGAGAAAGTTATTAGGCTTCGTATGGGTAATTTCGTTCATGGTTTTTCTTTAGGTGGGTGGGCGGTATTCAAGATCAATTAAACAATTAAGCAAAACATATGAATGCCAATAAGTCACACAAAGCAGTTTATAAGATTATACAACGCGCGCTCCTAAGCATATTAATCGCTTGAAAAATAAATGCGCCATTTGAATCAAACCATTGCCCCGGAATCATTAATAATAATATTCTTCCCCGAAAGGGTACAAAAGATAAAGTAAAGACAGTGCATAAGATAAATCTGCAAAAGTGCCCTCCAGTGGTGGATGATGAACCCCGATCATGGTCAGTCTTGGCTTTCTTCGCCTTTCGGAGGGTAGTCTGGATGTGAAGATGGGCCGATGTCAAAGTGGCCTCAATCAGGAACCCTTTCTGTGTGAAGGTCAGTAGAGCGACATCATCTAAAGTCTTCTTCATCTGATCATCTAGCTCAATCAAACAATCATTAGTAAGCTCCAACTCATGTCTCAGACTTTCTATGACGGCTTTGTCATACTCAATTTTCTCCAAATAATTGGCATCTCTGTTGTCAGCTTTTCTCTGAACCAAATGGGCTCGGATCACAGCTTGCGAATCCTTGTCTTAGATATAGCTGTAGAGAATAGGTCTAGGAGGAAGTGTGCCTTGTAAGTCAGCCCTGAACGAATCCTTACACTCCACAACATAACCCGGACGAAACCTATCTTCGGCTAAAGTATCGGGACCCCAAATCATGTGACACTTCCATCTCGTATGCAATCCAAAGCCCTCAGCGGTCTATCAATGTCGTAGTCAATGATGAAATCCTCCATGCCTCCAATCTGGGGTATGACTTGGATTCTCCCAAATTGTCTCAAGACCCTGGCAGGTGCATAAGGGTGAATCCCCCGATTTCCCATAAGTGGCAAGAACGGACACTTTCTTCCCTTAACCACAACTTCAGGAGACACGAAGTCATGGAACATCCATTGAATGCTTTCTTCCTTCAGTCTGGAGAAAGTGAATGTCCAACATTGTTTGTTTTGTTCTCTGAAGTTTGGGCGAAAAACCCGAAGACCATCCCTTTCAGCCGGCTTACTCAGGTGTTGTTCACCCCTAACCTTGATAATATGCTTGAGGATCCACCATTTCAGTTGCAAGTTACAACCCTGGATGTATTTGTAGTGATTCTGATAAAGGCTCAGGGCTTGGTACAAATCAGCTAGTATGATTGGTGTTATGTCAAAGTATTTGGTTTTCTCTGTTTGGGTTATGCCGTAGAAGATGGCATGGGTGACTGAAACGACTCAGATATCTATGGTTAAGGACCAATTCATGGGAAAAACCATGGTTCCCAGGGAGCAAATGGAGAAAGCCAAAGGTCTGGTGGCCATCCATTCGGCATAAGTCTTGAATTCGTCGGGATGTTCCACAAATCCATTTGGGCTTTCAAACCTTCTGTATATCTCTCTAAAGGGTATGGTGGGGCCATAGGCCCAATTGGCATAATTCAGAGAAAGCATTCTACAAATTTGGGAGTAGGTGGGTTTTTCTGGGATTAAAGCATTTTGGTTGGGTTTCTTTCTTCTTTTCAGCTCCGATCCTACGCTAGTCAACACATCCCTAAATTCCTCCAGAGTTGGCGTCATTTCGATATCATCCCTGAATCTGAAAATCATCAGGTCTCTATTCCAAAATTCGGTAATTACCTCTATCAATTCCTTGCAACCGTTCATAGTCATAATGGATGTCAAGTTTCCTAAATGACATGAAATTTCCTTTTTGTCCTCCGGGGACATTTGGCCCTACCAAATCCGCAGCAACTCAGGTGTACTTAGGATCATATCAAAATTTAAATTGATCGATATCTACAAAACAGAAACCAAAGTTAATTCCCTCCCACTAGGAAATGGTTTCATTCATAGGCACATTACATATTCTCAAATGGCACATAATATGAGATGCGGTGTTTTTCGAGTTATAGACTGTACTTGACACAGGGTAGTCTCCCTATCGGGTTTGGATACGTCTAAAATATCCAAACCACCTAGTCTACTTCATATTTGGATTTGTCTTAGCTTTAACCTAGGCATATGCAAGAATGGGTTTTTCGAATTGACCTTGGACCCGAGCGGACTACTCAAGGCGAACCGTTGTCGTCTGTTGGGTGACCGCACACCAACTTAACGTTCAACGTGTTCCAAAGAAGGGTTGTTTCTATTTTTTAGTGAAGGCAAGACCGCGATCCCGCGTGTCCCCTTTGAAACCATGCTTTTTGCCAGGAGTGGCAGAGTTTATGATATGAAATGAATGACAATTATAATTGCGGAATTTAAACACATAAACAAATAAATATAGTTAAAAAACACATTACATTGAAACCTTTATGGTTAGAACCTAGGAATCCCTATCAAAGTCGTCATCTATTACGTTTCACTTTTATGCGGGTAAGGCAAAATAGTTACTACGAGGTTGTTGGTGCTCTAATTGGATTTTAGTATTTTTAGAGTCGCCACCTAATTTATTATGGAAAACTAGGAAAACTGGGTTTAAAGATTTTTAAAAAAATAAGTAAAAATCTTTTGGACCAAAGTTTGAGGTAAGGGTTTTGGTGATACCCTAGGGAAGGTTTTACGCACCCTAGTATTAAAATTTCGTAGCATACGGTTGACCTACGAGCTTCAAGTGATTTAACTGTATTTATTTGTCTAAAAGTGTTTAACTTTCTATAAATGTCATTTTTGTTCATATCATAATTTAAAAATTCGGCAAAAAGTCCCCTTATAAAAGGGGGTTTGGGTTTGAAAATCCATGTAAGTGTTCAACTCACTTTATTGCCGGACTAGGACACGCCAGGGATTTCTCCTGAGTAGAGTCACTACTATTCTAGTCATAATAAGATGAGTTTAGTTCTTACGGGTTTTTATATAAGAAAATATGGAGTATTCTCCTATATTCATATATATACACGCTTACACATATAAAAAGAAGAAAGTTTTATTAAGTCCATTTTTATTTAATTGAAGCTCATAGTCCACCATATTCAACTTTCCAAAGCCATCTTTCCTCAAAATGGTTCGGGTATATTTCCCTTTATTTCAGTCCATAAAATTTTTGGGCTTTTGGCCCAACAGCCTCATTTCTTCTCATTCTGAACATTCTTTAAGTCCAACCATACAATCCTTTTGCTTTTCCAGAAATTTCTAAATCTTTGACCCTTTAGTCTCAAAATTTTAGTCCAAGTTTAAAGAATCTCACAAACTGTTCCCAAATCCATTTTTTTATCATTAAACGCAAAATCATACTTAGGTCTAACAAAACAATTAAATTTGATGGGCTTAAGGCCCAAAAGTATCTAAGTGTTTCCTAAGTTCTATGCGTAAGGGTTTCATTATTTACACGTTTAGTACATATACAACATATATACATGCCAAGTACATATAAAATAGAGAGAAGAAGGAAATAAATCTTTAAACTGATGGGCTACCCAAGCCCATCAGTGCCATTTTCACCCATTGGCTGGGCATTCAACATATTAGCTTCCATTTCTCCCCCATCGGACTCGATAAAAGAAGGTAGTTGAGCCTCTGGCCCAACAGGTTTCATGCAAGGATATGACCCAAACAAGGTTGTTTTATGCAACCAAGGAAGAAAGGGAAATATGGATCAGAAAGCATCTAAAATTGAGACTTAATTAAAAAAAAAAACTTTGTGTAATAAATACATATAAGTCATGTAATTCTAAAAATATACTACATTTGATGAAATAGAAACTCGACTAAATATACACACCTACATGGACTGAAAACACTAAAGAAACAGACCCAAATGCAAATAACCGTAGGCTTAGAACTTTAAAGCCCACCTAAATTGAAATAACACAGAAACAGGCTCGAAATTGAAGTAAAGAAAAAATAGGCCCATAGGATCATTTTCTTAAACAAAATAGGCAATGCCACACAAATGAATAAACACAACTATCAACCAATATACCACGGATATACACACCCATGGAGATACTAAAACATCCCAATAAGGAAAGCTTTCACCCTCTTGTTCCTGATGCTGCACAAGATCCAAGGGGTTTCTAGGAACCCCAGGCATGGCAGACACCAGGGAAGGCTTAAGCTTAATCCCTAAGTGCTATTTTGCCTCTCCATTTATGTGTTAAGTTCATAGTATATAGGAGAGGGAGTGTACATCTAATGGCCAAATGTCAAGCACGCATAGAAGAGGTCCAACACTCACAAAATAATACAAGTCCACACAACATCAATTTATTTTAAAGAAAATTGGGGGGGAGGGGGGGGTGTATATATCTATATACAATAACTATGCCACTTCATATGCACTGGAGTGTATATGAAGCTAGATATACCTTGTATATCAGATGTATACCTCCAATGTTTGGAGAATTCAAGAACCAAAGGAGGCAAGAAGAGAGGGCAAATGATCAAAACACTTAACCCAAACTTTAATGTAAAGGCGGGAATGAAGTAAGAATACCCAACACACCCAAATAGAGATTGCAATAACAATAAAAGAAGAGAAAGCAATTTCACACAGGTTTTCTATCTATCTACTTCTAGTTTACTCCTAATGCCAAGTCTAGAGTCAAGCAACCATATTATTTGGCATGATAATAGGAGAGCGAAGTAGACATGGTTTTCACATAGGGAATTGACTAGCATAGTGGACATGCCTTTTATCAGATTCAACATAGTACCACATAAGTAGAGAATATGCCACCAACTTAGATTATGTCATTTATTTGTTTTTAAAGGACAAATACACAAATTTTAAAATCTAATTCCTATATGCACGTCTAGATTGCTTTTCAAATTCAGGGCCATCATACTATTGACATGAAATGATGCTAATTTTAAAGAGCAAACCTTACAGACTAAAGTAGAACCAAACAAAGTAGTGATATTGACTGAAAATGCTCGTTAAGCAAATAGGAACCTCCCAACAGATGCAGAAAAGGACTAATCACACCTAAACATAAGTAATTGATTAATCACTGCACATTTAGCATAGTTTGAGGCAAACACACCAAGTTTTCATGTGCACAATTTCTGAAACTGAGCTTAAGGCATTCATGTAACTATTTGAACTTCATCAATCTAATAGGCATACAACAGGTACCTTAAAGGATATCATGTTGTGTCTAGGATACTTTCATCTCATACCCCTTTAAAACACATGTGATATTTAAACTAATCGAAAACATGCTTGTATATTAGACTGTGGTTAGCAGAATACTCACCATACATCAATAGGCAATAAACGACAAACTTAACTAACAACTAAGCAGGATTGAACAAACATAGAGGCAAGTAATCACAAATTATTCAAAGCATAAGTATATATCATACCACACATAATCAAGATACCTAAACAAGTTCCCAAACATAAACATTAGACAATTACAAACAATTCTTCAAGGATACACATTATACTACTCATGATGTCAAAACACCAAGATTTACAGATATGCTTTAAGTATATTCAGATAAGAATAGACAAATCCCTCATATATAAGTAAACAAGCAGTCAATCAAATAATCAAATATATAGGCATTAGCCAGGTTGACACACTTAGCAGATTTCTGGCCACAGTATGACTTTAAACCAGCATCTCACCAGTTTATCTTAACAAGTAATGCTAGGAAACAAGGATTTGCACATTTTGAACTGGGTTTAACTTCAGCAAAACAAGAACATGATTTCAACTAGCTTAGAATTTTAATACTATTGCACTTAGAAAATTTGTAGGGTCATTGGCCCATTTGAACCAAACTAAGAACTACATCTAACACAGTCCAAGATCAAATCACATGCTCGGAGAAACAAGGAAGTAGAAACTGAGCTAAACAACAAGATTTTAGGAATAATAATGTCTTAACCATGCCATTTTTACGAATTCAAATATCTAGACTTTATGCAAAAAAGGTTCAACTTAATTTAACATAAGAGCAGACTGGATAAACATCTAACTTGGCTAACTAACACCTAAGGGTACTCAAATGAACTAACTATCATGCTTGACTAATTTAATCTGACATGGAAATGCTTGTGAGGACCAACATGCAAGCAATTTAAACTAAAGAATCAAGTTAGGTCAAACATGCTCAATTAAATAGGATAAATTTTCATGCTTAAAATAGGCAGATTAAGATAACACAACTCTGCTGTACAAACTGAGCTAAACTGGCATATGAACATGATTAACTTAAACCAAACATTATGCTTGAGCAAACACAAATATGCTTATCAGACTACATCAACAGATTAGGATGAACCAAGTTAGATTGAACATATTCTGCTTAAGCAAACTTAATCAACTACTTAACTAAATATACTAAAACTAATATACGCATGTTAGACAAAACTGAGCCTGCTGATATATGCACAAATTTAATCAAGACTGGTTAAGATAGGTGTGATACTTAAGACATGCTTAACAACCAAACCAAAACTAACACCCATAAGAGTACTTAGTACAAATTAGACTAGATATCACATAGCCAACATGTTTTAGAAAACCAAATTAACTTGCACGCATATACATTATCTAACTATTGAATTAACCCAGACAGACATGCTAAGTTATACTAACATACAAGACTAACTAAATCCAAAACAATACTAGCATACAAATAGGTCTTGTTTAAGCTAACTAATTAACATATCCTAATAGCACATGGCAAACTCAAAGAAAACAGAAAGGAAAAACAAAAGAATAAAAGGGAAGGGAGAATTACCTTTCTTTTGGGTAGCATTGTATCGAGAATGAACTTGCAGATTCTTTTTCTCCTCCAAATCCCAAAACTCAGCCACAGAACCTGGGAAAAAAAAACAAACTTTAAAATTTTACTTGACTCAGAAAATCTAAAGATCTCAAATATTTTTTGAAACCTTAAGTATTTCGAGTTCTATGAGTATATTCAAATTTCAATATGCTCAAACTTTTTCAAATGACGAACCTTTAAATAGGAATCCCTAAAACTCCAAAACCCTAGGTTTCACAATGTGGGATAACTTCCCAAGGATGGGATTTCCTCCTCACATCCCACATTGTAGGGTCGGGATTAAGAGAAAAAACAAACGAAGTGTCAGATTTCAACCCTAACGAAATCAATCAACATGGTCCACTTCGAACCAATGAGATTTGCGGATTCAAATCCTAAAACAACAAATCCCATTAAAGAAAATCAGAGTTTTTTGATTGTTAATTTGAATAAAATAAAAGAAAAAAAAACTTACAGCCTGTTTAGGTTGAATTTGGTGAAAAATGGAAGAGGCATTAATTGCTTTCCCTTCTCGACCTTACAAGGACTGTGTAAGGCTACTCTTGTCTGAGCTTTTGCCATTAGACGAAAAGATGACGAGGAGAGAGGAGAGGTGAAGCCTGGCGGCGCTAAGGTTTCCTCAAGAGGAAACCCTTTCGTGCTTAAGGTTCGTTTGGTAAAGGAAAAATGAGAGAAAAAGGGGGGAATTCCCCTTTAGCCTATGAGGTGGGTCGGATCAACCCCTTAACGGGTTGGGCCCGGCTGAATTTTTAAAGAGTTAAATGGGGCCTGGTCTGTTTGCATATATACATGATATACACACATGTATATGTATAAATGTGTATATTTGTGTATACATATATATATGGTGAGGACCTTTCGTGCAAATTTTATTAAGTGGATGAATTGAATTAATGTCCATTAATTGGATATTTTCAAAATAAGCCTCCATTTAAACTAATTGGTCAAATTAAAAAGAAATAGTAATAATAAAAATAAATAGGTTTTGTCAAAAGACCTTAATTAAATTTGGCTAGTTCAAATTATTGCCATAATTGGCTAATAACTAATTATTTTAATTACAGCCACTTAATGGCAATTTTCAAAATCAATTACAATTAAAACTTAATTACTTATGATAAAAATACAATAGTTTGATTAAATAAGAATTGGGGGTAAAAATGGCTAATTTTCTTAATTAAATAGATTCCTTGAATTAACAGAGAAAAATACTTTGCAAATTGATATTTTAACAATTTAGACAATTAAGTGAATAATCATGGAAAATTATCCTCTCATCTTGGCTAATTTAGCAAAAGTATGATAATTGTGAAAATACTTAAATTAATTTATAATATTATAGAAGTTATTTTATCAACAAAAAATTTGCTAAATATTATCTAAACAATTTTTTGAAAACATATTTCACTCAGGGTAATTAAAGCAAATTACGGGAGGTTAAAAATTAGGTGTCAACAACTGGTACTCCGGAAGACGAACACAACTGAAATGAACTCGTCATTAGGGATTCAACATCCCTAGACCCAAAAACAACCTCGCATTCTGAAGATGTGATCAATATGCTGCTCGAGAAAGTTTTCAACCTCTAAGAGAAAGTTGGAAGAGTTGAAATGGCCAGTGCGGCCAGTGCAGCCAAAGAAACACCCACTGAGGCAAGAAGACCTCCTCCGCCTTTTCCATCTCTGAGTTCCCAACTGCCTGACCATTTCCCCTCATCCACTCAAAACCCGCTCACTACTGAACCACCACGTATTGGTACATCATACCACACCCCACCACCTCTCAACACTACCCAAGTCCCTGGAACTACCCATTATGTGCCATCATACCAGGCACCGCAACCCACTCACACTAACCCTACCATACGCCCAAGTACCGTTTTTCTACCAACTTCACGAACCACTTATATGCCTAGAAACCACCGCGTACATCAGACAGTATCCTTCCATACCCTTGTCACCCCAAACGCCTTTTCCCCATAGCACTATGAGCTCGATTACTATGAAGAGATGGAAAAGGCATGGAGAGCCAAACAGACAGGAGCGACAAAGAAATGGAGCATAAAATGGCAGAAATGCTTGAACAATCCACAAGAGCCACCCGTAAGGCGACTGGTCTAAGATATGATGATCTCTGCATGCATCTGGACTTGGATTTTCCCGAGTGCTTCAAGGTGCCAAAATTTTAAATGTTCAATGGAATGGGTAATCCCAAGGCCCACTTGCGATCTTACTATGACCAACTGGTCGGTGTAAAGAAGAATCAAGCACTCATCATGATGCTATTCAGTCGAAGCTTGACCGGAGAAGCTGTCGAATGGTTAACTGCACAATTCATGTGTCGATGTGCCAAATGGGAAGAGATGGTGGAATCCTTCATGAAAATATTCCAATTTAATATCGAGACCGTACCTGATTGGTACTGCTTGGAAAAAGTCAAGCAGAAGTCTACCGAGAACTATCAGGAATATTCAAGTAGGTGAAGGGCTGAAGCTGCCCGAGTGCAACCACCAATGAGCAAAGAGGAACTAGTTTCTGTCTTTATCCGGTCGCCAGAAATGGTTTTGTATGACCGAATGTTGTCCATGGCCGGGAGGCCATTCTCCGAATTAGTAAAGATGGGAGAGGCCATAGATGATGGTCTCAAAATTGGAAGAATCATTAGTGTGGCTAGCAAAGCTACCAATCAAAGCATTGTGGGACCAACTAGGAAGAAAAATGAGGGTGTGGCAAATGTCTCCCACATACTAGCCCAAAGCCCAAAAAGCGAAAAGAGCCACATTTTAGATATATCAATCACCACCACCCAGCGCTTACTTACCTGCGCCATACAACCCTGTGCCCATATTTTACATACAACCCAATTTCCAAGCACTGCCACCAAATTACCAAACTCCACTACTAAATTATCAAGCTCCCGCAGCCTCTTATCAAACTCCACAAAATAGCCGACCAACAAGCTACCAAAACTAACGACCACATATACATACAATTTGTCGCTTCTTAACTTTGAGAAGAAGCCTTACCGGGTGTTCACCCCAATGATGAATCCAGGCGGTCTCACTAAAGGTCGTCAACCTCGAAAATTGATTTTTCCAACCTTATAAAACATGTGCATACCATTCCAGCAGAAATGGACACAACACTAAGGACTGTATCAACTTAAAGCATAAGATACAAGATTTGATCAACAAAAGAGAGATCACCCTCCAAACCGCTCCACTAAATGTGAATAACAATCCGCTGCCGAACCATGGCAACAATAATGTTCATATGATAGAAAGAGAAGAAGATTGGGCTATTTTCAAACCATTAGCCTAAGTCTTTATCAATACACTTGAGCAGAAAGTGGTCTCACTCACAATTCAAGTGGCCCACAATTTAAGGTACTGATCCCCGCAGCAATCATAATATCAGTATCTAGAGAGATGGTGTTAGCTCCAAGAAAAGAATTTGTTGTCCAAGCGGCGGTCACCCTTGGAATGACTAGATCGGGGAGATGTTATACTCCAGAATAATTAGCCCTAGAAGTTCCAAGGAAAGAAGAAAACCTAAGAAGGCCCATCACTTGAGGAGAAGCTCAAAACTTCTCACGACGAATGCAGCCGAAAGAATACTCCATTGTGGAGCACCTAAAGAAGACACCAACCCAAATATCAGTGTTGGCATTACAACTAAGTTCCTCCCCAACACTGTCAAGCTTTGATGAGAGTCTTTGTCGAAGATCATGTCCCTGCAGGCATAAGTAGCAACAACTTGGCCAACATGGTGTCCCATTTCATAGGGGAACATCAGATTTCCTTCACTAAGAGAGAATTTCCGAAAGAGGGCACGACAAATAACAAAGAAATATATGTCACTGTCATATACCGAGATAAGGTTGTGACCTGAGTGTTGATTAATAATGGGGAGGGCCTCAATATTTGTCCTGATTCTACCCTCAGCCAACTAGGGTATGATCTCGAAAAAATCTGCCAGAGCTACACGAATGTAAGGGAGTTTAATAGAGCCCAATGTGATCCCATTGGAGAAGTAGACGTCTGTGTCCAAATGGGACCTGCTGAGTTCACCACCGAGTTCCAAGTCATGAAAATTACTGCTAATTACAATATGTTGATGGGAAGACCATGGATTCACATTGATGGAGCTGTGCCATTATCACTCCATCAAGCCGTGAAATTTATATGAGAAGACTATGAGGTCATGATCCATGTGAAAGGTAGCATACACAACTACCCAAACAACTCTTTACATGTTGGAACTAGTGGGGGATGCCCACAAAGAAGATTCTATGCAAGTACCCATGCATGTGGTCTACAAAATGATTGCCTGGTTCCACCATGCTCCAAAATGGGTTTGAACTCGAGCGAGTTCTAGGAAGGGATGTACATGAAGATCATTGAGACAGTCAATCCCTCAAGAGAACTTTCATTTTGGTTTGGGGTATGTTCCTAATGATGATGAGGCCTTCAAAGCCAATAAAAAAAAAAGGAAGAGTCTTGCAAATCTACGCAAGCCATTTCCGAGCTTGTACCAATCGTTCCCGGTCTGAATGCCCATGCCTGACGATGGAGACTTTGAGAACTTTCATTTTGGCATCATTGAGCCAGTCCCAATCCCTCAAGGGAACTTTCATTTTGGTTTGGGTTATAGTCCTAATGATGATGAGGCCTTCGAAGCCGAAAAAAAGAGGAAGAGTCTTGCAAAGATACGCAAGCCAATTTCGAGCTTTTACCAGTCGTTCCAGTCTGAATGCCCATGCCTGACGATGGAGACTTTGAGAAAAGGTTAGGGCTGCTATTCAAAGAGGAAGATTTCTTGGTGATATTGAAAGAATGCACTGAAGCACCGACCATCCGCGATGCTGATCCGGGACCCGCAACTATCCAATTGGACCTCTACCCTACTTTTGACTTCGGTAGAGAAATGATGAATTTTTATGGTTTATGAAATTGGCGAGAATCGGTCGAGGCCCGATTACACACCATTTGCACTTTTAAAATTAACTTATGATGTTTAAAAATAATGGAAATGACCCGATGTTGATCTGAGTCAGGACCATATTCTGTACCTCCTTTTATTGAAATTAATGGATCCTCGACTTATGAGCAAAAATAACTATTTTAGTTACTTACGCATATGTTTTATCCTAACCTTGCTTACCTTGCCTTTTCAGTAATAAAAATGATAAATAACCTTAAATGTTATGACATGTCGCAAAACGAGTGAGTCATGTGACATGGATGAAGAAGAATATGAAGAGTACGATGAAGAAACAATGTTGCCTAAGGGTCTCGTAGAAGAAGTAGAGCAATTCGAGAATGAACAGAAACCCAACCTAGATGAAACAGAAGTAATCAATCTAGAAGATGAGGAAACAATCAAAGAAACCAGGATAAGCGCAGTTCGAGGCACCTCAAAACAAAGAATTGATAAACCTACTGAGAGAATGTGTGGATATTTTTTCTTGGTCATTCCCTGACATGCCTGGGTTGAGCAGCAACATAGTGGCCCATCAATTGCCCATTAATAAAGGCTTCGTACCAATTAAACAGAAAACTAGACAGTTTAAGCCAGACTTGAGTATCCGAACCAAGGATGAGGTAGCGAAACAGATTGAGTCCGGAGTAGTGAAAGTAACCTCGTACCCTACATGGTTAGCCAACATAGTGTCGGTACCAAAGAAAGACGAAAATATTAGAATTTGTATGGACTACCGTGATCTTAACAGATCTAGTCCCAAGAATAATTTCCCACTCCCAAACATCCGCATACTCATTGACAACTGGGCAAAACACGAGTTACAATCATTTGTGGATTGCTTCGCAGGATACCATCAAATCTTGATGAGTTAGGAGGATGCAGAAAAAAAACCTTCATCACCTCATAGGGAGTGTACCATTACCGAGTAATGTCACTATGACTATCATTTACCATGATATGATCCACAAGTAATGATATGATCCACAAGTAAATTGAAGCATACGTGGACGACGTCATCATAAAGTCAAGAGAAAGCTTAGAGAATACCACACATTTACGAAAGTTCTTTGATAGACTCTGCAAATTTAATCAGAAGCTAAACCCAGCCAAATGCGCGTTTGGAGTGCCAGCCAAAAAACTGCTTACGTTCATAGTCAGCCGAAGGGGCATAGAGCTAGACCCATCAAAGATCAAAGCTATCCAAGAGCTACCACCTCCGAAGACTAAGAAAGTGGTCATGAGTTTCTTGGGAAGACTGAATTACATTGGGCGGTTCATAGCCCAATCCACCGTAATTGTGGAGCTAATACTCAAATTGCTAAAGAAAGACGCGCCAACAGAATGGACTGAAGAGTATCAAAAAGCATTCGATGCCTTCAAGAAATACCTTTCCAACCCATCGGTCTTAGTACCTCCTAGACTTGGGAGTCCATTATTGCTATACCTGTTGGTGTCAGATAATGCTTTCGGATGCGTGTTAGGACAACACGATGAAATCGACAAAAAAGGAGCGTGCAATCTACTTTCTGAGCAAGAATTTCACCGCATGCGAGGTGAGATACACATTGGTGGAGAAAACATGTTGTGCTTTGACATGGGTAACCCAAAAACTGAGACACTACTTGTCGACATACACCATTTATCTCTTATCCAAGATGGATCCACTAAAGTACATCTTCCTCCAACCCATGCCTAGGGAAGCTGGACAAATGGAAAATGCTACTGAGTAAGCTTGACATCACATACATAGCGCAAAAGTCCTTCAAGGGACAAATGTTGGCTGATTTATTGGCAGAAATTCCAGTCGATGAGGATTCCGAACCACTATGAACCTACTTGCTAGATGTGGAAGTATTAATGGTAGAAGAAGACATAGCCGAACCCTATTCGAGATAGAGATTTTTTTCGATAGCGCGGTTAATTATAAAGGTTCGGGAATCAAAGCAATTTTGGTATCAGAAATGAGACATCATTATCCAATGGCTGCGAAACTCAGGTTCCGATGCAGCAACAACATGGCGGACTATGAGGCCGGCATCATGGGCCTCAGAATGGCTTTAGATATGGATGTACATGAGTTATTGGTGATATGCGATTCAAATTTGCTAATTCACTAAATACAAGGCGAGTGGGCCACGAAGAACGACAAGATTTTTCCATATGTAAACCTCGCACATAGATTATGCAAAAAGTTCAAGACTGAATTCAAACATATGCTAAGGCTCAAAATGAGTTCACCGATGCTCGTGCTACCATAGCATCCATGATACAACACAAAGTACATGCTGGAACCTGTGGGCCTCACAAGAATGGGTTCGTTCTGGCTAAGAAAATCCTCCAAGCAGGTTATTATTGGATAACAATGGAAAACAATTGTTGCAAGTTTGTGCAAAGATGACATTAATGCCAAATCCATGGATATCTGATCAGAGTCCCACCGAGCGAACTCAATGCTATGAGCTCACCTTGGTTGTTTGTCGTCTGGGGCATGGGCGTCATTTGACGCATTGAACCTGCCGCATCAAATGGACATTGATTTATTTTGGTCTCCATATATTACTTCACCAAGTGGGTGGAACTCGCATCACCCAAATTAGTGACGAAGAAAGTAGTGGCTGACTTCGTACGAAACAACATCATATGCCGGTTTGGCATACCCGAGTCCATCTTAACGGATAATGGAGCAAATCTAAATAGTCACCTGATGAAGGCCATCTATGAACAATTTTGAATAACCCATCAGAAGTCTATCGCCTATCGGCCACAAATGAATGATTCCGTAGAGGCAGACAACAAAAATATCTAGAGGATATTAAGGAAAATGACGGACAACTACAAGTGTTGGCATGAACAACTGCTTTATGCATTGCTTGGATACTGAACAACAGCTCGGACTTCAATAGGGGCAGCTCCATACTTTTTTGTCTATGGCACTGAAACAGTCATACCTGCCAAAATACCATCACTGAGAATCATTCAAGAAGTAGGATTGGACAACATGGAATGAGTCCAAAACCGAAACGAGCAACTGGCTCTAATCTATGAAAAAAGGATGATTGCCATATGTCACAGCCAATTATACCAACAGAGGATGGTACGTGGCTTCAACTAGCAAGTCAGAGCACGACCTTTTCAAATAGGACAACTGGTACTCAAGCAAGTGTTTCCACACGCCCGTACGTTGTTCGGAAGGTACTCTTTGGAGGAGTAGTGATTCTAGCAGAAATGGACGACGAAGAGTGGCCCAAAGCAATCAACTTAGACGCAATCAAGTGGTATTATGCGTGAGGATACGTTTTATTTCAATATGTAATCGTATTTAGTTGCTTGTAATTGTTTTGTAATAGAGAGAAAAAACCAAATGATTTTCTTGTAATATGAACTACACAATGACCTGATTTATCCAAGGTGGGATACGTAGGCAATCCATTCCGACCCGGCTGCATTATTAGAAAAAATCAAAAACCAATTAGTTTTATTCCGAACTACGTTCGACCTGATGCCTGCTGCGATAGGATACGTAGGCGCTCTCGAGCTTGTTCATACCAAAGAAACCCCTAAGAAGCTAAGAAGATAAAACATCAAGAGGAACAAAGAGTTGGCACGAAAGTTTGCCACATATATGCAACTGGGCAGAATTTTTGTGAGGATCTCCAAAATTCCTTCATTACAGTTTGGCCCAAGAGTTAGCCGACCCAAAACCCTAAACTGGGGAAATTGTTTTTAGAGGATCTCAAAGTTGTTTTGCAGCACAAGACTTCATGTAAAACAAGACTTTAATCTGGGGCAGAAGTTTTGAGAGGGTCTAAAATATTTCGCTCAAAGGAGCCAATAATTTTGTCGCAAGATTCGGCGAACCACGAAAGATTCTCACTCACATGCACATGTCATGATGATTAATCAAAATAGTTTTCAAAAATTATATTCTTTACGATCAAAAGCTTGAAAGAAAAATCTTGTAATTCATCTCTCGAACTACTAAATCCAAAAGGATCGGGCACAGGAATACAACCAAAGAAAAAGACGCAACAAGAGTCAATACATGGTCAGCCTTATAGGAAACTAACGCTCTTTGAATGCAGGTACTAGTGTCATCAGGCGGATAGCCCTTATATTTCTAACCTCATTTATTCATACTGATAGAGTAGGTAAGAAGCGGCTCATCAAAAGAGAACCCGGGTTTGCATCAGGTGCACTAAGAACAAAGAAACGAAGAATGCCACAAGGATGGACCACTCGAGCCAAGGAGGCTACAGAGGAACAAAGCGCCACAAGGACGGCCTACTCGAGGAAAGAATGATACAGAGGAAAAAAGTGCCACAAGGACATCCCATTCGAGCCAAGAAGGCTATGAAAGAACAAAGCGCCACAAGGATGGCCCATTCGAGCCAAGGGGGCTATAAAGAGCAAAACGCCACAAGGGTGACAATCTAGCCCAGAGGGCTACAATGGACAAACCATCAAAGGACAGTATTTATCTGGCCAAAAGGGTCACATTATTGTAATGACCCATTAGGTCATTTTGGTTTGTTCCTTTTGCCTTGTGAACCCGCCCCTTTGCTTGTTTTGAAACTTGCCAAGTTAAGTAACCTTTAAGTGTTGGGTTGACTTTAGGCATCTTCAGGGATAATTGCATCTTTTGGGATTTTTGTTGGTTCCATTACCTTCGGGATGTCAAATATAGGCTATTTGAGTTTTTGGTTCAATTCTCGAGGGTCTTGGGGGCATTTTGGTCATTTGGTTGGAAAATTGGTTTTTGCCTGTTCGGTGTTGACATGGTCAACGAGGCCTCTTTTAGAAATTTTGAGTGTGCAAGTGAGTTTGTAGCGCGTTTTTATGTGTCTTCATATTTGGTTTGTCTCGGGGTGGTTCCGGGAGAGTCTCCAGATTTCAGGTGTTGAGAGTCAAAAACCAGATTTTTTTGTTCGGGTGTTTGCACAGGCGCGAATGGGGTCCCGCCCTGCGAATGCGCTCTTTCGAGAGGAGGCCCATAGGAGTGAAGGATTGCTGGTTGGTCTTCTTCTGCCCCTCCGAAGACATTCTAGCAGGTGCGTGTGCGCAGCCGCGGGCAGAGCTCCGCCGCTGCGAGCTTAGGTTACTTTGGGGAAACGCATCGTGGAGAGGTCTCTTCCGCCGGTGCATGATCTCCGATGCGAACTTAGGTACGCAGGTGCGTAACTCGCTGAACAGAATGTGGTTTTTAGAATCTTCTTCCTTTAGACTTCCATTCGAAAACCCATAAGTTTGAGAGCATTTCGGAGAATAATTGAAGGCAATTCAAGGAAGAATCATTGGGTAACTCTCCTAACTTGGTTTTATGACTATTTTCGTGATTTAGACCCATAAACCATGCTTAGAATGTTGATTTTAAGGGGTTAATTTGAAGGGTTTTGTAACCCAATTTGAGAATAGGGGGTTTCAAAAATTGAGCATGAATTAGTGATTATTATTGGATGATTTTTAGGTTATGGGTTATATTGAGTATGAGGATCATGGTTCTAGGTCCAATTTACTGTTTTTCCCTTTTGGGTTTTGGAATCCTAATTTTAGGGCTAAATTTGGGGGTTTTGGACTATGTAGCAAAATATTGGTAGACTCGTATTCTAACAAATAATCATTATTTTACTAGACTTTGTTCATTTGCAGACTATTTGGAGTAGCAAGAGGGCGTTGTGATTCGAGATTCAATATTCCAGGCATATTGAGACCTTGAACTCTTTCTTGAATGTGTGTGTTGGATAAAATTAACCTAATAAGAGGTATTTGGGATGAATTAAGGGGATTCCGCTACTTTTGAAGTGACGAGCACTAGTATCGAATATCGGTTATCATGTTATGGGTATTTGTGCAATTTCAATTGTATAGTTAGTCTGCATGCCATGCTTTGGGCACTAGCTGATAGAATTGTATGATCCGTTGGGATCCATGATTGGGGTCCGATGCCCGTACTTTATGTCTCTTATTATTATTTCCTGTCTTATCTGTTGTGCGTGCATATCACTCGTATATCCTCGTTGAATTGAAAAAAAGTAAAAAGGTGACGCCTTTATGATATTGAGAACATAAGAATGGATTTCATGCTTTTGTACTTCTTCTTGATTTGATGCATGCCATAATCATGCTTTTCATGTATCCATGCATACGATTTGAGGATATGATTGTTGGTCCGATGGGATCTTGTTTCAGACGAGTGATGATGTTTTGGCATGTTCTATTGGTACTTGAGCCCCGTTGGCTATGAGACAGGTTATTGAGATATGATATGATTGAGATATGATATGATTGAGGCCATGATTTGAGGAAATTACCAGAACGGTAATATATAGGCCTCATGAGCTCCTCATGGGTCACGATTCGTTAATATTCGAACGTGTGTATATAGGGAAGTGGAAACAAAGTCCTTTCATTGCATTTGCATATCATTCATCCATTCACTACATTGTTGTTACGATTATTGGTATTTGTTTGGCCATATCTTTAAATTCTATCTGTTTTGTGGGTTTAGCTGTTATTATGATTGTCTTGTATTTGGACTAATCGTGGGCAAGTGTGCTTGTGATATCGAATACCAACCCTCGTCTCTATTCCGAAAAGGGTCGGTCAACGGTGCATGTTGAGTACCCATTATTTATTATCCTTGCGCTACACTTGTTGCACCTTTTGTTTTTGTGCAGACTCAATCCCTAGCATGAGTGGAGGCCGTGACTACCAGGTTCCCCATTAGAGTGATGCTTGAGACGTTGGGGTGAGCTCCTTAGATTCGGGATGGCTCCGGGTTCGCCTTATCCCTTAGTTTTTGTCTTTTTCATCTCAGGAAGTTTCCTTATGTATTCAGACTATTTATACTTTTCGTAGTCCTTGTGTCATGGTGACATCATATTTTGGGGAAAGATTGTAATAATTACTTAAATATTTCTGATTAAGATTGTTGAGACTTGAAAATGACTTGTATGGCTATTTCCGCTCTTGAATATTTCTGCTTATTTTAGGCTGTTGACGGTTGGTGTTGGCTTAATAGTACGGTGGGACTAGTGCAATCACAACTTGGTAAATTGGGTCATGAAAAATTTGTATTAGAGCGCTAAGTTTATTGATCTCACCAATACAAGGACAATGTCTACTAGAGTCTCGTGGGTGGTTGCGAAGAGCTCCGTACTTATCCTGCAGAGACTATAGGACATTTAGGAAAACTCTCATCTTTTGTACCTTATCGTGAGTAATTACGTCTAACATGTTCTAAGACTTTTTTATTTCATTCTCTCACAGATGGTGAGGACACAATCAACAATATTAGGTGGTCAGGTTCAAGTACCAGCTCCCATATCTGCTGCCCGAGCTGCTAGAGAGGTAGGGGATAAGGTAGAGGTCGAGGCCGGGCTGGAGCCCGTATAGCTAGAGCACCCTCAGCCGTTCATGGTCCTCTCTATGAGGTATCTCCTGAGCCATAGGGCTGTGACCAGGTGGAGGGTGAGATACCCGTGGAGGCACCGGGTCAGGCTCCCCCAGTTCACCTGCCTGCAGAGTTTCCCCATGATGCCATGGCCCATCTTCTGAGTTACTTTGATTGGATGTCTCAGGCAGTTATGATACCAGCTCTTTCTGAGGGATCCCTGACTTGGGTAGGAGCACAGACTCCCGAGCAGGTAGCCGTAGGTTTCAGGACTCCAGGAGCTCGGCTAGCCGCCACTGTGGCTCCTCAGGTTCTTCAAGCCCCAGTTGCAGGTGTTTTTACTCCACATATAGCTCTTTCGGGTATTGTTGCACGGCCAGCGATTCAACCTACTATGACTGTTGATGAGAAGAAGAGGTGGGACAGGTTTAACAAGGTGAAGCCGCAGATTTATGAAGGACATCCTGATGTCGATGCTTATGAGTTTTTGGATAGTTACCACTAGAGGTTCGACACCCTTAGACTAATGGAGTCCAATGGCGTGGGGTTTATGGAGATGCAGATGATTGACCCCGCCAAGCAGTGGTGGAGGGTATTCTTAGAGACTAGGTCCGTTGGATCGCCTCCGCTCGATTGGGAAGAGTTTTTTAGAGTCTTCTTAGAGAAGCGGGTCCCTTTCTGCATGCGTAAGGAGAGGTGTGAGAGGTTTGACCATCTTGAGCAGGGATCTATGAGTGTTACTGAGTACGAGATGGCATTTCATGCCTTATGCGGTCATGCTTTGACTATTCTACCCGATGAGGCGAAGAGGATCTGCAATCTAATTCGAGGTTTATCGTATCATCTCAAGGTTGCTGCTATGTTTGCTGCCTCTTCAGGAAAGGAATTTTAGGGTGTTGTTAATGCTGCGCAAGGTATAGAGACCCTTAGGCGCCAAGAGTTTAGGGATAGGTCTGGGAAGAGGCCTCGTTCTGCAGGAGTTTTTAGAAGCTCCTTCTCTGGAGGCCGTGATTACCATAGTAGAGGCCATCATCCTCAGTTAAGTCGGTCAGTACAAACAACGATCCAGCCTTCTCAGGGTGGTATTTCGGGTCATAGTGGTGGATATAGTCCGGGGCAGAGCTCTCAGTCGTCTTACTCTCGGCCAGGTGGTTGTGGTGGTTATTCCGGTTCTTCTTCTCAGCCAGCAGCTCGTGGTGGATGTTTTGAGTGTAGTCAGGTTGGGCACTGCCCCAAAGCTTGATAGGTGGTCTACACCCCAGTTCTCAAGTTTTTACTCCGAGGCTAGATAGTCAGCTATCGTGAGGTGGTTCCCAAAGTGGTAGAAAGAGTTCTCATATAGGTAGGGGTGGCACCCAGACCGGCCATGGAGGTGGTCATGGGGTTTCACAGTCTGTTGGTAGTGGAGCCCAGTATTATGCATTTTCGGTAGACCAGATACAGAGGCCTCAGATGCTATGATTACAGGTATTATTTTCGCTTGTCACCGGTCAGCTATTGCCTTATTTGATTCGGGTTCTACTTATTCTAATGTGTCTACTTATTTTTCACCATGTATAGATATGATTTGTGAGTCTCTTGATGTTCTTGTTTATGTTTCTACTCTGGTAGGAGAGTTCGTAGTGGTAGATCGGGTGTACCGATCTTGTGTAGTCACTATGATGGTTTATGAAACTTAGGCTGATTTGATGATTCTAGATATGACGGACCTTGATGTTATTTTGGGCATGAGGTTGTTATCCCCGTACCATGCGATCTTGGATTATCATGCCAAGACAGTTACTTTAGCCATATTTGGGATTCCTAGGTTAGAGTGGAAAGGTATGGTTAGTCCCGATCCTAAGCAGATAGTGTCATTTCTTAAGACATGTTAGAAGGTTAAGAAAGGGTGTCTAGCTTGTCTTGCTTTTATTGGTGATACCAGTGCCAAGACTCCTCCACTTTAGTCGATACCGGTTGTGAGAGAGTTCCTGAGATGTTCCATACTGATCTTCCTGGAATTCCTCCGGATCGGGATATTTCCATATTGATGTTGAGTCGGGCACCAGGCCTATTCTTTCCCTCCTTATCAGATGGCTCCTGCAGAGTTGAAGGAATTAAAAGAACAGTTGCAAGATTTATTGAGAAAAGGGTTTCTAGTGTGTCCTCATGGGGTGCACCGGTATTGTTTGTGAAGAAGAAGGACGGATCCATGAGGATGTACATTGATTATAGGCAGTTGAACAAGGCAATCATAAAAAACAAGTATCCCATTCCCAGGATTGATGACTTCTTTGACCATCTTCAGGGAGCGTCAGTCTTTTCCAAGATTGATTTGAGATTCAGATATCATCAGCTTAAGATTCGGATAGAGAATATTCGCAAGACAGTGTTTCATACTCGTTATGGTCATTATGAGTTTTTGGTTATGTCCTTTGGGTTGACTAATGCCCCTGTAGCGTTTATGGAGTTGATGAATGATATCTTTCGACTGTACTTGGACTCCTTTGTGATTGTATTCACCGAAGATATTTTGATCTACTCTAGGAGTAGGGAGAAGCACGAGAGGCATTTAAGGATTGTTCTTAAGACTTTGAGGAAGAAGAGGCTTTATGCTATGTTATCCAAGTGTGATTTCCGCTTAGTTCTGTGGCGTTTTTGGGGCACGTGGTGTCCAAGGATTGTATCATGGTTGACCCACAGAAGATTGAGGTTGTTCGTGATTGGGGCAGGCCTACCACAATTTCAGAGGTTCGGAGCTTTGTTGGTTTGGCTAGTTACTATCGATGATTCATTAAGGGATTTTCTGCTATAGCATATCCCCTTACCAGATTGACCTAAAAGGCTATTCCTTTTTAATGGTCAGATGAGTGTGAGGTGAGCTTCCAAAAGCTCATGGCCTTGTTGACTTCGGCTCCTATTTTGACTCTTCCTGTGGAGGGAGAGGGTTTTATCGAGTATTGTGATGCGTCGAGGTTGGGTCTTGGTTGTGTTCTCATGCAGAAAGGGAAGGTCATAGCTGATGCTTCAAGGCAATTGAAGGTGCACGAGAAGAACTACCCCGTTTATGATTTAGAGTTAGCGGCGGTGGTGTTTCCTTTGAAGATTTAGAGACACTATCTTTATGGTGTGCATTATGAAGTTTTCACAGATCATAAGAGTCTTCAGCACATATTCAACCAAAAGGATTTGAACATGAGGCAAGGTAAATGGTTAGAATGTCACGACCCAAACTGAAGGGCCAACAGGGCCATCATATGACTCTCAATAAACTCATAAGGAACATGCATGCATCAACTGTTCTGAAGACTCATCTGCGAAAATACTGAACATGCTGTATGAGCCAGTAAGGCTATCATAACCATCTATAATGACATATGAAATCTCAAATCTGGACCTCAACTGACTGTACATAACTGTCTACAGGCCTCTACTGGAAAACATAATACAACATGGCTGGGACAGGGCCTCGCCATACCCATACATATATGTACATATCTATATATATACATAAGACCATGCTGACTCCGGGAATCTTCAGAACAAACAGAGTGCATCAACTCCATCCGCTGAACTGACATCCTAATAGATGGACCACAAACCTATATCTGTAGACCTGCGGACAGGAAATGCAGCCCCCCCCCCTCCCTAGGCAATAGGGGAGTCAGTACGAATAATGTGCTGAGTATGTAAGGCAAGAAATAGCATATATACAAGAATCAAGAAAGGAATCTATGATATGAGAGTCAATCTGTATATCTGAATGTATCTGTATAAATGTATATTTGAAAGTGACTCTACAACTCTGTATAATTGAAAATGCCTCTGAGGGAGTATGATATGTATGCTTTCTTTCAAAAATCATATACATATATCATAGCTGTAAGTGCTGAGGAACGTACAACCCGATCCATAAATGTCAGTGCTGAGGAACGTACAGCCCGGTCCATATATCATATCATCCCGGGTCCGGGGTATCATCATAATATACCCACTGCAGTGGAGTGCACATCTACGTGCCTGCCCGAAGGACTATAGCGCGGCGCGATGTGAGAAAATAGCTATATATATATATATAAATGCATGTAGGACCCGTAAAGATAACATCCGAGTCTTTCAGAGTGACGTAGAGTCGGTAACCTTTGAATATCACAATGGATCTAATATCATCCACGTCTTTCACTTCTACTGGATCAATGATCAAAAGACAAATTCATGATTCATAAACATGAAACAATAACATTATTAGGAATCCAAAGAAACGGCTTTCTAGCTTTCTAAGAATGGAATCATTATGGATAACGCTCGTTCGTTCATTCTTTCTCATACGATTCATGCCAAAAGAATAAAAGGGATAGCCTTAACATACCTTTCGTGTCGACTCAAGCGACGATAATAACGAACTCAATCTTCCCAACTCGTCAATCTAAAATAATAGTAAAATTACAAATGTTAACTAAAGACAACTTACTATAAGGGCTTATAGAGAGGCAAGCTCATTTTATAACAAATCGGGAAGCATCTCCGTTGTATTCTTCACTTCCTAGAATCCATAACAAGAACATTAACATAACCATAATTTTACTAATGTGTCCAGAATTCTAACACATCAAGAACAACCCATATTCAACCTATAATAACTCCAACAACCAGATTCACGGCTTCCAATCACCGTCTCGTAACTTCTAATTGGGAAACATATTAACGTCGCTTATACGATTTCATTTTACAACTACATGGAAAGACACCATACCTTAATTGATGAATCTATCAACGACTCTTTTCACTTAGAACTTTCAAAGAACAATCTTTGCTCTTTTTTTTAAATCCTTGAAGAAGAGCTAAAATTCCTTCATAATATGTCAACCAAACTTTGTTGTACATAGAAAGCAAGTTGAATTTTTATGTTGCTGGTTACGTTGCTCTTCAAAGGTATGGCTGAAACGTTCATTTACGTCTTTCAAAATGAATTCCCATAAGGTAAGCTATTGTAACTTCATAATTCCATAACAAAATTCCTAAGCCAAGTCAAGCTCTTCAAGATGCTGAATACGTTTTGTTAAGGGAAATGAATGAGCAAAATAAGACTTCTTCATATGTAGTAATTACTAAGTAGACAGTGGGGTCCACTTGCCTTTCCATTACTTTAAGAAGTTAATTTTCAAAGTGCCGCCAACCCTATAAGAATGAGTAGTCACTAATTTGACTTCTCTACAATGTCCGCGTGTAAATGCTTAACCAACAATTATCCACTGTCTTAAAAATAATTTCCTATCTCCACTCCACTACACATTAACCAAATATACCCGAAATTAATTCTTGATCTCAATTCATTTAAATATGGGCCATTTTTAACACACTTCATATACTCCTGATCATAATCATGTGGTAGAACTCCAATCCATAGCCTCTTTATACATACACAAAATATTATTCTCAATCACCGTCGCCACACTCTATAAGTCCTAAATTATTTCAGAACTTCATTCTTTTATATATTGAGCTCTTGATCCGCATACATGAGTATGACAAACATTCCATACGGTCCATATAACTTGATCAACATTCCGAACCTCGCCAAAATTTATTTTCTCTGATTCCTTTAACCTCTAGTTCTTATGACACTTTCTTATCATCTGTTAAACATAGCATAAATACTTATAACGTCAAAAATAATATTGTCCTTGAACTTATGTCGATTAACTTACGACAAATCCAACCTACAAAAGTACGGGATGTAACATTGAGTTTCTCAAGGATTATGTTAACATAGATCCACAAATGTCAGTGTTGACGAACGTACAGCCCGATCCATATATCATATCATCACGGGTCTGGGGTATCTTCATAATCTACCCACTGCAGTGGGGTGCACATCTACGTGCCTGCCCGACGAACTATAGCGCGGCACGATGTGAGAAAATAGCTATATATATATGCATGTAGGACCAGTAAAGATAACATCCGAGTCTTTCAGAGTGACGTAGAGTCGGTAACCTTCGAATATCACTATGGATCTAAAATCATCCACATCTTTCACTTCTACTGGATGAATGATCATGAGACACTTTCAAGAATCATAACCATGAAACAATAACATTAGGAATCCAAAGAAACATGAGCTTTCTAGCTTTCTAAGAATGGAATCATTATAGATAACGCTCGTTCGTTCATTCTTTCTCATATGATTCATGCCCAAAGAATAAAAGGGATAGCCTTAACATACCTTTCGTTTCGACTCAAGCGACGATAATAATGACCTCAATCTTCCCAACTCGTCAATCTACAACAATAATGTTAACTAAAGACAACTTACTATAAGGGCGTATAGAGAGGCAAGCTCATTTTATAATAAATCGGGCAGCATCTCCCCAGTATTCTTCACTTTCTCAAATCCATAACAACAACATTAACATAACCCTAATTTTATTGACGTGTCCAGAATTCTAACACATCAAGAACAACCCATATTCAACCTATAATAACTCCAACAACCGGATTCATGGCTTTCGATCACCGTCTCGTAACTCTAATTGGGAAACATATTAACGTCACTTATACGATTTCATCTTACAAATACAGGGAAAGACACCATACCTTAATTGATGAATCTATCAACCACCCTTTTCACTTGAACTTGCCAAGAACAATCTTTGCTCTTTTTTTTAAATAGTTGAAGAAGAGCTAAAATTCCTTCTTAATATGTCAACCAAACTTTGTTGTACATAGAAATAAAGTTGAAGTTTTATGTTGCTGGTTACGTTGCTCTTCAACGGTATGGCTGAAACGTTCATTTACTTCTTTCAAAATGAATTCCCATAAGGTAAGCTATTGTAACTTCATAATTTCATAACAAAATTCCTAAGCCAAGTCAAGCTCTTCAAGATGCTGAATACGTTTTGTTAAGGGAAATGAATGAGCAAAATAAGACTTCTTCATATGTAGTACTTACTTTGTGGACAGTGGGGTCCACTTGCCTTTCCATTACTTTAAGTAGTTAGTTTTCAAAGTGCCACCAACCATATAAGAATGAGTAGTCACTAATTTGACTTCCCTACAATGTCCACGTGTAAATGCTTAACTAACAATTATCCACGGTCTTAAAAATAATTTCCTATCTCCACTCCACTACACAGTAATCAAATATACCCATAATTAATTATTAATCTCAATTCACTTAAATATGGACCATTTTTAACACACTTCATATACTCATTAACATAATCATGCGGTAGAACTCTAGTCCATAGCCTCTTTATACATACACAAAACATTATTCGCAATCACCGGCGTCACACTTGTTAAATCTTAAATTATTTTAGAACTTCAATATTTTATACACTGAGCTCTTGTTACGTATACATGAGTATGACAAACATTCCATACGGTCCATTTAACTTGTTTAACATTCCGAACCTCGATGAAATTTATTTTCTCTGATTCGTTTAACCTCTAGTTCTTATGACACTTCCTTATCATCTGTTAAACATATCATAAATACTTATAACGTCAAAAATAATATTGTCCTTGAACTTATGTCGATTAACTTACGACAAATCCAACCTACAAAAGTACGGGATGTAACATCCTTCCCCCCTTTAGAAACATTCGTCCTCAAATGTTTACTCTTAGAAATGTGCGAAAATTTTGCCAAGGCTGCCTATTTAAACTAAATTAAGACCCAACCTATACACAACCAGAAAACACACTCCACAAGCAGCTTTCCCATGTTCCTCGATACATCTCCTTCCACTCCATACTGTCCCGTGATTTTTATGATCCTCCTGAATAGTTGTTGTGCCCTAAGTCATTAGGTGGTAGTGGACTCTCTCCTCTCCTTGTAAAGCTTAGGACTTTTTACTAGCAGCAGCCACCTTCTTTAATTGTTTAATTCATATACCCCTCTTAATCATCCAATTATGAAGTTGTACAAGGTATATGAACTCCTGGACACCACCCTTGGACTTCGGTCTTCACGCGACAATGCCTGTCTATCATATTACCTCGCAGATTACTCTCGGGTGCAGAAGTAATGTCGTTATATGATCTTACTTTATACCAAGTCTTTCTACTCTCATCCTTTTGTTATAGTCAATTTCAAGCCTTATCCTTGGTGTCGACTTTATTGCTTCCAACTTGATAATTTCTCTATCTTAGACTTTTCTTGCACTATTGTTATAAATCCTTTGTCATGATCTTCACCTTAATTAACCCTTGAGGTGGTAATTTCATAGCAGTATAACTAATTCAACACGAATAAACCATGCTCCATTTCTAACTTCAAGTGTCATCGTACTCGGATTCCTTTTCAACTCCTTATGGTCGTTCTAGTATTCCCCTTTTAACCTTCATGGTTTTCCTTGGATTATATCTTTCGTCACTATCTTTATTAATTAAGTCATGTTCCTGTTATGGTGTCTGACCATACCCGTTATCCACTCACCGTCGCTACTTATCAATAGTGCTAGTACATTTCTGTGGAGCTTCTCTTCTCCCCCCCCCCCCCCCCCCCCTTTTTTTTATTTTTTAAATTCCTCTTTATCCTAATTCTCCCATCTTTTCCTAATTACTAAGGTGCGTTGTTAACCTAATACCTTATCGTCCCGTCTTTCCCCTTAGGGCTATAGTTAGTCATTTCACTCTTCTCGTCTTCTTGTCCTTTGTAATTTCGTGTTCTAGATAGCTTACCGTTGGTCAGAAGCAACTTTCCCTTCTCTGAGGAAATTTACTGGAGTTCCAATATACCTACTAGTCCCCGATGAGTTTGACCCTTGCGTATAAGAAATCTTTATAATTCCTTTCGTGAGATCCTTCCGCTGACCATCTTCAATTCCCTTTTAGCACTTGTGCTTGCACAGAAATCTAAAGTCGCAACACATCTGTAGAGTCTAGATAAATTTAATCTTATTTGTCATAAATATCTCCATCGTACTCCTCCTTACCACTCTGTCACTAAACAAAACACGAGGTTCTGCTCTAATATTTTATCGTGTTGTTTCCCCTTTGGGAGAATGTCCCCCACCTGAGTTCAAGAGTTTCACTCCGTAGAGTCAAACTGTTGCCTCAACATTATTTCGTAATTCGTTAAAATTCTAATAATACATAACTCGACTTTCTTTATACAACAATTAATACCGCTTTTCTATCATATGCCCATCCTTTAATTCTTTCTCATAATCTATCTTATCATTTTACAACTGCCATGTTGGGCTTTCCACCCCTCTTCCGTTCTATGCCCATATCTTGTATTATCTCATCCTTACGTCTCCGCTTGCCACATTGTCTCAGAATGTTGAAGATTAATTATTTGATTGTCATCTGGTTGCTACAACCATTAAACCATGAGGGACTTGTCTCTTGTCTTTATCCTAATGATTCTATCCCCAATCTCATTAAGACCCATAATCCATCCTACGTATTAATCATTTTCATCGACCTAGCTCGTAACTAACTGTATCGTTCATAAACTTGCCATGTATTGGCTTACCTCTTCTCACGAATCTTTTCTTGGGACTTTGCCGCATAGCTCACCGAGAATATGATTTCATCTTCTAAAGTCTTGACATGCATATAAATCATTCTCTCGGTCATTTCAAATCATACCTTGTTCTTTTGTTTTTCTAGCTTCTTATTCTTTTGCTTCAGTGATTCCGTTGGTAAATTAATAACCATAAGTAGAAGCAAGATGCCTTTGACGTTCCTTTGGTAAGATTGTGACTTAAAATCAACGTCAATTATTCCATTTTCTTCTCCGATCAGCTCACACTATTATAAGCACATTGTCCTCTATTATCTCCATATATTAGTAACAGGGAAATATGTGGTCCTTTTGGAATCCCTTGGAGAAATGTCGTGCGTAAAGTTACTCTTTATGCATAGATACTTTACTCAACAAATAATCTTATATTCCTCGTCATAATCTAATTAGTCACACATTACTTGTAATACGATCTGAAATCCCAATCATTTCATCACATCTATTAACATTCGCGCTTAGTACTGGGATATCCACAAAGTATGATTCTCTCTAGTACTTTGCTCATCAGATTACTATTACGAATGGACTGTCCTTTTGTTCGCCCCATTTCTATCTTTTCTTCTCTGTATATTCTTCTTGTTCCGACCACACATTCTGCACATATTGGACATTCATCCCTTGTCGTTCCTTTGTTTCGTTGATCAACCTTATCTCATTTTTCATTATCATAGTCTGAATCTCTTCGTTTCTACACCTGTGACTTTCCTTTTATCCATAAAACAAACTCCTATCGTATAGCTATTCTGGTAAGTTCCCGAATGGATAGCCTGAACTATAACACAAAACGCAGCTGCAGTCATAAGTTCAACAAACTACAGACGAGGAGCTTTAGCATAAATCGTATTTTCCATATATTTTCTCGAGACATCGCTAAGGTCAATAGGGCTGGCCTATAGTGGCTTAAAAGCTTTCCCCCTTAAACATTGGGTGAAATCTAACCTGTCGACCTGTATCACTATTGCATGCATGCGCATAGACATATATATTTCAAGTTCACTTCATAGCTCACTCTTTCGTAGACATACAAGGGTTGGTCAAAAAACAATCCGACTTATGAACTTCTCCTGGGGTGTGTACCTCTTTAATTCTCTTTGAAGAAGCAATAGGGGAGTCAAGCAAGGAGCTTTCAAACGTATTTGTGAACTCCTTCGGGGATACTTATCTCTTTAACTTTCTTTGGTATATAAAACTTCTTTCTAGCCCAAGTACCTCATTATTCTTTCGCATAATTCTTATCCTAGCCTGACCTAATTATCACTCCTCCCAACATAGTACATACTTGCTACATTTATTCCACAATTGACTACTAACTTCATCTCTAACCACTCGCTACTAGGCCCTTTATTTCTTCTCGTCATAGTCTCACTTATAGATTTCCAAAAAATTTCTTAAATTCTAGGGAAATTTTAGCAGAGTTTCCTCTATAATTATAACAATCCCAAACCTGCACAAAACCCAGAAAATACATCTCATACCTTAAAAGTCCGCATATAGAAACACGTATGATATACAACTCAATCACACAGGGCTGATTGCTATGAAAGAATGTAAAGCAGTAAGGCTCGCCTCATAATTCGTATCTGAATACATCTTTCTAGAATTCCGTCTTTGCCTTCTAAACATTTCATCAATCAACTCCCTTCACAGAGGTTTACATGCCCGTAAATCATATTTTTCCCTTACCTTCCTATTCTTTGACACCTTATAAGCAAATCTGTATTTACTACTATAATTAGCATTCCTATTACATAAATTACCTTGGCCCCACTCGAGAACTCTGATCCAGTACAAATTGGTCCAATAGTGGTTGGGGAAGTTCTTCTTCTGGTTGTTCTTCCACAGGTTGTTCTATGCTACCCACACCTTTTACAAAGGTACCAACTATAATGACTCTCCCTGAATTACCATTGTTCTCATTCGACCCTTGTTCCGCGGATACCGTCAATCTGGGATTACACAAATGGTCATCCCCTAATACCTATCTATCTCTTACCTGCTCAGTAGGTTCCTCCTGGACCAAAGATGGTCTGTCTCTATGGAGGACATAACATATGATGGAACTGTCTCAATAGAGGGTACATTCTCCGAGGGGTTGTATCATATGAATGGCTAACTCTGGGAGCCCCTGGACCATAGACCTTCTTTCCCACTGAAGCCATCTCACAGCTACAAAAACAATCAAGGTTAGAGCTATAAATCTCACATCCTATCACTTGGCTCGATCGCAATATCGAGAATAGGAAAAAAGTAACCATCCTAAATGTCCTGCAGCCTCCTTTTTATAAGTGTGGCACGCAACAAACCCATAAACAAGACTCTACTAGACACGGCTTGTAGAAAACCCTAGGAATAAACTACTCTGATACCACTTTTGTCACGACCCAAACTGAAGGGCCACGACAGGCACCTGACCGTACTAGTCAAGTACCAACTGACTTTCATCTGTGACAACAACATAAACATAGGTAGGCCAACAGGGCCGTCATATGACTCTCAATAAACTCATAAAGAACATGCCTGCATCAACCATTCTGAATACTCATCTGTGAAAATACTGAACGTAATGTATGAGCCGGTAAGGCTATCATGACTATCTATAATGACATACGAAATCTCAAATGTGGACCACAATTGACTGTACATAACTGTCTACAAGCCTCTACGGGAAAACATAATACAACATGGGTTGGACAAGGCCTCGCCATACCCATACATGTATGCGTACATATCTATATATATATATATATATACATAAGACCATGCTGACTCCGGGAATCTTCAGAACAAACGGAGTGCATCAACTCCATCCGCTGAACTGACATCCTAATAGATGGATCACAAACCTGTATCTGCAGACCCGCGGACAGGAAATGCAGCCCCCCCCCCCCCCCAGGCAATAGGGGAGTCAGTACAAATAATGTATCGAGTATGTAAGGCAAGAAAGAGAATATAACCAAGAATCATGAAAGGAATCTATAACACGAGAGTCAATCTGTATATCTGAATGTATTTGTATGATTGTATATCTGAAAGTGACTGTACAACTCTGTATAACTGAAAATGCCTCTGAGAGTGCTGAGGAACGTATAGCCCGATCCATAAATGTCAATGCTGAGGAACGTACAGCCCGATCCATATAGCATATCATCCCGCATCCCGGGTATCATCATAATCTGCCCACTGCAGTGGTGTGCACATCTACGTGCCTGCCCGGCCAACAATCGCGCAGCGCGGTGTGAGAAAATAGCTATACATATAGAAATCATTATAGATAACGCTCGTTCGTTCGTTCTTTCTCATATGATTCATGCCAAAATAATAAAAGGGCTAGCCTTAACATACCTTTCGTGTCGACTCAAGCGACGATAATAACGAACTCAATCTTTCCAACTCGTCAATCTAAAATAATAGTAAAATTACAAATGTTAACTAAAGACAACTTACTATAAGGGCTTATAGAGAGGCAAGCTCATTTTATAACAAATCGGGCAGCATCTCCCTTGTATTCTTCACTTCCTAGAATCCATAACAAGAACATTAACATAACCATAATTTTACTAACATGTCCAGAATTGTAACACATCAAGAACAACCCATATTCAACCTATAATAACTCCAACAACCGGATTCACGGCTTCCAATCATCGTCTCGTAACTTCTAATTGGGAAACATATTAACGTCGCTTATACGATTTTATTTTACAACTACATGGATAGACACCATACCTTAATTGATGAATCTATCAACCACTCTTTTCACTTGGAACTTGCAAAGAACAATCTTTGATCATTTTTTAAATCCTTGACGAAGAGCTAAAATTCCTTCTTAATATGTCAACCAAAATTTGTTGTACATAGAAAGCAAGTTGAAGTTTTATGTTGCTGGTTACGTTGCTCTTCAAAGGTATGGCTGAAACGTTCATTTACGTCTTTCAAAATGAATTCCCATAAGGTAAGCTATTGTAACTTCATAATTCCATAACAAAATTCCTAAGCCAAGTCAAGCTCTTCAAGATGCTGAATACGTTTTGTTAAGGGAAATGAATGAGCAAAATAAGACTTCTTCATATGTAGTACTTACTTAGTAGACAGTGGGGTCCACTTGCCTTTCCATTACTTTAAGTAGTTAATTTTCAAAGTGCCACCAACCCTATAAGAATGAGTAGTCACTAATTTGACTTCCCTACAATGTCCGCGTATAAATGCTTAACCAACAATTATCCACTGTCTTAAAAATAATTTCCTATCTCCACTCCACTACACATTAACCAAATATACCCATAATTAATTCTTGATCTCAATTCACTTAAATATGGACCATTTCTAACACACTTCATATACTCATTATCATAATCATGTGGTAGAACTCTAGTCCATACCCTCTTTATACAAACAAAAAATACTAATCTCAATCACCGTCGCCACACTTTTTAAGTCCTAAATTATTTCAGAACTTCAATCTCTTATATACTGACCTCTTGATCCGCATACATGAGTATGACAAACATTCAATACGGTCAATATAACTTGTTCAACATTCCGAACCTCGACGATATTTATTTTCTCTGATTCGTTTAACCTCCAGTTCTTATGACACTTTCTTATCATCTGTTAAACATAGCATAAATACTTATAACGTCAAAAATAATATTTTCCTTGAACTTATGTCGATTAACTTACGACAAATCCAACCTAAAAAGTACGGGATGTAACATAGAGTTTTTCAAGGATTATGATAACATAGATCCATAAATGTCAGTGTTGAGGAACGTACAACCCGGCTGGGGTATCATCATAATCTACCCACTGCAGTGGTGTGCACATCTACGTGCCTGGCTGATGGACTATACCACAGCGCGAAGTGATAAAATAGCTATATATATATATATATATATATATATATATATATTATTGATATTATATATAATATCAATAATACCTGTGTGCCTTAGAGGTATTGTTGAGAATTGTGATTCGGTTGTGGATTATTATATAGCATTATTATTGATACTACTTGGGTGCCATGTGTGGTACTGTTTTGGATAGAATTGGTTGTTGATGTTACATTTCATCATATTCATACGCATTTCCATGATACACTGACGTATGCATGGTTCTGGTTCTGATGATTATATGTGAAAGTGTGTAGATGCAATGACCTATTTGATCGTTACTGCTTTTTCGAAGCTTTTGACCATTCCCTGAGCTTGTTTAGCTCATATTTTACCCGAGAGGACCATTGAGATAAGATTTGGGTGACCTTTTGAAAATATGGGCTTAAAGAGAAAAAGGGTGGACTTAAAGTTGACTTATCGATAAACGGACCTTTAGCAGAAATTCGTCGATTTTGAGAGGTCAGTATGGTCATTTAGAACTTGTGTGTATATTCGGTTCGGTTCCTAATGCACGCAGGTGCATTTTGGGGCTTGGATTGGAAAGTTAATTTTGAGGTATCGAGGGTTGACTCGGTCACCAAGACCTCCGATGGGAATTCTGAGGCCAACGAGGGCGTTCATAGCGCATTTTTATGTATATATGTATATTTAGTTTGTGTCTGGGAGGTTACGGGATGGTTTTGGGGGTCATTTTAAAGTCTGGGAAGACAGCAGAAAATTTTGGTGTCCGGTGACCGCTTTGGCGCGGAAGCCTACACGAAAGCACGTATGAACCGCTGAAGCGGTAGCGCGAAAGCACTAGCCGAACTGCTAAAGCACTGGCCGAACCGCTGAAGCAGTAGCGCGAAAGCGCTGGCCTACTCGCCGAAGTGGCCGACGGACGAGATTTCTTATTTAAAGGCCCTAAGTCTTTCATTCATTACCCAGTCCGAAAATAGACCTTTTGGGAGCATTTCAAGGCATTTCTTGGGGATGAATCGTTATGGTAAGTTCTTCCATCTTCATTACCATTCCACATTCCATTAATTGTCAAAGGAAATCTATAAAATATGCAATTTTCTTTAAGAACTTGAGAATAAAAAGAGAGTTTTTATGTGTTCTTGTTTCTAGGCTTGTAACCTTGATTTATTGATTGGGTTAGCATTATTAAGCATGGAATTGATGACTAGAATCTATTATTGCATGATTCTTCCAAATTAGTGGCTAATTTATGGGATTGCAAGTTAAGGTTTACACCCAAATTTGGGGGTTTTGCCTAGAATCTGAATTTAAGTAAATTGTTGGTTATTCTAGCTTGATATTAATGGGAATTGATCACCTAGAGCTTTAATTTCATGTTGAGATATTGAAATTCCTAATTTCACCCTTCTAGATCATAAAACCCATTCCATAGGTTGGGTATTTGGATCTTGAATAGAAGTAAGGTTTGATCGATGTTCTTCTTGGTTCTAATCTCTTGATTCGAATCTGCTTAGTCTTTCTTTATCTCGAGGCTCAGAGGAAAGGAAAGACTAAGGTGTGATTGTGGAGACCTTGTTGTTTGGCCCTCCAGGTAGGTTACGGTTTACCCTAAGGTGAGACATCATTTAGCGAAGCATATATTTAAACAATATTATCGAAGAATGCATGTAAATCTTTGGGTATGAAGCTGGGTTGGATATTGTCTTAGGTTGGCCCCTGTTGTGTGATTAAGGGTTTAGCCACCCATTTGTCTTATGACTTATCTTGTTCTATTGTTGTTGGCTCGATGCCACGTGGAGATAATAGATATTGGAGACTATTGATATATCATGATTATGATATTGTAGTATCTTACTTGTTGTCGTTGGAGACGAGGATAGTGGTTATATAATGGCTTATTGTATAGCCTTTTCATGATATTGTTGGTGTGCCCATGCGTGGTACTTTTGATATTGATTTGACTATTGATATTGAACTCATACATTGCACTTTTCTTTTCCTTCATGATATACTGTTGATACATTGATGATAATTAAGGAAACACTATTATGAGCTGGGCTCAGTTGCATGAGAGTGATGTGAGGACCGATGTTCAATGTTTATCCCGTAAACCAAGATGAGTGGTAGCGATTACAGAGGTTGTTTCCGGAATCGTGAGGTAGTGATTGCTAAGGTTATTGCCAGAATCGTGAGGTACATGGACTTCGCGGGTACCCCATAGGTTGTGCAGCCGAGATGTGATGTTCCATCATCGGAATACATGTGTACGGTGCATATGCATTACATTCACATTCCATACATTATTGCATTGCATTATACCACAGCTTCTATTGTGATATTCTTGTGATGTACTTGTGATACTCGGATTTGGATTGATATTTTGACACTTGACACATTTGGGTTTAGATACTATAACATAGTTGATGATGTGTACTTGATCACTGGCTCGTGTTTGACTTATACCTTGTTGATTTACCTGTTTATCTTACCTTATTTACTTGATATATATTAGTTAATCTTAGTCGGCCTATGATACCTACCAGTACTTGTTGTTTGTACTGACTTGAACTTGCTGCATTCTTTTATGAATGCACAGTTCCAGGTGGGTTTGACCTCTATACCTCGTGGCTGATAGCTGTTCGAGGATCTACTGATTCAAGTCTTCAGGGTGAGCAGGGGGCACGTTCGCAGCCCGAAGATTCCTCTATCTTTTATGTCTTTATTTCGGTTCTAAAACATAGCTTTTATTACCTTCAAGCAAGGAGCTTTCAAACGTATTTGTGAACTCCTTCGGGGATACTTATCTCTTTAACTTTCTTTGGTATATAAAACTTCTTTCTAGCCCAAGTACCTCATTATTCTTTCGCATAATTCTTATCCTAGCCTGACCTAATTATCACTCCTCCCAACATAGTACATACTTGCTACATTTATTCCGCAATTAACTACTAACTTCATCTCTAACCACTCGCTACTAATTATAACAATCCCAAACCTGCACAAAACCCAGAAAATACATCTCATACCTTAAAAGTCCGCATATAGAAACACATATGATATACAACTCAATCACACTAGGTTGATTACTATGAACGAATGTAAAGCAGTAAGGCTCGCCTCATAATTCCTATCTGAATACATCTTTCTAGAATTCCGTCTTTGCCTTCTAAACATTTCATCAATCAACTCCCTTCGCGGAGGTTTACATGCCCGTAAATCATATTTTCCCCTTACCTTCCTATTCTTTCACACCTTATAAGCAAATTTGTATTTACTACTACAATTAGCATTCCTATTACATAACTTACCTTGGCCCCACTCGAGAACTCTGATCCAGTACAAATTCGTCCAATTGTGGTTGGGGAAGTTCTTCTTCTGGTTGTTCTTCCACAGGTTGTTTTATGGTACCCACACCTTCTACAAAGGTACCAACTATAATGACTCTCTCTGACTTACCATTGTTCTCATTCGACCCTCGTTCTGCGAATACCGTCAATCTAGGATTACACAAATGGTCATCCCCCAATACCTGTCTACCCCTTACCTACTCAGTAGGTTCCTCATGGACCAAAGATGGTCTGTCTCTATGGAGGACATAACTTCTGATGGATCTATCTCAATAGAGGGCACATTCTCCGAGGAGTTGTATCATATGAATGGCTAACTCTGGGAGCCCCTAGACCATAGACCTTATTTCCCATTGAAGCCATCTCACAGCTACAAAAACAATCAAGGTTAGAGCTAGAAACCTCACATCCTATCACTTGGCTCTATCGCAATATCAAGAATAGGAAGAAAGTAACCATCCTAAATGTCCTGTAGCCTCTTTTTTATAAGTGTGGAACGCAATAAACCCATAAACAAGAATCTACTAGACGCGGCTTGTAGACAACCCTAGGAATAAACTCCTCTGATACCACTTTTGTCACGACACAAACTGAAGGGCCACGACGGGCACCTGACAGTACTAGTCAAGTACCAACTGACTTTCATCTGTGACAGCAACATAAACATAGGTGGGCCAAAAGGGCCATCATATGACTCTCAATAAACTCATAAAGAACATGCATGCATCAACCATTCTGAAGACTCATGTGCGAAAATACTGAACATACTGTATGAGCCGGTAAGGCTATCATGACCATCTATAATGACATACGAAATCTCAAATCTGGACCTCAATTGACTGTACATAACTGTCTACGAGCCTATACTGGAAAACATAATACAACATGGGTGGGACAGGGCCTCGCCATACCCATACATATATGCGTACATATCTCTATATATACATAAGACCATGCTGACTCCGGGCATCTTCGGAACAAACGTAGTGCATCAACTCCATCCGCTAAACTGACATCCTAATAGATGGATCACAAACCTGTATCTACAGACCTGCGGACAGGAAATGCAGCCCCCTCTACGCAATAGGGGAGTCAGTACGAATAATGTATCCAGTATGTAAGGAAAGAAATAGCATATAAACAAGAATCATGAAAGGAATCTATTACATGAGAGTCAATCTATATATCTGAATGTATTTGTGTGACTGTATATCTGAAAGTGACTGTACAACTCTGTTTAACTGAAAATGCCTCTGAGGGCGTATGATATGCATGCTTTCTTTCAAATATCTATATACATATATATATATATATATATATGTATATGTATATATATATATATATATATATCATAGATGCTAGTGCTGAAGAACGTATAGCCCAATCCATAAATGTCAGTGTTGAGGAACGTACAGCCCGATCCATATAGCATATCATCCCGCGTCCGGGATATTATCATAATCTGCCCACTGCAGTGGATTGCACATCTACGTGCCTGCCCGGCAGACAATCGCGCGGCGCGATGTGAGAAAATAGCTATACATATAGGAATCATTATAGATAACGCTCGTTCGTTCGTTCTTTCTCATATGATTCATGCCAAAAGAATAAAAGGAATAGCCTTAACATACCTTTCGTGTCGACTCAAGTGACGATAATAATGAAATCAATCTTTCCAACTCGTCAATCTAAAATAATAGTAAAATTAGAAATGTTAACAAAAGACAAATTACTATAAGGGCGTATAGAGAGGCAAGCTCATTTTATAATAAATCGGGCAGCATCTCCCCAGCATTCTTCACTTCCTAGAATCCATAACAACAACATTAACATAACCATCATTTTACTAATGTGTCTAGATTTCTAACACATCAAGAACAACCCATATTCGACCTATAATAACTCCAACAACCGGATTCACTGCTTCCAATCACCGTCTCGTAACTTCTAATTGGGAAACATATTAACGTCGCTTATACGATTTCATCTAACAACTACATGGAAAGACTCCATACCTTAATTGATGAATCTATCAACCACTCTTTTCACTTGAACTTGCCAAGAACAATCTTTGCTCTTTTTTTTAAATCCTTGAAGAAGTGCTAAAATTCCTTCTTAATATGTCAACCAAACTTTGTTATACATAGAAAGCAAGTTGAAGTTTTATGTTGCTGGTTACGTTGCTCTTCAAATGTATGGCTGAAACGTTCATTTACGTCTTTCAAAATGAATTCCCATAAGGTAAGCTATTGTAACTTCATAATTTCATAACAAAATTCCTATGCCAAGTCAAGCTCTTCAAGATGCGGAATACGTTTTGATAAGAGAAATGAATGAGCAAAATAAGACTTCTTCATATGGAGTACTTACTTAGAGGACAGTGGGGTCCACTTTCCTTTCCATTACTTTAAGAAGTTAATTTTCAAAGTGCCGCCAACCCTATAAGAATGAGTAGTCACTAATTTGACTTCTCTACAATGTCCGCGTGTAAATGCTTAACCAACAATTATCCACTGTCTTAAAAATAATTTCCTATCTCCACTCCACTACACATTAACCAAATATACCCGAAATTAATTCTTGATCTCATTTCATTTAAATATGGGCCATTTTTAACACACTTCATATACTCCTGATCATAATCATGTGGTAGAACTCCAATCCATAGCCTCTTTATACATACACAAAATATTATTCTCAATCACCGTCGCCACACTCTATAAGTCCTAAATTATTTCAGAACTTCATTATTTTATATATTGAGCTCTTGATCCGCATACATGAGTATGACAAACATTCCATACGGTCCATATAACTTGATCAACATTCCGAACCTCGACGAAATTTATTTTTTCTGATTCGTTTAACCTCTAGTTCTTATGACACTTTCTTATCATCTGTTAAACATAGTATAAATACTTATAACGTCAAAAATAATATTGTCCTTGAACTTTTGTCGATTAACTTACGACAAATCCAACCTACAAAAGTACGGGATGTAACATAGAGTTTCTCAAGGATTATGATAACATAGATCCATAAATGTCAGTATTGAGGAACGTATAGCCCGATCCATATATCGTATCATCCCGAGTCCGGGGTATCATCTAAATCTACCCACTGCAGTGGTGTGCACATCTACGTGCCTGCCCAGCGGACTATAGCGTGGCGCGGTGTGAGCAAATAGCTATATATATATATATATATATATGCATGTAGGACCCGTAAAGATAATATTCGAGTCTTTTAGAGTGACATAGCCTTATCGTTGATATTACTTGTGTGTCTTAGAGGTACTGTTGAGAATTGTGATTCCGTTGTGGATTATTGTGTAGCCTTATTATTGATACTACTTGGGTGCCATGTGCGGTACTGTTTTCGATAGAATTGGTTATTGATGTTACATTTCATCATATTCATACGCATTTCCATGATACACTGACATATGCATGGTTCTGGTACTGATGATTATATGTGAGAGGGTGTAGATGTAATGACCTATTTGGTCGTTACTACTTTTTCGATGCTTTTGACCTTTCCTTGAGCTTGTTTAGCTCATATTTTACCCGAGAGGACCATTGCCACGCTTCTCAAGATGTTTGGATATGATTTGGGTGACCTTTTGAAATTATGGGCTTAAAGAGAAAAAGGGTGGACTTAAAGTTGACTTATGGGTAAACGGACCTTTAGCAGAAATTCGTCAATCTCGAGAGGTCAGTATGGTCGTTTAGAACTTGTGTGTATATTCAGTTTGGTTCCTAATGCACTCGGGTGCATTTTGGGACTTGGATTGGAAAGTTAATTTTGAGGTATCGGGGGTTGACTCGGTAAACAATACCTTTGATGGAAATTCTGAGGCCAACGAGTGCGTTCATAGCGCATTTTTATGTATATATGTATATTTAGCTTGTGTCCAGGAGGTTACGGGATGGTTTCGGGGGTCAGTTTAAAGTTTGGGAAGACACCAAAAAATTTTGGTGTCCGGTGACCGCTTTGGCGCGGAAGCCTGCGCGAAAGCACGTATGAACCGCTGAAGCGGTAGCGCAAAAGCACTAGCCGAACTTTTAAAGCACTGGCCGAACCGTTGAAGCGGTAGCGCAAAAGCGCTGGCCTACTCGCAGAAGTGGCTGATGGACGAGATTTCTTATTTAAAGGCCCTAAGTCTTTCATTCATTACCCACTCCGAAAATAGACCTTTTGGGAGCATTTCAAGGCATTTCTTGGGGAAGAATCGTTGTGGTAAGTTCTTCCATCTTCATTACCATTCCACATTACATTAATTGTCATAGGAAATCTATAAAATATGCAATTTTTTTAAGAACTTGAGAATAAAAAGAGAGTTTTTATGTGTTCTTGTTTCTAGGCTTGTAACCTTGATTTATTGATTGGGTTAGCATTATTAAGCATGGAATTGATGACTAGAATCTATTATTGCATGATTCTTCCAAATTAGTGGCTAATTTATTGGATTGCAAGTTAGGGTTTATACCCAAATTTAGGGGTTTTGCCTAGAATCCGAATTTAATTTAAATTGTTGGTTATTCTAGCTTGATATTAATGGGAATTGATCACCCAGAGCTTTAATTTCATGTTGAGATATTTAAATTTCTAATATCACCCTTCTAGTTCATAAAACTCATTCCATAGGTTGGGGATTTGGATCTTGAATAGAAGTATGGTTTGATCGATGTTCTTCTTGATTCTAATCTCTTGATTCGAATCTGCGTAGTCTTTCTTTATCTCGAGGCTTAGAGAAAAGGAAAGACTAATGTTATACCCTGTATATTTATACGTCGAATTATTCGCAAGAAAATCGACTCAAGTTAAAGACGGGATCATTTTCGGACACGAAATAGAAACTTTTAATTTTCAATTTTAAATTAGAACAATTGTTTATAAATTTTATTTAGTGTAAAAATATTATTGGAGATTAGGAATTAATTAATTGTGATTAGATTACTAAGTGAGAATTAGGGATTAATTAAACTAATTAAGCTTAATTATTAAAGTGGGCCCCACCCGAAGTTAATTAAAAAATATATATATATATGTTCAAGAAGGTGGAATAATGACTCACAAGGGGGGGGGGGGGGGGACACGTGTCCCCCTAGGATCAAACCTATATATATATGAGTTTTAGTGAAAAAAAATTCATTTTCACAACTCTTTCACAAAAACAATTCAAAAAAAAGAAGAAATGAACCATGGCCGCTCACGGCCAGCCATGGTGGTGAAGAAAACTTTTGATCTTTGAATATTTGGATCAGATCCAAGTGCAATACAAACCCAAGGAGGTGATAGCAACATTAGATTTTAAGTTGGAGAAGAAGAAATCGTAAAATCGGAACAATTGAGCATACAAATTTCTCCGAGGAAATTGTGGTAAGATTTTCCTATTTTATGGTTTAGTTGTGTTAATAATGTTGTAATGAAATTATTAAAATTGAATTGGATGAAATCAGAAGTAAGAAAATACATGAAATTGTTATTATGTGAAATTGTGGGTTGAAATGGATTTAGAATTGTATTGGGCTGAGTTATGGGAATTTTGTGTGTATATCGTTGTTGTTGGTATTTCTGTGTTGACAGGAGGATAATTAGAAATTCGGGTTAGGCGAATATATAGGGGAAATGCTGCTTGATTCTCGTTATGTCCTTAAATAAGGAAAAACCCGAAACGAGAAATATTAGTTAAAGAATAAGTTCTATAGGCGACGGCCTACGAATTTACGAATTATAAAGTATAGTTACTAACGATAACGTTACTCTTATATTAAATAGGCTAAAAGAGCGACGAGACGGATTTACGAATAGTCGCTAACAAGTATGTAAAGCTGTCCCTTCTTTCTTTTGGCATGTCTTAGACTTAAGTGATGAATGATATGAACCTTGGGGTAACTCTATTCATAAGTTCCGAATGTGATTCATGATTCTTATTCACTTCTTGATGTTAGAACTCTTAAGTGATTAAGTTTTCCCCTCGAGTTTTCTATGCGTTGGATAGTAGTTGATATATATAACACTCTATCCCTAGAGACTGTGGAGATATTTGTATCGTTGGCCTCTTATGTTTTATGTTCATAATTCCCAGAGACTTTTCACGTTAGCTTCTTGTGTCACCAGATGAGTTCAGAGTATCCTTTTTCGAGTTTTACATGCATGTATATGTATTATATATGGATCGGGTCGTACGTTCCTCGGCACTAACATATTATATATAGATCGGGCCGTACATTCCTCGGCACTATTATATCATATATGGATCAGGCCGTACGTTCCTCGGCACTATTATATTGTATATGGATCGGGCTGTACGTTCCTTGGCACTATTATATTATATTTGGATCGGGCCATACGTTCCTCGGCACTATTATATTGTATATGGATCGGGCCGTACATTCCTTGGCATTATTATATTATATATGGATCGAGTTGTACGTTCCACAGCACTAACAGTTATACTATAATCTATGCCTGTCATACGCCGTAAAGTCAAATTCTGTTATATAGAGTTATGCAGATATTATCACATATTGGCCACGGATGCATTCACTTATTGAGACTGTTTTTCATGATTCATCTGTACTTGATGTTCTTATGCTTTATATACTCAGTACATATTCCGTACTGACCCCCTTTCTTTGGGGGGCTGCGTTTCATGCCCGCAGGTACAGACGCTCGATTCTGTGATCCCCCAGCTTAGGAGTTCCTTTCTACTGTCCTGGAGAGCTCCGTTGTTCCGGAGCCTAGATTTTGGTACAGACCTTCTTTTGTATATGTATATATGTTGCCCAGGGGTACGACGGGGCCCTGTCCCGTCATATTTCACTGTCGGTACTCTTAGAGGTCTGTAGACATGTATGTGGGTTGTATTCAGACGTGTTCGGTTGTGTCTGTGTGATCATTATGGATGTTCTGTCGCTGTAGCAGCCTTGCCGGCTTGCATATGTTGTTGTTTCGTTGTAGCAGCCTTGTCGGCTTACTTATATTATCGTTTTGTAGTGGCAGCCTCGTCGGCTTGCGTATGTTAATACGATGTGTTGTGATTAATTGAGGGCCTATAGTATCAGTCCGATAATGTTGACAGGTACGTATGGGTGTCCAGCTCGGACACTCGTCATGGCCCACGGGGCTGGAGACCTTAGGTGTCCAGCTCGGGCACTCGTAACAACTAAGGTGTGATTGTGGAGACCTTGTTGTTCGGCCCTCCAGGTAGGTTACGGTTTACCCTATGGTGAGACATTATTTTAGTGAAGCATATATTTAAATAATATTATCGGAGAATGCATGTAAATCTTTGGGTATGAAGTTGTGTTGGATATTGTCTTAGGTTGGGCCCTGTTGTGTGATTGAGGGGTTAGCCACCCTGTTTTCTTATGACTTATCTTGTTCTATTGTTGTTGGCTCGATGCCACGTGGAGATAATAGATATTGGAGACTATTCATATATCTTGATTATGATATTGTAGTATCTTACTTGTTGTCATTGGAGACGAGGATAGTGATTACTTATTGTGTATCCTTTTCATGATATTGTTGGTGTGCCCATGCGTGGTACTTTTGATATTGATTTGACTATTGATATTGATACATTGCAGCTTTCTTATCCTTCATGATATAATGTTGATACATTGATGATAATTAAGGAAACACTGTTATGAGCTGGGCTCAGTTGCATGAGAGTGACGTGAAGACCTATGTTCAATGTTTATCCCGTAAACAAGGATGAGTGGTAGCGATTGCTGAGGTTTTTGCCTGAATCGTGAGGTAGCGATTGCTGAGGTTATTGCCAGAATCGTGAGGTATATGGACTTCGCGGGTACCCAATAAGTTGTGCAGCCGAGATGTGATGTTCCATCACCTGAGTACATGTGTACGGTGCATATGCATTGCATTCACATTCCATACATTATTGTATTGCATTATACCACGGCTTCTAATGTGATATTCTTATGATGTACTTGTGATACTCGGATTCGGATTGATATTTTGACACTTGACACATTTGGGTTTAGATACTATAACATAGGTGCACTTGGTCACTGGCTCGTGTTTGACTTATACCTTATTGATTTACCTGTTTATCTTACTTTATTTACTTGATATATGTTAGCTAATCTTAGTCGGTCTATGATACCTACCAGTACTTGTTGTTTGTTCTGACTTGCAATTGCTGCATTCTTTTATGAATGCACAGTTCCAGGTGGGTTCGACCTCTATACCTCGTGGCTGATAGCTATTCAAGGATCTGCTGATTCGAGTCTTCAGGGTGAGCAGGGGCACGTTCGCTGCCCGAAGATTCCTCTATCTTTTATGTATTTATTTCTGTTCTAAAACATAGTTTTGAAACTATTGATGTATTTTTATTACCTTCAAACTCGTAGTATCTAGTTGGAGGCTCTTGTATGGTTAGACCAGACTCTGGGTGGATTTGATGTATTCCCTTACTTCCGCGTGGTCTTATATCATTATTGTCAGACTTATGTATTTCTATCTCTTCTGCTTATTTAATTATTATTTCATGTCTTTAAGATTGTTGGGATAAAGGTTCGCCTATCGAGGTAGGAGAGGTAGATGCCCGCGCGACTTAGCAAAACTAGGTCGTGACAAGTTGGTATCAGAGCCCTAGGTTACCCGGTCTATAATACAAGAACGTGTATAGTAAAGTCTCGTGGATCGGTATGATGAGCATCGTACTTATCTGCATGAGGCTATAGGACATTTAGGAAACTTCCAATTCTTTCATTCTCTCGTGTGACTTCATTCAAATTGGTACCTAGTCGATTTCAATTTGTATCTGAACATTCTTATCTTAATTACCCACTGAGGGTGGAAACTCATGCTTAAATTTTTATGCGACTGGTCGATCTATGTCATGTTGTGAAATGGTACAAGATGTGTTATTCTGATTTGGACACGTGAACTAGTTCAGTTTCTTGCTATGTCCTTAGGATTATATTGTGTGGAGTTGCGATTAGACTCGTTATTGTGGGACTTCGTGAGAAATGGGAAAGATAGTTCAGAGGGTTACATGATCTCCATGTTTCTACATTGGGTTGCTCGGAAGTGACAAAGTGCATTGATGGATTGACAATAGTGGTTGCTCGATCATATGATCGGTTCAGAAAAAACTTCAGCTTTATCAAGGCTTTATGATGTTGTACATAAAACAGGTGAACCAATGGCGGGTCAACGATTCAGCAACGGTAGAGTATTAGACTTCGGTATGTGAGAACAAGGGTAATTTCGGTGATAACTATCGAATGTGGGTAAACGTATTGTGATCGTGGGTAATAAAGAAAAGAATTTGACAATAAAGACATGAAGGAATCTTTTGTGGAAAGTGTGTAGCGAAGTAAGACTTCTTATAATATCGTGGAAATGAGTACTTTTCGTGATATTGGGAAAGGAAAAATTGGTATCTGACATGGTTGTCAGGATAAGGCTCCAATTGATACTGGGCGAATTTCGTGTTCGGTTGTGAAAGGTAAATGGGTGTTCGGTATGATAGAATGGTACCGATGGAGGTGGTTGTCAGAGTTGTGGTCATTATGGAGTATTGGATCTTCTGGGAATAATTAGGCATAGGTTTGTAACGGTCATACTTACAGGTTCACGTGATATCTTGGGGATATGGTACTAAAAGTCATTCTCGATATAAGCTCGTTAATGTTAAAGGACTAATCTATCAGTAAGTGAATGCTATGGTCACGTAGTTTGGTCAGTAAATTTGATTGGGTTGTAGGCTTCTAAGGAGCTAGTAATCGACTGATAGAAATGACTTCAACTATGGGTGTATGCAATGAGTTAATGACTTGGGAAGAAACTGGTTGCTACACTTCAATTTGAGGAGAAGTATTGATATTGTTTGTGGTTCGTTCGGCTCAGAGGGATGCTTGGTTTATCGGATCAAGTGGATTTGAGTGTTTGATGGCTGATAGTGATAGAGTGATTTGAAATGAAATATGGGAACTGAAGGATTACAATTAGGCATCTTGCTATCGGGTTCAGGTGATTAAGCTTTGTAAGACTTGAAGTAAGGTAAGACGGCTACGTGAGTCATGTTTGGATTGCGAGAGAATTATCTCATGACATTCAGTAAAAAGGTGACCAATGAGGTTGATTAGTGTCTTTGAGGTTACGGGCAGAAAGAAAATCATGGAAACAAGAATTAGTGATGTGAGAGCTTGCTTGCGATTGTATAGTGTAGAGTGGGCTTGAGAGTTTATGGATGAGTTGGTATGCTCGGTTATGTCATAGACTAACAAAGGTCAGTGGTGGACTGAGGTTGGGAACCTTGTATTCATTGTGTAAAATTTACTAGATCCCGCTACTAATGGTGTTATTACTCGGCTTATGTGATTGAATAAAAAGGGATTGGCGCGCGAGTGGTTAGCGGTGTTCAGATTTGATAATTGAGGTAAGAAATGACTCTTCGAGGACTAGTAACATTAACAATTTGAGTAAGGGATTAGAAAACCTGGGTACTTGAAATGGTAGATCAATGATGGGTTAACTGAGTTAAGTTCGGTATACATTTAAGAAATTGAGTATGGCAATTCGGGCAAGGAGGATTTAGTGGGATACATGAGGATATTAGTGAGACTGTTTGTGTGATACGCTGGATTTAGAGGTTTTCAAGTTTGAGTTGTAAGCGTTAAGGAAACTCTAATGTGCAGAGTGTGTGGTACTATGCAATCTCCAGAATTAATTCGGCTAGTTTTACAAGATTTATGATTATGTGGTATTCAATGGAGTGGATTCGAGGATTTTTTTTATGGTATCAACGATCATAAAGCGATTGGAAATTGGGAATTGATGAGTCAAAAAAAGGTATGGTTGATTGTGAATCAATAAGAAAAAGGTACATCCTAGGGATTGCTTGGGTCAGTATGGATTGTGGTGTCGTTTTCTTGCATATTCCAGTTGAGATGTGATTATTGTGTGAGCTTAAGAAGGAAATCTATAGGAATGGACTATGTGATATGATAGAGGTCCGTGATCAGCGACTATTGAGAAGCATATTTCAGTGAACTGACCTGTTGAGGTTTATAAGAAGTGCTTGGTGGTACACCGTCGGATAAGTTTCGTAACCTTCTACAGTGGATGAGTTAGCATGCTTTAAGCGAGAAGATTTGTGGAATCCCTATCATGTGAGGACTAGAGTTATATTTTCGAGGTAAGACCCTACTCGTGGTAATATTTATGTTGCAAGTAGTATTGACTGGACAGTTTGGGTAAGCGCTTTTCGTTATTAAAGACTTAGGGTAATTGCATGGGATTTAGAGCGGCAGTGTAAGACTGGATACTTAGGAGAATTTATGAGCATATTGAGGTGATACTATGAGAGGTTCGATGGTTATATAATTACTATATGAGGTTTAAGGTTTTGCGTCAAAAAGTTCGGGGTTGTATCAGATTTGCATATTAGGTAAAGGTTGAGAAACATGAAGATTGAAATCGCAAGGTATAGCTCTTTGGTACTAAGTTGATAACTTGGATGGAACTCAACTTGTGGAGTCAAAAGTGATAGACATGATTTGTTATGCGTGAGGAAAATATTAGAATTGACTGCCACAGAGGTGCGATATGACTGTGATTGGTCTCGGGAATTCAGAGTCAGTTCAAACAACTATTGGTGATATTCGAGAGTTGTGCATTCATTCAGGGTCATCATGGTTCGAGTTAAGCTTAATGGTCTATGGTTATATTTTCAGGAAGATATTTAAAGATTCGATGCGTTTCGGCTCAGATTTGAGGTATGACAGATTTACCGAGCTTTGTCAGGGTTTCCTAGTGGATTTGATGATATTTTCTGAAAACAGTTACTTGGATAGGATAATGGTTTACAATGAGCTTAGTACAGATTTGAGGTGGAACTGTTGCGCGAGAGGCCTTTATAGTGATCAATTGGGTTCCGACAGACTTTACTTGGCGGGATATTCAGTGGTATGGTTCCTGTATTATGATTTGAAAGTTTAACAAAACTTGGAACTAGCCAAGTTGACTATCTGTAAGATCAATTTTGATAGAATTTTGTAGAGATCACAGGTGAATAGACGAGGATAGTGATTCTATTATGTCTTATTGTGTAGCCTTTTCATGATATTGTTGGTGTGCCCATGCGTGGTACTTTTGATATTGATTTGATTATTGACATTGAACTCATACATTGCACGCATTCTCATCCTTCATGATATACTGTTGATACATTGATGATAATTAAAGAAACACTTTTATAAGCTGGGCTCAGTTGCATAAGATGACGTGAGGACCAATGTCCGATGTTTATCCTAGAATCGAGGATGAGTGGTAGTGATTGCCGATGTTGTTGCCGGAATCGTGAGGTAGCAAGTGTCGAGGTTGTTGCCGAAATCGTGAGGTACATGGACTTTGCGTGTACCCAATGGGTTATGCTGCCGAGATGTGATGTTCCATCATCGGAGTACAAGTGTACAGTGCATATGCATTGCATTCACATTTCATACATTATTGCATTGCATTGCACTACGGCTTCAATTGTGATATTCTTGTGATGTACTTGTGATATACGAATTTGTATTGATATAATGACACTTGACACATTTGGGTTTATAACATAGGTGATGACGTGTACTTGGTCACTGGCTCATGTTTGACTTATACCTTGTTGATTTACCTGTGTATCTTACTTTATTTCCTTGATATATGTTAGATAATATTAGTCGGCCTATGATACCTACCAGTACTTGTTATTTGTACTGACTTGCACTTGCTGCATTTTTTTATGAATGCAGAGTTCCAGGTGGGTTCGACCGCTTCACCTCGTTGCTGATAGCTGTTCGAGGATCTTTTGATTCGAGTCTTCAGTGTGAGCAGGGGAACGTTCGCTGCTCGAAGATTCCTCTATCTATTATGTCGTTATTTTCGTTCTAGACATAGTTTTGAGACTATTGATGTATGTTTATTACCTTCAGACTCATAGTATCTAGTTAGAGGCTCTTGTATGGTTAGACCCGACTCTGGGTGGATTTGATGTATTCCCTTACTTTCGCGTGTTCTTATATAATTATTGTCTGACTTACGTATTTCTATCTCTTCTGCTTATTTAATTATTATTTCATTCATTAAGATTGTTGGGAAAAGGGTTCGCCTGCCGAGGTGGGACAGGTAGGTATCCGTACGACTTAGCGAAACTGGGTCGTGATAGTAGCCTCCGAGGTTTCTGTCGGAGTACGTAAAAAAGAGATGAGTGTTCATTGCCCGAGGTTTCTTTTCGGGAATGATGAAGTGTCTGATGCCCGAGACCTTTGCTGAGATCGTGAGAGTGTGCTCTTGATCTGAGGTTATATTCTGGAGCGAGTGGTACATGGACTTCGCGGGTCCTCCATGGGTTGTGATCGCTGAGACGTGGAGTCTTTCCTGCTGGGACATGTTATACAAAGCTGCATATGCATTGCATTTATCCTACATACATTACTGCATTGCATTGTATATTGGTTTCTGTTAGTTGTTCTGACACTACTGTGATATACTGATTCGAATTGCTATACTGAGACTTGGCACAATTGGGTTTAGATGCTACAAAATAGGTGATGACTTGTACTGTGGATATGGCTTATTGTTGACCTGTACTTATTGGTTTATGTGTTTATCTTGCTTTGTTGTCTTTATATATGTTAGCTAGTCTTAGCCGGCCTATGATACCTACCAGTACTTGTTGTTTATACTGACTTGCTCTTGCTGCATTCTTTTATGAATGCAAAATATCATAAGGGATCGACTTCTACTCCTCGTGGTTGGGTGTTCCAGGATTTGCTTATTCGGGTCTTTCAGGGTGAACATGGGGACGTTCGCTTCCCGAAGACTCCTCTATCTACTATGTCTTTATTTCCGTTGTAAGACATATGTTTGAGACTATTGATGTATTTAATTGTTCAGACTTGCAGTATTTAGTTAGATGCTCTTGTATGACCAGACCAGATACTGGGGTGTATTTCTTTTGTTTTCGCTTCCTTATATTATTATTGTGAAAATTCTCATTTTTCTATTTTCATCCGCTCACTTTTTATCTATTTATGTGATTATGAAATATTGGGTTAAGGGTTCGCCTACCGAGGTGGAAAAGGTAGGTGCCCTCATGACTTAGTGAAATTGGGTCGTGACAATTTTCATTAAGTCCATTATTACTTCTTAGCAGTTTTACGCTGTGTCCTGAGTTAGTGTATTTTCTTAGAAGCTCCATAGATAGTTATAAACTTCCAGGCAGAGTCTCGGATGTCTCTTATGTTTTATGGAGGCATATTGCTATGTTTTAATTTAAATGTTGAATAAGACTTCCGCTGATTTTTATTTCATAATTTATGACCATGATCGTTAATTATTTGTTTATAACATCTTTAAATTATTAATGAAAGATTATTAAAAATGGACTTGATGGTTATCTATAAGGTTCTTCCGATGTTGTTCATGACATCGGATGTCGGTCACGTCTAGGGTGGGTTTTGGTGCGTGACAATGACATAGGCTTAACATATCTACATCTGATCATTTTCATGCTTAGGATATTGTCTAACCTTGATTTTCATATGTCCGCCCCTCCCCCCCCCCCCCCCCCCCCCCGGCCCCATCCCAAATGCAAATAGGGTAAGTGGAAGTATCAGGATATGCTAACTAAATCACCTTTCCTTTCCTTTTCCCCTTCTCATTTCTACCTTACTCAACTCTTATATGTGTAGTTTGCCTTGTTGTTGTAGGAATTCCCTGGCATGAATACATGGAACTAGCATGAGTATGTTTCCATATATGAGTGTGTATATGTGTGCTTAAAGGCTATTAGAAGAACGCTACTCATAACCATCTCCCCTGGCCCCTTTGCCCTTTGTCTCCAGGCTTTAAAATGCTAAGTGGTCTGATAGGTAGCTAGACTTGAATAGAATTGGCTATTGTACACTAAACACTCTCTTTTAGATATTATGGGTGCCATAGGGAATGGATTTATTGGGTATGTAAATATATATTGTTGCAGATGTGTATGAGCATGTATGCTAAGATTGTTTTCTTTTTTTGAGAAAAAATTATATACCTTGTCTATCTTCCCTTATTTCTTCAAAAATTATATACCTTGTCTATCTTCCCTTATTTCTTCTTCTTCCTTCTTTTGTTTGGTTATCATTAGAGGTAAATATACCGAGTATACAAGATATAGGCCCTTTATATAGTTCAATATAAATCAAGGTGTATATTGTGTATATCCATAGTATATCATTGATGATTTCAAGAAGTTTAAACTGTGCTTTAACAGATTTGGGCCTATTTCTTTTAAATTGTCATTTTACCACTGATTCTGGCTTTACATTGCTTTTCCTTTCATTTGGGCCTGTAATTGTTTTCCCTTTCTTTTAAATATATGGAGTTTCTGTCATGTCTTGTTGTTTCCTTTGAACCTATTGGGCTTTGTTTTTGGTATATGCGGTCAGATGTATATAAATGTAGACATAAATTTGTGTAATGTGATTGCATGCGTATGATTTATTTCTCTTTTTATATAGTTTCTAAGTTTAGATGCTCTCTGACCGCATTTTTCTTTTTCCCTCCCCTATTTGCATGGAATTATCGTCGCCGGGCTATTTGGGCAAAACTTTTTCACAAGCCTCTATTGGGCCAGAAGCCCAACACCCTTTCTTCTATCGAGTCCCTGTTAGATAAAGGCCCAACCATAGATGAAAATAGTAACAGGTGAGCTTCGGTACACCTACCAACCTAACTCTCTCTCTTTCATTTATATATATACTAGTCTTGGGAAGCCCGGGCTCAAGATCAAGGTAGAAAATTCCACAATAGTTTAAATTAGAAAAGATATAATTTGATACATGGTAAACAAATATAGTTGGATGTATTTGAATTTTTTTTTTTAAAAAAAAAAACTGACTATAAGAGTAGTCGACCATTTAGTTTTGCTTTTCTTCACAGTGGTTCAGAAAAGATTCTACTCTCTCCGTTCCTATTTAAGTGTCTTAGTTTGACTGTGCACAAGGTTTAAAATAAAAATAAAAAACTTTTAAATTTTTTGGTCTTATACTTAACATGTAGAATTTTGGCTTGAAAAACTTATTAAATATAGAAAGATGCATTCTTTTTTGGACAGGCCACAAAAAAATAACAAAGCACTTAAATTAGGACGAAGGGTATATAATTTTAGCTAAGATTTTGATATATAGATTGATCCTTTTATTTCTTCATCACAGATTCTTGATTTATTTTCTTAAAAGGATTTCATATCACCGTAAAAGTCGATGTTTAGCTAAACTAAAAATGGTTTAAGATTTAGAAAAGATAAATAACAAAATTAAACTTCAAAAAAAAAAGTTAAAAAGTTAAAAGTTATTAAAAATAAATGCAAAGAAGGGATTAAGGAGCTGCCCACTTAGTAGGCACAGTTACATCTCTTTCTCTTTTATTTTCCTCCACCCCTAACTTAATTAAGCAAATTGAATAAAATGTAAAGTTTTTTTCCTTTTATTTTCAGAGGTCTTAATATAATAATTCTTGAAAAGATTTGACATCGTAATATACTTTAATGCAAAATCTTAAGGAAAACAAAAAGTTGTTAGAAAGACTTGTGGTTTACATATAACAACCATGTTTTATGAACTATCTGGTTCAAGAAAAAAGTATCGAACTATACATTCTACATTTATTCTTTTGTTGAGGAATTAGTGAACTTACTTATAAAAATTTAAGAAATTGACACTTTATACTGATGTTAGTATATCCTAATTCTAATTAAATCATATATATCTAAACTATGAAAAGTAGCTTCTTTTCTTAATATAAACTTTCTTTTTTCTTTCAAAAAATGCATGTGAGAAAAAATAACACCCCCCCCCCCCCTTTTTTTTTTCTGGAAGTCTAAGTGGAATATTAATTTGTAAACTTATGTCAATAATAATATTATAACTCTGCTATCAGTCCCAAGAAAGTTAGGATCAACTAAATTTAAATAATTAAATCATTAAATCAATACAACAACATACCTAAAAAAATTATTTGTTCTCGCTTTTATTTTTCTAAAGGATCGATTTTGATTTTTTTTCCTACTATACAAAATTATGTTAAAATATCATATCTAAATTTATATTTTCAAAATAAAAGATAAGATCGAGAGAAATTTAATTATAATAAGAATTTATAATGTGAAAATATCATTTAAAGACTTCTCTCTCAATACCAAACGAGGTCTTTAAAGTTATTAGTATTATATAGTTTTTGTGTTCGTGGATAGTTATTTCTTTTAGATGAAATCATCATCATTCACAACTTTTTAAGCATTTTAAAGAGTCTTAAACTTTTTTATATTTACCAAATTGAAAGTGGCAACCTAAGTAATAAAGGAATAGAATAGGGCTAAATACATGACACAAAAAAAGTCATGGTACATACTTCACTTGCAAAAAGTTTAAATAAGGGGCCATGTAATTACCAAAAAGATTTGGATCTTAATTTATTTGGAACATATTTTGGTATATCATGTAATAAATAACAAGTACAAGGGCAAATTTGGAAGCACTTTTCTTTTGATTAGCAAGATGCTCAACTAAATAGTTGAGATGCAACTAAGGACTACAAAAATCATTGGATTACCCCTTATTATATATAACTAGTCCGGTGAAGCCCGTGCTGAGCCCGGGCCCAAGATCAAGATAATAATGCACTTCATAATGTTTTTAATAAAAAAATAAAAAAAATTGGGTACGTTTCTTAGGCACAACTATTTTAAAATGATCGCTTCTTAATCATGTATTATTAATTAGTTAATTTTATTGATCACATAATTAGATAATTTACTAAAAGAATTGTTATAAGAAAGCAAGTTTGCTATCAAAGAGACAGAGATAATTTGATGCTTAGTAACACAATTTAAAGTATGCAGAATGATTTCAAATTGACTAGAGTCATAAATTGAAAAGGACATTTTTATATTTTATGAATTTGTGAGCATATAATTTCTAGTTGGAGGTAGGAATATCATTTTTTGATTAACTACTCATAATTTCATGTGACGATGGTTTATGCTAAAACAAATATGGTGATTAAAGTCTAGGTTTAGATGAAATTCAAAATAAATTAATTATTTGAAACTTAGTTTAAGAATTGATTTGGTTTGTCCTTTTTTTCTTTTCTTTTTTTGTCATTAACTCATTGATGCTTTATTCTTAAAAGAAAACTTCCTTAATCAACCAATTAAGAATTACATAATTTCTGGTAAATTAAATTGTGTACAAGAAAAGAAAGATGTGATTATAAATATTTAATAATTATGGGATTGAGGAGTTGATCAGTGGTAAGCATCTTTTCTCTTTTCCATTCCACTTAATTAAGCAAATTGAATATAATTAAAAGATTCTTTTTCTTTTATTTTCCAATATTTTAATCTATTAATTGTTTAAAAAAATTAAAATTTATTTTCTATTGTATAGTTGTGTTAAATCATTAAATCTAACTTTATATTTACAGAATAACCTTTTTTTTTTTTTACTAAAAATAAGATCAAGAGAAATTTAATGGTAATTTAAGAATTACTAAAAACAAATTGATCGATAGAGTACTCTTCCGGTACCAAATGTGTTCTTCAAAGTTATTATCATCAGCATTTTAGATTATCTTTGTGCATAGTTATTTTTATTAGATGACATCATCACTATTAACATTTTTTTAAGCATTTTTAAAGGGCTCAAAATTGATTATATTGACCAAATTGATTATGTCAACCTAAATAAAAATGAAATAAAGTTGGGGGAAAAATAAGACATAGAAAAAGGATATGCTATCAAAAAGGGTTTCAAAGTATCTTGATTTGTTGAAATATACTTTAATACATGAAGTAATAAATAGCAACCCTAAGGGCAATTTGAAAGAGCAAACTAATTTGGTTGGCCAACCAAATAGTTACAATGTAACTAATTACTACAAAACTCATTAGATTGCCCCTTATATATAGTAGTAATGTTTTTGCATATGTATATGTAAAGAATGCTGGTAAATATTGAAACCCAAATGATTAGAACTTAGGTATATGTATCGCTTAGAATGGATATGAAACCATCAAATGATTTTCAAATTAGACTCAACGAAGGATAAATGATACATGAAACACGAAAAATGATTTTTCAAACTTGATAATCTCTTTTAAAACTGAAACGATATGCGGTGTATATGCATGTATATAATTTTTGAGAGGAAATCAATATGGGGATACTGATTTTGAAGTTAAAAATAGAAATTGTTTTGGACTAGTTTTAAGATGAAATTGTTATGAGATGACTTTGGATTTAAAGAGATCAAAACTGATTTCAAAAAATGTAGCAAGTGTTATAAAAGGGGATTTCAAAACCATCAAAGATTTAAGGTTTTTTGCAAACCTTTTGGGCCCAAGCCCAACCTTAAATCAAATAAGTTAGAGGAAATAGACTTAAACTTTAGTTTGAGAGAAGGTTTCTAAAGAAAAAAAGCACAACAAACACAGAGAAGCAAGCAAACAAATACATAGCAAGCACATAACAATTCTAACGAGGATAACCTTTACCCAAATTATGCAAAAGATCATGTCATAGTGACATGCAAACAAAGTAGCAAAACAACAACCGTCAATCAAAATACTGTTTAAACATAGCAACACAACCTAACATCTAAGGGTTTAAAAAGTAAGTCTGAGTCTGAACTATAGCAGTATTCACATGCTCAATTTTTCAAGAAGGGCCTCCTGCATTATGACAAACTTAGCAGTAATGGGGACAACATAGTCCACTACAAAGAAGATATTCTTCAGTGTTTTGAGCGCATCCCTTAGAGTTTGTTCCAACAACATCCTAAGATTAGCAATGTCTGACCCTGTCTCTTTAGTAATATCCTTGATTTTATCAAGTTGTAAATATTGAGACAACACCAATTCCTTCAGACCATCCATCTTTGCATCCAAAGCAGTAAGCCTGGTAGGAAGATCACCGTCAGAAGGTAGAGGTTCAAGAGAAGCAGATGCTTTTATGTCGGATGAGGGAGGAGGCACAGGAACTTCAATATCTTTCTTAACCCAAGAGTCTCCTTCAAGCACATAACCCATACTTCTGATAACTCTAGAATTGTAGCACTTGGTAATAGGGACACTAGGAAATTTGGCAAGTTTGAGCTCACTAGCCTCAAGTAGTGTAGTTATCAACATGCCATAAGGAAGATGAGGGGAGTCTGAAGAAACCTCAATCATACAATTTATGATTAAAGAGGAAAGCTTGAGTTTCATTTTAGTGACAAGGCAGTAAGTGATGAGAGTGTCATGCGGAGTAAGGGTAGAGACAGATTCAGTTCTAGGAGAAATTGTGGTGGGGACAATGTGAGCAAGGACCCTAGTTGTGAAACAAGATTCGTTAAGGGTAAGTTGGTTTGGAAGAGTCTCAGAAAAGTGTTCGCAATCATCCCTATGGCTTGTTCATAGGAAATTCAAAATTTTCAGGCCACGAGTTTCTAAAAAGACTAGAGTACCCAGAGCAGTCACAGTCACACAAGGCATCAAACATATCACAATCAAGAAAGATGCGCTTACCTGACACTAGAGATTCAAGTTCATTAGGACGAGAAGAGTGAAGATTTCCATAAAACATGTGAACAAGACTTTCATAACCTTTTGCAGGACCATGGAAGATATTACTTCAACTTGAGAGTAAACATAAGGCTTCATGTTGCAGTGTAGAGATTCAAGCAGATTAAGATCGAAAATGCGATCAGGGTTCATAGATTTGTTTTTGAGGGAAATAAACAGACTAAAGTTTTTTGGTTTCCCAAATGTTGACCCTAGTTTCATCAAAGCTATCAGGATCAATTTTCACTTTCTTAGGGGAATCAGGATAGTCAAAGTGAGAAATAGGACGCTTACCAAATTGTTCTTTAGACAAAGAATCTCCACCCTCTGAGAGGTCATAATCGGTAGAGTGTGAGCTGAGTTGTCTGAATCAATGTGAACAGGATCCATTTTGCAAGGAGTTTTGTTCTTAATACGAGAGCTTTTGCGAACAGGATAAGAAAAGTTTCTAGTAGCTTTAGCCATAGATGAAGAAAAGTTCTAGTAGCTTTAGACATGGAAATTTCTTCGTAGATCTTATTTTCTTTTCTCTCAACTGTCAATTTTCAAGACACACAAAAACAAGTTTATAAATTCACAAGCAAAGTTAAATTTTGTAAATGAAGATTCTTATTTCACTTTAAAGATGCAAAATAAATTATAGAACACTTTGTATACATTATTATACATAGATATACATTGTTTATATATTATTATACAAATAAATATACACTACTTATACCTTCCCTACCATTATATATATTGTAAAATTTATGTATCTCAGTGTATTGTCATGTATAACAGCCAGTGTATACACAAATATACATGATTATACATGAATATATAAAGTATATACATTAATAAACATCAAATATACAAAGTGTGCACACTTTATATAAAACTCTTTCCTCCCTTCGAAATTCAAAATATGTATATGCTAGATCTGAAAAAATTTACACGTTATGACGACACAGAAAGAGATACAAGCTTCATGTCCATGGCTAAATAATATAAAAAATTGAAACTTTCATCATATCTCTCACTCTCTCTTTTCTATTCATCGGCATGACACATTCATGATCTAGTCATCAAAGTAAAATGAACCATTTTGTGGCTAGCGGTCATCACACATCGGTGTTCTGGAAAGTAAAGTGGTAAAAAATCTTTTAGTGATTTGCCATCAGAAATCCTTACTTTACTCATATGTGTAGAGTGTATATAAATCAATGATACAAACAATTTGCAATTTTTTTAGTTAGGTAGAGGAATGTAGATTGAATATGTTTTCGTCAACTTTCTTTTTAATGTGTGTGTACATACATATATATATATATATATATATACACACCAAAATGAGAGGGGGATAAATAATCAAAATCAAGGATATATCTTCAAATAAGAATATGTCTTTTAAAGTATTTGATGACTGAAAAATGTTTTGTATATCAAATTTTTAAACAATCGTACTCGGAACATCCTCACTCGTGAATATCTTCTTATTATGTAGTTATATATCTAAGTTTCTGTTTATCTCCTCTTTTTTTTTTCTTTAATATGGACTCAGCCCAGTCAGGATTCTTGTTACACTGTTCATCTCTTTCTCTTAATCTTTACTCTTAATAACTTTCTTCTTTAACCACACCTCGGACATGGCCAAACATTTCATCCTTTATTATCTTTGGACATTTTTAATGGCCTCTCAAAACCTAGGAATATTTAGGTTAATCCATCGAATTTATTAAGAATTAAGAGAATAACCATATACTAAGAGTAACAGATCCATGATAACGGAGAATTACTTAAACTTAGATTTATATAACGTAGATTTGTACAACAAACAAGCTAATGATATACATAACTGGGAGAGTAATACAAAAACATAGTTATAAAAACTTACATGACTTAAAGATGGAGAGAGGTTTCCCTTTCGGGGAACCCCAAAAAATACTTCTCACACTAGGAGGATCATTGAAAAACTAGTACTATTTTACAATAAAGGTTTATGTTACAAGGGTTTGAATTGAGAAGAAGAGTTGAGGCATTTGGTGAAAGGGAAGGGGAATGTTTTTTAAGAGAGACTTGGTTGCTGAATTAATTGATGTCCTCTGTCTTCATAAGAGGTCTCTCTTTATAGGAGGTTCCGGACTTCAACTTGTTTAAGGAATATTTTTGACTTCAGCCGAGTGCGCTTTGGACCCCATCATCACGTGAAGTTTGCAGAAATGCTTTGTATTATTTTCCTTGTTAATCCTATAGCTACTTTAATAAAGCTACTTTTATAAAGGCACTTTAGTAAAATTGTCCCGTTCTCCTTTGTTGCTTTCTTTATTGAGTCTGTTTTTCTTTGTCTTAGCTGTTTTTTCTTTGTCTTAGCTGTCAGGATTGTATGTCTACTATTTTTTTTTCATGTATCGAGATTATGCAGGTTTATAGAATCAAAACTCATTCCTGAATCATCGTTTAATTTGGGTCTTGTGAATCTTGGAAGTGACTATCCTAGAAATTTCCATGGAAAGCTTCAGGGTCTGAACTATGTTCTGGAGACATTTTTGGACTAGGAGATAATTGTGGACTAGGACTTTTATTATATGCTTGTCTTGATTTTTTTTTCTTGTAAATTTTTTCTAATATCTGTTTTACTATGTGTAACCACCCGTTTTATCGTTACTGTGATTCGTCCATTTTTTCCCTCGTTGACCAGTTCCTAAGTCTCGTTAGAACTATTTTGACCCGAGTAGATAGTTTGCATGACTTCCTAGGCATCGTTTTGGGCTTTGGAATGTTTTCTAGAAAACTTTGGCTTTAAGCGAAAATAGTTTGACCGGGAGTTGACTTTTGGGTGAATGGATTTCATTCGGAGATCCATCAATTCCGAGAGGTTCATAGACTGATTATGACGCATTAGTGGGATTGGTTCAGCTCCCAATGCACTCCGGTGCATTTTGGGACTTGGTTTGGGAATGGCTATTGAGGTTTGGGAGTTGACTTAGTCAACGGTATTTTCGTTGGGAAATCCGAGGTCACGAGTGCGTTCATAGCGTGTTTTTACATGTGGAATCATATTTCGTTTGTTGAAATCGGACCTCGAATGATTATCGAAAATCGAGTTGGAAAGTTGGTTTTTGGCCGCTCGAGAGTTGACTTAGTCAACGGTATCTCCGTTGGTAATTTCGAGTGCGTGAATGAGTTCGTAGCGCGTTTTTGCATGGGTCTACATATTTGGTTTGTTAAAATTGGGTTCTGGATGAGCTTTCAGAGTTCCGGGGCGAAAAATCGAAAGACCGGGTCATCTGGTGTTCCGTGACCACTCTTGCGGACCCTTTACCGCTGGGGCGTCACCACTACAGTATCCTTAGGGCCACTACAGCGGTTTGACCGCTGTAGAGGTAGTGGTTGCCGTTGTGGCGATCCCGCTAAAGACTGAAGTTGGGTCCAATATAAAAACCCTCATGTCTCCCTCATTTCAAGTCCACATGAGGCGATTCAACAACCAAAATTCATGGAAATTTCATGAGGAATCCAATGGTGCCATGCAATCAGCATTTTGAGGTCATCTTGGCATGAAAATCGAGAAAACACAGAGACTATGTCGGATTTGGACCTCATTTAGGATACCTTCTCTCTTGGAAGCTTGGGGATGAATGGATTCTTGGTTATTTCTCAAGATTGTTCCTATGGGTAAGGTCTAAATCTCATGCTTAATAGTTTCCATTAATTAATCCATCATTTTGTCTTTGTAAAACCCTTCCTCTTCCAAAAATCTCTATGCAAAACCTAGGGTTCTTCAACCCAAATTCGGGGGTTTTCTTAACAATGATGATTTTAAAAATTAATTGAGTGTTCCTATGATATAAGTAATTAGTTTTTCCCTTTTGGTATTGAATTTGGTATTTTGGTCATAAAATTCTCGTTTTTCCCTTGAGACCTGTGTTTCCTAAATTAAGGGATGAAATTTGACCCGAATAGAAAGTAGCTAATATGAGTATCATTATTCATGGTTTCTTACATAGAATTCACATGTGATAGATTTTGGTTATTTGGAGACGCATTGAAAGACAAGGCAACGTGTGGGTTCGTGGCACTTGTTCGGCTGCCAGGTAGGTTATGGCTTCCCTTTCGGTAGACTCCGGTTAGATTCATATATTCGTGTCTTAGAAGGAACAATGCATGTATAGGAATAGGAGATTTAGGATGGAATCTTAGGATGGTATTGTTGGGTGATTTGTGTGTTCGGGCTTGTGGCCTATATATTCCTTAGGTTGTTTGATGTGGTTTTTTGTTAATATCGGTGGATATATGTGACTTGGAAGTAGCGGGTAAAACCTATTGTATGTCTAATGATGAGAAACTCCCGTAATATATGATTATTATGTTATGCCATTAATAGTGAATCTAGTGGATGAATGGGAGGATAAAACGTACCAATGATTGTGATTGAGCCCAAAATGAGTTGTGAAGAGGGATTTTGAGTGTAGGGTGAGATTCGTGTTCCTAATTTAAGGAAGTGGCAAATATGTATATCGATTGGTTGACCTTTGTGTGTGGGACTAGCCACCCCATTATGTGTGTTTGATTGTTCTATTGTATTATGCTTGATAATTCTATTATATTGGCTTGATGCCATGTGTAGTTGGTAGATAGCGAATGTCACTTGTTGTCCTGATTTGGGATAGGATTGGCATACTCGTTGTTGGTATTTGTACTATGATATATTATTGGCGTACCCACGGTTAGTACTTGAGTTATTGATATATGCTGGCATACCCACTGTTGGTATTGTGATGTGATATATTGTTGGCGTACCCCGTTGAGGTACTTGTGATATTGAGCTTACTTGTTGATGATTGACATATGTATTGCACGCATTCTCTCATATTATCATGCATGGCCGATATCCGGTGATGATCCGGTATCGCTGATTGAGCGAAACTGATATTTGATAAAACTCTTTTACTTGTGTGATTGTGAAAAAGGCCGATGTCCAAAGATCCACTCTGGAATCGTTATTTATATGAAACTGATACTTGCTAAACTCTTTTACTTGAGTGATTGTGAGGAGGCTAATATCTGAGGTTCAATTCCGGAATCATTGATTTATGAAACCGATATTTAACAACTCTTTGAGTGATTGTGAGGAGGCCGATGTCCGATGGTTATATTCGGGCATCATTGTGCATGGCCGATTCAGATGTTATCCCGGATTTGATTGTAGTGCATAGGTTTCGTGGGTTCCCCAGAGTGGTGCCGGTGAGATTCCCCCTATGAGCAACTAGCCAGGGTCTTGTCTGTCTGTTTGGCAAAGATCCGGGACGGGTGGCACTCAGACTTCGCGAGTCACACTGGGTTGTGCTGCCGAGACGTCGATATTTTGGTCGGGAGTACATGTGTACATCTCATTTGCATAGCATGGCATCGCATCCATACATCTTGCATTGCATTGCATTGATACTTCTTGCATTGCATTGCATTATGGCTTGTTGAGATGATTTGGTGTTTACTTGTGATTGATTGGGTTACTATTGATTTATTCAGACATGGCACATTTGGGATTAGATGCTTTACTTAGGCAACGACGTGTACTTGGATCTGGATTTATTGATTGAACTTGTTGAGGTATCCTATAGACCGTCCGTAAGATTAGTTATATGTTTGGTCTCTATGTGTTGTAGGATAACAGGTGTCTTAATGATAAATTGACTACTAGACTGAAACGATCGATTTAATGATATGTGAGTTTCGATATCGTTGTGAGTTTGACTGTGAATCATTAGAGTGAAATTAATGCTTCAAGGTATTGATATATCGTGTGTGGTAGATAGCCATATGACTTGATTGAGTTGTTATCATGTTTATCTGTGAATTCTTTTACTGATATGTGTTACTAACCATTGTCAGCATATGATACTTACTCAGTACGTGCGGTTGTACTGATATTGCACTTGCTACACCCTTTTTGGGATGTAGATTTGTTTCCGATGATTGATCGAAGTATATGTGGAAATACGCGGTGCTTATTTGGAAGACCTCCTCCCATTTCATTTCGGGACGGAGATTGAGTCTTATAATGTAGTGGTAATCTGAAATCATTAGTCACTCTTGTACTAGTCTAGACCAGGTCATGGGATGTTAGATCGAGTCTGTATTTGTTGCATCGTTGTAATTATATTAAATCTTGAGTTTACTTCATGTACTATGAAGTTTCCACTGAATTTATAAGTATCTACTGATTTAAATGAATCACATTTACTTAATTGATGTATAATCAATGAGAGGGTTCGCCTACCGAGGTGGGAAAGGTAGGTGCCCGCGCTACCCCGAAATGGGTCGTGACAAGTTGGTATCAGAGCTTAGGTTACCGGTCTACTAGATACAAGAGCAATATGTAGTAGAGTCTCGTGGAATGGTACGGAGATATCTATACCCATCCATGAGAGGCTATGAGGCATGCTGGGAAAACTCCCTTCATTCTTTCTATTCGCGCTACTTTGGTCGAATTTGTATCTCGGTAGGGCCCAATTGGTATCTAGGAGATTCCAATTGGTATCTGTGAATTTTTGTTGTATTCTTCTTCGAATGGCATAAAACCCGTTCTAAATTCTGCGCTATCGATTTCGTATGTCAGGTTGCAATACGATATGAAAAGTGTCGTCTTAATTCGGACACTTGACCAAGTTCAGTTTTAGTTATGGTGTGAGTTTCCATTGTGGGAATTTGGTTAAGATGTTTCATTGTCGGTTCTTTGAGAGAAGTGGAGTTGGTAATAAGAGTCGAAGGGTATCTGTGATCCTAGTGGTCGGTTGCTAGGAAATGGTCAATGCATGTGGGCTTAGTAAGAGCAATCTGTTGAGGATAGGATTGGATTTGGAAAAAAATGGTTTTGACTCCGAATACGAGGATGAGTGTGAGTTCGCTAGGGATTACCAAATTCGATGAGTGTAGTGATTGCGTATGGTAGATAAGGGGAGTTGAGAGTAAGTACTAACAGGTCGATATTGAGAGGGAGTATAGAGAATTCGAAACCTTAAGGGGATTGGTATTGGTACTTGTTGTGTACATGGAATTGAGTCGAGATAAAGAGGATTTGGATAGAAAATTCTAGAGTACTAAGAAGGAAATAATTGGTATTTGGCATGCTTATGAGAATTTTTGTGTGACTATTATTACGAGAGTAAGATTCTAGTAACCAAGCAACTGTTAGGAGTTATGTCCAGTATCGGATTGAGGCCGAGAGCCTTTGTACTTATTGTGTGGCTTCGCTGAGTTTTATTATTTATCGGTGTTGTTATCCAGTTGAAGTTGATGGTATAGTCGCTTGAATGGTTAGGTGTGCTTAGGTTCGACAATGGAGACATTCTAATTTAGTGAATCAGAGATAAGGCTTAAACCTTTTTCAGTTATATGGATCAGTTTGGAATTCAAAATAAGGAATGGAATAAGGGAACCTTAGTGGAGGAAAGTGGGTCATTGTGGACCAAGTATATGCTTCTGTAACGACCCTTCCAATCGTTATGGGAAATTAGGATTCCATTGGAAATTCCGAGTCCGTGGGTGGATTCGTAGGGCGTCTTTTTGTATGTATGCATGTTTTGTGTTGTGTTTTTGAGGCCTTGGATGAAATGTGGGGTGATAGGGGGAAACTGGACATAAAATCGAGCAACTGCCCAAAATGCACCGCTGCGGCGGTGAGAGTATCGCTACAGCGGTACCGCCGAAGCGGTAGGCTGACCGCTTCCAGCGGTCCGCCACCTTCTCTTGGGCCGCTGTGGCGGGCCTTTGACCGCTACAGCGAGGCCGCTATAGAGGGGTTGTGACCACTATAGCGGTGAAGGGATTTATTATGGGACCACTATAGCGGTGGCTTGGCCGCTATAGCGGGACCGCTGCACCGGCGTAATGACCGCCGCAGCGGTCGACAGAAAACAGTAGCCGGGTTTTTAATGCCTTAGTTTTATTTTCTCATTCATAACGCCCCAACACACTTCCCAACAAACACTTAGAGAGAATTTTAAAGCTAGGGAAAGACAACCTTGAGAATTAAGTTCCATTGCTTTTCATTCTATCATTCCTTTCCCCTTCATTATTGTAATCATCTTCATGGGTCTTTAATGGTGAAATTGAAATAGAAACCCTATCTTGTTAATAAAGCTCCTAAACTGATGGGTTAGGGTTATTATCGCATATTTATCATCTAAATGCGTTGGTAAGTTGGTATTTATCATAAATTGAACATTTAGAGACATAAACTAAGTGATTGGAGACCTAAGGTTCTATAAAAATGGTGTATTTGCCATGGAAAACTGGTTGTAATGGGAATGTTTGATAGAATTTGGTATAAATTGATGATGTATGAATGTTAGGAGCTTTGATAGGTTGTTTCGCACCTAGAAAATCATCCACCCTTAGAATGGGGAGAGGAAAGGGTATTTCTTGCCTTGGTATTTGCAAATTGAGCAATGTGACTCATTGAGTCTTCTATTTCTAGACCGTGAACGTATTGAGGCTTTGAGGAAAGGAAAGGTTGTGGTAGAGTGACAGGCATTGTTCCAGCTCTACTATGAGGTAGGTTACAGTTTACTTGAGTTAGACTTTAGTTAGTTGAATGTATGTTTGTGATTTCATTAGGAGAAAATGTCTAGTATTCATTACCTGATATTGTGTGGTTAAGATCCTACGTGTTTGTGATTGAATGTTGTGTAGGCTCCATGCCATTATTCCTGTGTGATTTAATCTGCAGTGGTTGTATTGTGATGAGAAGTTAATATAGTCTTCTCGAGGGTATTATGACATGAAATGATGAGGTGAATATGGATATTGAGAAGGTGAGAAACACTGTTCTGTAAAGGGTATGACGAGGCACACATGTGGCCTAGATTATGGACTCGTGGTCCGAGGATAGTTCGGGAAATGAAAGGTTTATTGTTATATCCGGCGTCCGAGGTTCATTCCGGAGTGGAGGTTGTGCTTGGGTCCGAGGAGTGTTCCCGAACGAGTGGTACATGGACACCATGGGTCCCCTGTAGGTCATGACTACGGAGCTATGACATCAGATAGCATGTGTGTACAGCGAGTGGGGGTATAGTGGTAAATTGATCTCCATTGCGGTTGACGTGTTTGTGATTCTTGGCAATTTGGTGAATTGTTGTGATTGTCCGTGGTTGACTTGTTGTGATGTAATGATATTCGTGTATGATTGACTGGCTTGTTTATTTTATTGATTTCATAAGATATGCATGATACTAATCTTAGTCGGCCTATGATGCTTACCGGTACATAGTGTTTGTATTGATACTACCTTGCTGCAATCTTTGAGTGCAGATTTTGATATAGAGATCGCTACTCGTCCTCACATCTAGCGTGGAGGATAATTGCTGGCAGATTTTGGGTGAGCTTCTTCTTCTCATGCCAGGCCGCCCGAAGATCTTCTATTTAAGATGTCTTTTCTTATTCTGGACATTATGGATATTTATTAGGCAGATTTCAGTTCTTAGACATGTTTTTGCTTAGAGTCTTGTACGATGACTTTCGGATTTTGGGGAATTTGTAATAGTTAGACTTCCGCACTTGTTTTAGTATTTTATAGCATGGCCTACTCAGTTTATTTGATGTGTGAATGAGTATAATCGTTTGACTTGTTTAATATAAAATCAAACTTGAATGAATAGAGATCTTGTGTGTTGGTTCGCCCAGTAGGATTTAGTTGAGTGCCAATCATGGCGGGTTGGGTCGTGACAAGGTTGGTATCAGAGCCTTTGGTTCGTCGATCTCACCGTACCAGGACATGTTTAGCAGAGTCTTGTGGATCGATACGGAGACGTCTGTACTTATCTTCGAGAGGTTGCCGGACACTAGGAAAACTCCCTTTTCTTTCTTCTTTCGTTGTACTTGATTCCAATTGGTATCTGCTGATTCAAATTAGTATCTGACTATCCTTCATTCTCTCGCAGATGGCAAGGAGACGCGCGGCAGTAGCTAGAGGAAGAGGTGGAGGCCGAAGAGCTATTAGAGGGGCGGCCCCAGTTGGGGATGGCGTCCCAATGGTTGACCCCATGCCTCCAGTGGTCCGAAACGAGGCAGCGGGAGTTGCAGCCGCACCTGCCCAGCCAGCAGCAGTACCAGTTCCACCAGGAGCTGCAGCTGCTCAGGGTGTACCAGACGCGATGGCACAAGTGCTGAATCTGTTATGTGGGTTAGCACAGACCAGAGCTATACCAGTGGGTCAGCAGATAGGGGCGTAAGAGTAGCGGCTCCAGATCCGGACAGAGCACAGGCTCCGGGGGTTCAGCACGCAGCAGAAGTGGCGCCTCGCTTTGATGAGGTTTCGGGTTTTGAGGCCTTCCCGAGGCCTGTTGCAGGTCCAGTGATGACTGGGGAGGAGCATGATCTGTTTTGGAGGCTCACAAAAATGAAGCCTCCTGTGTTTTATGGTACTGGGTCAGAGGACGCATATGAGTTCATCATCGACTGTCATGAGCGGCTCCATAAGATGGGGGTCGTGGATAAGTACGGGGTAGAGTTCATGACGTTCCAGTTCTTGGGTGATGCCAAGCTTTGGTGGAGGGATTTTATGGAGTGTAGGCCAGTTGGGTCTCCTCCGTTGATGTGGGTCCAGTTTTACTCTCTGTTTTTGGATAAGTACATTCCGCGTACTCTAAGGGACCGAAGGAAGGATGAGATTGCTACTATTGATCAGGGGAACTCGTCGGTTGCTGTGTATAAGTCCCGTTTTCACTCCCTATCCCTATATTCTATTCAGTTGCTGCCCACTGAGGGGGAGAGGATACGGCGGTTTGTGAAGGGGTTGAACACTGGGCTTCATTTATTAGCTCTTCAGCTTGTAGCCACTGGGGCTTTATTTCAGGAGGTAGTGGAGCACGTCCGTACTGTTGAGGGTATTAGGCAAGAGAGTCAGGTAAAGCATGTAGAGAAGAAGGCCCATAGAGGTGGGATGTTCAGCAACTCTTTCTCGAGGGGTCAGAGTTCACAGGTTTATTCGGGGCGTCCGGTTCAGTCCTCGATGCAGGTGTATGCTGAGGGCCCATCAGGGGCAAATTATCAGGCTTCCGGTCAGTAAGGAGGCTAAACTGCTTCGTCATCTTCTGTTCAGCGGCCTACGCTGGACCGTGCTTGCTTCGAGTGTGGTGAGATAGGGCATATTAAGAGATATTGCCCCAGACTTAGACAGAGTGGACAGAGGAATCAATATCAGGCTCCCCGAGCTCTATATGCAACAGATCGAGGGGCTAAGGATGGCGCATCGGCAGGACGGGGCGGCCACACCGTGGGTGGGGGTGGTGCTCAGCCTAACCAAGGCAGTCCTCAGGCAGGTAGAGGCAGAGAGCAACCCGGCAGGGGCGGGGCTTATACTGGTAATGGTAATCACGGTGGTACGCAGGCAACAGGGGGTCACAATCATTTGTACGCCTTCCCAGGTAGACCCGAGGCTGAGGCCTCCGATGCGGTTATCACAGTTACTATCTCCGTTTATGACCGTATGGCTTCTGTTTTGTTTGATCCGGGTTCTACCTTTTCCTACATATCTACCTATTTTACTGTGGGTCTGGATATGATGTGTGATACTCTTGATACTTCTATTTTTGTGTCTACTCCTATTGGGGATTCTGTGGTAGTGGAAAGCGTTTACCCTGCGTGTGCAATTTCTTTTATGGGGTATCGTACTTGGGCAGATTTGATGATTTTAGACATGGTAGATTTCGATGTTATTTTGGGTATGAGTTGGTTGTCCCCGCATTATGCTATACTTAATTTTCATTCTAAGACTGTTACACTAGCCATGCCCGGGGCACCTAGACTCGAGTGGAAGGGTAACCTTAGTCCCTCCTAAGAAAGTAATATCCTTTGTTCGTGATAGGAAGCTAGTAGAGAAGGGTTGTTTAGCTTATCTGGCATATATATATCATACCAGTGCAGATACTTCATCCCTTGAGTCGGTTCTAGTGGTACGCGAGTTTGCGAATGTGTTCCCCGCGGACTTGCTTGGTATGCTACCTGACTGTGATATTGACTTCAGGATTGACTTAGACCCAGGGACTCGTCCTATCTCTATTCCACCTTATAGGATGGCACCAGCAGAACTCAGGGAACTGAAGGAACATTTGCAAGATCTTCTGAGTAAGGGGTTTATTCTCCCGAGTACCTCTCCGTGGGGTGCTCCTGTGTTGTTGGTTAAGAAGAAAGATAGGTCTATGCGTATTTGTATTGATTACCGGCAGCTGAATAAGGTAACCTTCCGAAACAAGTATCTCATCCCCTGTATTGATGACTTGTTTGATCAGTTACAGGGAGCTTCGGTTGAATATTTGGGCGGAGGATATTCCTAAAACTGTTTTTCGGACTAGGTATGGGCACTATGAATTCTTGGTTATGTCTTTTGGACTTACAAATTCCCCAGCGGCGTTTATGGATTTGATGAACAGTGTGTTGAAGCCCTACCTAGACTCATTCGTTATAGTGTTCATTGATAATATCCTGGTGTACTCTAGGAGTAAGGAAGAGCATGAGAAACATTTGAGAATTGCTCTTGGAGCATTGCAGAGAAGGAGTAGTATGCTAAATTCTCCAAGTGTGAATTCTGGTTGTCTTCTGTGTCGTTCTTGGGGCATGCTATTTCGAAAGAGGGTATTATGATGGACCCTCGAAAAATTCAGGCAGTCAAGGAATGGACTAAGCCCAAGTCAGTGACCGAGATCCATAGTTTTGTGGGTCTGGCTAGCTACTATCGTCGGTTTGTGAAAGGGTTTGCTTCGATTGCTTCTCATATGACCCGTTTGACTCAGAAGGAGGTACCGTTTCAGTGGTCCGACAAGTGTGAGGAGAGCTTTCAAAAGCTCAAAACATTGTTGACTACAGCACCGATTCTGGCATTGCCCGTTGAGGGCAAGGATTTTGTAGTTTATTGTGATGCTTCACGTTCTGGTTTGGGTACTATTTTGATGCAGGAAAAGAAGGTGATTGCTTATGCTTCTCGGCAGTTAAAGCTGCATGAGAAGAACTATCCTATTCATGATCTAGAGTTGGCAGCGGTTGTGTTTGCATTGAAAATCTGGAGGCACTACTTGTATGGTGTCCATTGTGAAGTGTACACAGACCATCGCAGTTTGCATCATGTGTTCACTCAGAAAGATCAGAACTCTAGACAGCGGAGGTGGATGTAACTACTGAAGGATTATGACATCACCATCTTGTATCACCCTAGTAAGGCTAATGTGGTAGATGATGCATTGAGCCGGAAGTCGGCTAGTATGGGAAGTCTGGCTCGTTTAATTTCTTCTAAGTGTCCGTTAGCTAGAGAGGTGCAGACTCTGGCTAATAGTTTTATGAGACTGGATATCTCTAACACAGGCAAGGTCTTGGCTTGTGTTGAGGCTCGGTCATCATTTTAGAGCAGATTAAGGCTAAGCAGTTCGAAGATGCTAAGCTATGTAAAATACGAGACAAGGTGTTACGTGGTGAGGCCAAGGAGGCCGTGCTGCGAATCAAAGGGCACTATTTTTTTATATAGTGTGTGAAGTCTAACTAATGGAAAGTGCCTATGAATTAGTTCCAAGAAAGCGGTTGTTCGCGTCAGGAATAGAGGCCGTTAAGGATGTACGCCACCTCTGGGCGACTTGATTAAGACCATTCTGACAGAGGCTCATAGTTCGAGGTATTCTATCCACCCTGGTGTCACTAAGATGTATCGTGACTTGAGGCAACATTAATGGTGGACTATGATGAAGCGGGATATTGTAGAGTTCGTGGCGCAGTGCCTAAATTGCCAACAGGTGAAGTATGAACACCAGAAGCCTGGGGGTACATTGCAGAGAATGCCCATTCCTGAATGGAAGTGGGAAAGAATAGCCATGGATTTCGTAGTGGGTGTTCCAAAGACAGTAGGGAAGTTTGACTCTATCTGGGTTATTGTTGACAGGTTGACTAAGTCTGCTCACTTTATTCTAGTGAAGATAACCTATAATGTAGAGAAGTTGGCTAAAGTTTACATTCGGGAGGTACTTAGACTCCACAGGATTCCTATCTCCATTGTGTCCGATAGGGGTACCACGTTCACATATAAGTTTTGGAAGTGTTTGCATGAGGAGTAGGGTACGAGGTTAGATCTTAGCACAACATTCCATCCTTAGACTGATAGGCAGTTTGAGCGGACTATTCAGGTTCTGGAGGATATGCTTCGTGCGTGGGTGATAGATATCGGTGGGCATTGGGATCAATTCTTTCCCATAGCCAAATTTGCTTACAATAATAGCTATCACTCGAGTATTGATATGGCTCCGTTTGATGCGTTGTATGGGAGGAGGTGTAGGTCTCCTATTGGGTGGTTCGCTGCGTTTGAGGTGAGGCCTTGGGGAACTGATCTTCTAAGAGAGTCCCTAGCGAAGGTGAAGGTGATTCAAGCCAAGCTATTGGTAGCGCAGAATAGGCAGAAAGAGTATGCAGACCGCAAGGTCCGAGATCTTGAGTTTGAGGAAGAAGAGAAAGTGTTATTGAAGGTCTCACCCATGAAGGGTGTGATGAGGTTTGGAAAGAAGGGCAAGCTTAGCCCAAGGTTCATTGGCCCGTTTGAGATTCTCAAACGTTTGGGAGAGGTGGCTTACAAGTTGGCTTTACCTCCGGGATTATCAGGCATTCATCCGGTGTTCCATGTGTCGATGTTGAAGAGGTACCACGGTGATGGTTCCTATATCATACGTTGGGATTCAGTTTTGTTAGATGAAAATTTGTCATACGAGAAAGAGCCCATTGCTATCTTAGACAGGGATGTTCGCAGGTTGAGGTCCAAGGTAATAGCTTCTGTGAAAGTTCAGTGGAAGAATCGACCAGTGGAAGAAGCTACTTGGGAAATAGAGTCGGATATGCATAGAAAATACCCTCAGCTTTTCGCCGAGTCAGTTAACTCCTCCCTAGATTCTCATGCTTTTCCGTTCGGGGATGAACGGTGTCTTAATTGGTATCTGTTGTAACAACCCTTCTGATCGTTATTTTGAATTTAGGGCTCCATTAGAAATTCCGAGTCTGCAGGTGGATTCGTAGGGTGTCTTTTGTATGTATGCATGTTTTATGTTGTATTTTTGAGGGCTTGGATGAAATATGGGCTGATAGGGGGGAAACTGGACAGAAAATCAAGCTACTGCCCAAAATGCACCGCTGCGGCACAACGGTACCGCCATAGCGGTAGGCTTACCGCTTCCAGCGGTCTGCCACTTTCTCTTGGGCCGCTATGGCGGGCCTTTGACTGCTACAGCGAGGCCGCTATGGCGGGCTTGTGACCGCTATAGCAGTGAGGGAATTTATTATGGGGCCGCTATAGCGGTGGCTTGGCCACTATAGCGGGATCGCTGCAGCGGCGTAATGACCGCCGCAGCGGTCGACAGAAAATAGTAGCCGGGTTTTAATGCCTTAGTTTTATTTTCTCATTCGTAACGCCCCAACACACTTCCCAACAAACACTTAGAAAGAATTTTCAAGCTAGGGCAAGACAACCTTGAGAGGTAAGTTCCATTGCTTTTCATCCTATCATTCATTTCCCCTTCATTATTGTAATCATCTTTATGGGTCTTTAATGATGAAATTGAAATAGAAACCCTATCATGTTAATAAAGCTTCTAAACTGATAGGTTAGGGTTATTATCGCATATTTATCATCTAAATGTGTTGGTTAGTTGCTATTTGTCATAAATTGAACATTTGGAGACATAAACTAAGTGATTGGAGACCTAGGGTTCTATAAAAATGGTGTATTTGCCATGGAAAACTGGTTGTAATGGGAATGTTTGATAGAATGTGGTATGAATTGATGATGTATGAATGTTAGGATCTTTTATAGGTTGTTTAGCACCTAGAAAATCATCCACCCTTAGAATGGGGAGAGGAAAGGGTAATTCTTGCATTGGTATTTGCAAATTGAGCAATGTGACTCATTGAGTCTTCTATTTCTAGACCGTGAACGTATTGAGGCTTTGAGGAAATGAAAGGCTGTGGCAGAGTGACAGACATTGTTCCAGCTCTACTCTGCGGTAGGTTATAGTTTACTTGAGTTAGACTTTGGTTAGTTGAATGTATGTTTGTGATTTCATTAGCAGAAAACATGTCTAGTATTCATTACATGATATTGTGTGGTTAAGATCCTATGTGTTTGTGATTGGATGTTGTGTAGGCTCCATGCCATTATTCCTATGTGATTTAATCTGCAGTGGTTGTATTGTGATGAGAAGTTAATATAGTCTTCTCGAAGGTATTGTGACATGAAATGATTAGATGAATATGGATATTCAGAAGGTGAGAAATACTGTTCTGGAAAGGGTATGACGAGGCACACATGTGGCCTTGATTATGGACTCGTGGTTCGAGGATATTTTCGGAAACGAGAGGTTTATTGTTATAGCCCGCGTCCGAGGTTCGTTCCGGAGCGGAGGTTGTACTCGGGTCCGAGGAGTGTTCCCGAATGAGTGGTACATGGACACCATGGGTCCTCTGCAGGTCATGACTACTGAGCTATGACATCAGATAGCATGTGTGTACAGCGAGTGGGGGTATAGTGGTAAATTGATCTCCGTTGCGATTGACGTGTTTTTTATTCTTGGCAATTTGTTGAATTGTTGTGATTGTCCGTGGTTGACTTGTTGTGATGTATTGATATTCGTGTATGATTGACTGGCTTGTTTATTTTATTGATTTCATAAGATATGCATGATACTAATCTTAATCGGCCTATGATGCTTACCGGTACATAGTGTTTGTACTGATACTACCTTGCTGCAATCTTTGAGTGCAGATTTTGATATAGAGACCGCTGCTCGTCCTCACATCTAGCGTGGAGGATAATTGCTGACAGATTTTGGGGTGAGCTTCTTCTCATGCTAGGCCGCCCGAAGATCTTCTACTTAAGATGTCTTTTCTTATTCTGGACATTGTGGATATTTATTAGGCAGATTTCAGTTCTTAGACATGTTTTGGCTTAGAGTCCTGTACGATGACTTTTGGATTTTGGGGAATTTGTAATAGTTAGACTTCCGCACTTGTTTAAGTATTTTATGGTGACCTACTGAGTTTATTTGATGCATGAATGAGTATAATCATTTGACTTGTTTAATATAAAATCAGACTTGAATGAATAGAGATCTTGTGTGTTGGTTCGCCCACTAGGATTTAGTTGGGTGCCAGTCATGGCGGGTTGGGTCGTGACAACTTCGTTGGATTTAGAGTATAGTCGGTTTAGACTCTGATATGTTGAAAGGTAACTCTAATGTGTAAAGTGTGTGGTGTGATTCTATCTTCAAGGTTAGTTCGGTAGTGTGCAAGACTTATGATTTGCGGCAATTAATTTGGTGGCTTTGAGAATTGGTTGGTGTTAGTCGAGAGTGGCAAGAATTAGGTACGCCATTGGGAGTACTTGAATTTATTTGAATGATGGTATTGTAGTCTAGTATAGAATAGAAGAGCTTGTGATTATTGTGTGATTGAGAACGTAAGATTACGGAATGGGTAAGTGATAAAAAGTGGTGACCAGTGAATGAGTTAGTGTGTGTTTAAGAGAAAGGATTTGTAGAAATTCTTAATATGTTATGGCTATCAGTGATTCCAAGATGGGATCATGTTGTGGTAAGTGTTTTATGTTATGAAAAACATTGACGGAATGACTTCGGATATTATGGCCCCGAAATGATTATGCTTGTAAGCGCCAGGGATGGTGGGATTTTGATGCTTTCAGAAGTATTATGAGTTATTGAGGTATTATAATTGAATGTTTGATAGTTAAAAGATTGATTTAGTAGTACATTTGTCCTTAGTGTCAGAAAAATTTGGGTTGTACTAGGAATGCGTATTGGGTAATGTTAAGGAATTTGAGGCCGCATTCGCAAGATTTAGTCATCCGGTACCTTTAGAACAATTTGGGTAAGTTTCAGCTTTTAGAGCCAAGAGTGGCTACTTATGGTTTGCTGTGCACGGTAAGAGTGTGATGAGTTTCGGATCTTGGAATTAGTTTGTGTGATTATTAGTATATTCTGAAATGGTGTGTTCATTGTGGGTCATTCTGGTTTGAATGGAAATGGTTAGATCGAGTTTGTAACTCCAAGGGAACTTATGGGTTCCAAGTAAATCAGTTTAAACGGATGTGATAAGGAACGCCTGATTTTTGAGGTTTGTTATTAGTAGTGCTTGTGGTATTTCACCAGAATCAGCCTCTCGATTAGTACAATGGGTTATAACAATAATGGTTGTGCTTCAGAGAGATTCTAGGATTGTGATAAGGCTCCGTTCTGATCATTGGATGTTGGCAGATCTTGCACTATGCAATACTCGATGGTAAGTTCCTAGATAAGTTATTTGAAGAGTTCAGGAAACTTAAGACTAACCAAGTCAACTATGAGAACGACAAGTTTCGATGAAATAGCTTAGAGTTTTCAGGAAGAATAGGATTCTCTTTTGGAAAGAGTAAGTCATGGTTTCGGTTTGTTGTCACGACCCAGCTAGGGGCCGTGACGGGTACCCGGGGCTAGCCACCGAGCACCACTCGTTCTGCTACTCACCTACCTATTTAATGCTCTTTTATCAAATCATGCTTAGGACATAAGAAGATCATCTTTTCATTTGAGAAAATAAAAATACTTTTATATACATAAGCCTCTCGGCCATCAAAATAATACATACACATACATAAAATCCTCTCGTGAGACCATCTACCCACACTGCGCATCTACGAGCCTCTACTGACATACTATACATATAGGTGGAACAAGACTCCACCATGCCCAAAATATACATATACCAAGAGAATAATCATGAGCACCTCCGGACAATGGAGTGCTCGCAATCAGCTGGCAGCTACTAAGGATCTGGATCGAGCTCACCTCCCTGTCTACCTGTGGGCATGAACACAGCGTCCAAAGAAAACGGACGACAGTACGAATATTGTACTGAGTATGAGAGGCATGAACAATAATAATGCATCAAGGAAACAAGGGAGGCATCAAGTATGGAGCAACTGTACCTGACTGGGAATTACATGAAAAGTAATGCATGCTGACTTACTTTTAAGCTTATCATCATCCCATGTATGCATATCATATATATATGAACTGCCCGACCATATAGGTGCGGTGTGATAATTAGTAACATTAGCCCGCGTCCAGGCCTCCCGCGTCCGGGGTACCATCTCATGCCGCCCACTAGTGGTGTCTGCCCATGCCAACTGGTCATGATGTATCGTATAAGCTGCCCGCTTTCGCGGTGACTGCCCGACCAACTAGGCCCGGTGTAATATGATTATAACATGCTCATCATAAAATACTTATAATAATATTCTTATCAAAATATGCTTATCATCGTACATGCATAAGGCCTCTAGAATAACTATATTCCATCGAGGTGACGCAAGGTCGTGAACCCTCGATTCCATTATGGAGCTTTCGTCACTAATCTGTCTCACCTTGAAGGAACTAGCGTATTAGGTGAGTATAAACGGTAGATGACATCATACATCTTAGCATCTCTATACTTAACGCGTTGCCTTGTGTATCTAATTCTGGACATAGACTCATATCTTTCGGAACTTAAGGGATTCATGGATAAGAGAGAAAGTTATGCCATAGGATTCATGCCATTAGAAAGAAAGGAGTAGCCTCACATACCTTTGTCGTTCAGCTAAGCTATCGTTCACTTGCTCTCCTTTAATGGCACGTCGCTACCTTCACGAAAGAATTCGTGTTGACGTTAGTTAATCGACTATGGGAATGCGTCACTATTTCTAGAGAAAAATTGGGCAGCACTTCCTTTATTTATACTACTTTTCTCATAGTCTATATCAACTCCCAAACATTTACAACAGCACTTCACAATATCGTATCTACAATCGTCATTCATATACTTTGAGCAAAATCCACCATTCTTCTCTATTTTCTCCACATTTAAGACCCATTTTCCATGTCTTTCTACAATTCAAGAATCTTAGCTTTCCAAGACCTTAAACAACATGCTAAAGTCATAAAACTTACCTTAGATGGTGGTGGAATAATCCTAGAGTGGAGTTCTTCCTCCTTCCTTAAAACCCTATTTTTCCTTCCTTGGAATTTCTTGGTTTGGATGAACTTCACTTGAGTTTCACACACTTTGTTTCATGGATTTGGTATTGTTGATCTTGATCTCCATTTGATTCTCTTAAATTTTGTGGATGAAATGTTTGGATAAGTTCTAGAGGGTTCTTGAAGGTTGTAGTTGAAATATGAATGAAAATGAATGAGAAAGTCACTTATAATAATCACAAAATCTGATTTTTAATGAACAGTCGTCGGGGTTTACAGTGGTCGTAAACCACAGTTTACGGGCCGTATAACGTGGTCGTATTTAAGCATATCAAAAACAGAAAGGTTTGCTGGAAGTCATGATGGTTTACGGCCACATTTTATGGGCCGTATTTCAATTTACGGTCCGTAAACTGGGTCGTATTTACCGTTTAAACTTTGGACAGAAAGTTTGAAATTTTTTGGAACGTTGGAGGACGATGGCAGTATACGGTCCGTAAATCACTTTACGGGCCGTATTCTGTTTTACGACCACTGGGTGAATTGAAATTCTACAACTTTCTTATTTTCAAAAATTCATGAATCATCATTCCCTACTTAGTAAAACATCGCACACTCATACCCTTCGTTGGTCTATTCATTGTACATGTACGGGGACTTTTCCGAGGTGTAACATTCTTCCCCCCTTTTGGAACATTCATCCTCGAATGTTAAACACTCGGAATTCTACGAAATTTCGCCAGAGTTTCCCCTGTAATTTGACACTACCAACCTGTCATAACAACCCATAATATCATCGCCTCACAGGGCTACATCAAAATATCAACATATCTATGGCCACACACGACCAAAAGCATGAAAAATAAGCATACATACCTCATACCGTTGGCGTCTCATCTTGCATCTCCTCTGGGGGTTGGAATAAATGCGGGCACTTGGATTTCATCTTCTCTTCTGCCTTTCAAGTCATTTCTTCCCGATTGTTGTCCCGCCATAAAACTTTCACTGAAGCTACTTCTTTATTTCGAAGTGTTCGCACTTGTCTATCTAAAATGGCAACAAGCACTTCCTCATATGCTAGTCTCTCTGTCACTTGGACATCATCAACCGGAACTATTCTTGTTGGGTCTCCGATACACTTGCGGAGCATCGATACATGAAAAACTGGGTGCACTGACTCAAGCTTTGAAGGCAAGTCCAATTCATAGGCTACCTGACCCACCTTGCGGATGATTTTGTAGGGTCCAATGTATCTGGGACTCAGCTTCCCTTTCTTACCAAATCTCATCACCCCTTTCATTGGCGATACTTTCAAGAACACCCAATCACTGGCTTGAAATTCCAAGTCTCGTCGGCGGTTGTCTGCATAGGACTTTTGGCGACTTTGGGCTATCAACAACCGATCTTGGATTACCTTGACTTTTTCTATTGCCTGTTGGATCAATTCAGGGCCCACTAGTTGTGCTTCTCCTATTTCGAACCATTCGATTGGAGATCTACATTTCCTCTCATATAAAGCTTGATATGGAGCCATTTGTATGCTAGAATGGTAGCTATTGTTGTATGCGAATTCAATAAGGGGTAAGTGGTCATCCCAGCTACCACTGAAATCCAACACACACGCCCGTAGCATATCTTCTAAGGTTTGAATAGTACGCTCGGCCTGCCCATCAGTTTGCGGATGAAATGCCGTGCTAAACTTCACTTGCGTGCCCAAACCTTCTTGAAAAGACTTCCAGAACTTAGCTGTAAACTCTGCTCCTCTATCTGTGATAATAGATAATGGGATTCCATGGAGTCGCACAATTTCTTTGAGATACAACCTTGCATAGTCTTCCGCTGAGTACGTGGTCTTGACTTGAAGAAAATAGGCTGCTTTCGTCAGCCTATCCACGATCACCCATATAGAGTCACACCTGCCACGGGAACGGGGTAGTCCCACGACGAAATCCATGTTGATCACTTCCCATTTCCAGGTAGGGATTTCCATTGCTTGCAACAAGCCTCTCGACTTCTGGTGTTCAGCTTTTACCTGTTGGCAATTTGGACATTGTGTTACGAATTCTGCTATGTCCCTTTTCATGCCATCCCACCAGTACATCATCTTGAGATCATGATACATTTTGGTTGCACCTGGGTGAATAGAATATCGAGAGCAATGTGCTTCTTCTAGAATTCGTCGGCGCAAATCCGCCACATTCGGCACACATAACCTGCCTCGGTACCTAAGAATTCCATCCATAGAAACTTCAAACGGAGACTTTTCTTTCCCATGAGATGTGTCTCTATAACGACATAACTGCGGATCTTCGCACTGCCGTTCTTTCACTTCCATATCCAAGGACGAAATCGTGGAATCATTTATGCTAATCCCGGCATTGCCCGAATCAATTATACGCACTCCTAAATTTGCTAATTGGTGAAGTTCTTGAACCATCTCTTTCCTTTCAAGGGGGATTCCACATAAGCTGCCCGTTGATCGGCGGCTAAGTGCATTAGCTACTACATTTGCTTTACCGGGGTGGTACAAAATATTCACGCCATAATCTTTTAATAATTCTAACCACCGCCTCTGCCGTAAATTCAGCTCCTTCTATTTAAAAATCTATTGGAGGCTCTTGTGATCTGTATAGATATCCACATGGACACCATATAAGTAATGTCTCCATATCTTCAATGCATGGATGACCGCAGCCAATTCAAGATCATGAGTAGGGTAATTCTTCTCATGTTTCTGCAATTACCTCGAAGCATATGCAATAACTTTCCTGTGCTGCATCAATACGCATCCTAGTCCAACACCGGAAGCATCACAGTATACCACGTAGCCATCTGACCATTCTGGGAGTGTTAAGATCGGAGCTGAGGTCAACCTGTCTTTCAGCTCTTGGAAACTACGCTCGCATGCATCGTTCCACTGAAAGTTAGCGGACTTCTGTGTTAGCTTCGTCAATGGGGCTGAAATAGATGAAAAGCCCTCTACGAATCTTCAATAATAACCTGCCAACCCCAGAAAACTATGAACTTCTGTAGGCGTCGTAGGCCTTGGCCAAGTCTTCACGGCTTCAATTTTCTGAGTGTCGACTCGAATGCCATTATCTGAAATAACATGGCCCAGAAATGTTACAGAATTTAGCCAAAACTCGCACTTTGAAAATTTTGCATATAATTCTCGGGCTCGAAGAATGCCAAGTACAATTCCCAAATGATCTGCATGTTCTAATTCTGTGCGAGAATATACTAGAATGTCATCAATAAATACTATGACAAACAAATCCAAGAGCGGCCTGAATACATTATTCATCAGATTCATGAACGCGGTCGGAGCGTTAGTTAGCCCAAACGACATTACTCGGAATTCATAGTGGCCATATCTCGTTCTGAAGGCTGTTTTGGGAATATCCGCTTCTCTAACTCTCACTTGATGATAACCCGACCTCAAATCTATTTTAGAAAACCACTTGGCACCTTGCAATTGATCGAATAAGTCATCAATCCTCGGAAGAGGATATTTGTTCTTTATCGTCACTTTGTTCAATTGCCTGTAGTCGATACACATTCGTAAGGATCCGTCCTTCTTTCTCACGAACAAGACTGGTGCTCCCCATGGCGATGAGCTGGGTCTGATAAACTCCTTGTCAAGCTGATCTTTCAGCTGTGCTTTTAGCTCTTTCAATTCCGCCGGGGCCATTCGATAAGGAGGAATAGAAATGGGCTTGGTGTCCGGCAACACATCTATGGCGAATTCAATCTCTCTTTCTGGTGGAAGACCTGGAAGTTCGTCCGAAAACACATCTGGGAATTCATTCACTACCGGAACTGACTGGAAAGTTGGCGGCTTTGCCTCTGTGTCATGAACCCGAACTAAGTGGTAAATATAACCGTTGGCTATCATCTTCCTTTCCTTGAGATAGGAAATAAACCTACCCTTTGGCGATGCTGCATTACCTTTCAATTCAGGCACGGGCTCTCCCGGAAATTGGAATCGAACCACTTTTGTGCGGCAATCAACATTAGCATAGCACAACGCCAACCAATCCATACCCATGATTACATCGAAATCTACCATTTTCAGCTCAATCAAATCAGCTTTGGTCTGACGATCACATATCACGACGACACAATTTTTGTACACTTGTTTTGCTATCACGGGATCACCAACCGGAGTGAGTACCTCAAAGTGTTTAATTGGCTCGGGTTTCACCCCAATACAACCAGCAACATATGGGGTAATATACGAGAAAGTAGAACCCGGAGCGATTAAAGCATATACATCACGGGAAAATATAGTCAATGTACCTGTGACAACGTCCGGGGAGGACTCAAGATCCTGTCGCCCAGCTAAAGCATATACGCGGGGCTGAATAGAACCTGAAGTAGATGCTCCCCCTCTGCCTCTGCCTCTACCTGCCGACGTCTGAGGAATCTGTCCTGTAGGGCGTAGTGAAGAAGATCCCGCTGCTGAACCTGTGGGCTGAGCCCCAACCCTATCTCTCACCGATGGGCAATCCCTCATCATGTGCCCAGTCTGACCACAAGCATAGCAAGCATCCGTACCCCGATAACATCGTCCGGAATGTAATCTACCGCACTGGCTGCACCGCGGTACCGGAGGTCTCCTTTGACTAAAATCTCCCCTAAACTGAGAATCCGAGGCCCTCGAACTCTGGCCCTGTCCTGATCGGGAAGAATGATCAAACCCTCTGTCTGAAAATCTGGGAGGCGCACTAGTCACTGACTGTCCCGAGTGCTTAGAATACATCTGTCTCGACCCCCCTCCGTTCTCGCTGCTTGCTCCCATAGACCTAGTCTTCTTACCTTGCCTTCGGTTAATATCACGATCACTCCTCGGCGGCTGTTGTCGTTCCTCAAGATTCTGAGCATGGGCCTGTATGCGGGAAATGTCCATCCCATCTTGCAATGAAGCTGTCAAACAATCTTTGAACAAGTGCGGCCCCAACCCGCTCACAAACCTATGTACACGATCGCCCATGTCGGCCACCATAGTCGGGGCATACTTGGCCAGAGAATTAAACTGCATACTATACTCCCGAGCACTCATGCTTCCTTTCTTCAGGTTCAAAAACCTGTCCGCTGTAGCTCGACGGACCTCGGACGGCAAATAATGGCGAATGAAAGCATCAACAAACTCTTGCCAAATGGGGGAAGGTGCATTTCCGGTCCTCGACGCTATCCAATTGTTGTACCATAATACCACCACATCGCGGAGTCTATAAGAGGCCAACTCCACGGATTCGGTCTTAGAGGCATGGACAATCTTCAATGTCCTTAACATCTCATCTATGAAGCTTTGCAGATCTTCATCCGACTTTGACTTGAAGAATTCTAGAGGATTTAAACTCATAAAATCACGGGCCTTTGTACTCGTTGCCCGATCGCTTGAACCCACGTTCTGCCGTTGTGCCTGTGCGGCAACCAATTGTGTCAATAGCTGAATGGCCTCGGTTATTTGTTGACCCGAAGCAGCCGGCAGAGGGATTGGAGCTGGAGCTCCTCCTTTCTCTCCCACATCGGGCGGGGTAGAATAAGTATTGGACAAGGCCTCGTTATGCGATTCGCCTTCTTCTATATTCATTGGAGGTTCTCTTTTTACCCGCCTCTTTGTCGTCGTCTTGCCCTTCCGGGTGGCTGTAGCTTTCCCCTTTGGCAGCATTCTGAAATCATAACGCACTATTAGGGAGGATAAAATCTTACACATGACTCTATCGCACGATCTCATAGAAGAAGAATGGTCATTTTTCCTAAATGCCCTGTAGCCTCCTGTTTATTGATGTGGCGCGCAACACACCATAAACAAGACTCTACTAGACACAGCTCGTAGACACTTCCTAGGTCGAACTACTCTGATACCACTTTTTTCACGACCCAGCTAGGGGCCGTGACGGGTACCCGGGCCTAGCCACCGAGCACCACTCGTTCTGCTACTCACCTTACCCGTTTAAAGCTCTTTTATCAATTCATGCTTAGGACATAAGAAGATCATCTTTTCATTTGAGAAAATAAAAATACTTTTATATACATAAGCCTCTCGGCCATCAAAATAATACATACACATACATAAAAGCCTCTCGTGAGACCATCTACCCACACTTCGCATCTACGAGCCTCTACTGACATACTATACATATAGGTGGAACAAGACTCCACCATGCCCAAAATATACATATACCAAGAGAATAATCATGAGCACCTCCGGACAATGGAGTGCTCGCAATCAGCTGGCAGCTACTAAGGATCTGGATCGAGCTCACCTCCCTGTCTGCCTGTGGGCATGAACACAACGTCCAAAGAAAACGGACGACAATACAAATATTGTACTGAGTATGAGAGGCATGAACAATAATAATGCATCAAGGAAACAAGGGAGGCATCAAGTATGGAGCAACTGTACCTGACTGGGAATTACATGAAAAGTAATGCATGCTGACTTACTTTTAAGCTTATCATCATCCCATGTATGCATATCATATATATATAAACTGCCCGACCATATAGGTGCGGTGTGATAATCAGTAACATTAGCCCGCGTCCGGGGTACCATCTCATGTCGCCCACTAGTGGTGTCTGCCCATGCCAACTGGCCATGGTGTATCGTATAAGCTGCCCGCTTTCGCGGTGACTTCCCGGCCAACTAGGCCCGGTGTAATATGATTATAACATGCTCATCATAAAATACTTATAATAATATGCTTGTCAAAATATGCTTATCATCGTACATGCATAAGGCCTCTAGAATAACTATATTCCATCGAGGTGACGTAAGGTCGTGAACCCTCGATTCCATTATGGAGCTTTCATCGCTAATCTGTCTCACCTTGAAGGAACTAGCTTATAAGGTGAGTATAAACGGGAGATTACATCATACATCTTAGCATCTCTATACTTAACTCATTGCCTTGTGTAGCTAATTCTGGACATAGACTCATATCTTTCGGAACATGAGGGATTCATGGATAAGAGAGAAATTTATGCCATAGGATTCATGCCATTAGAAAGAAAGGAGTAGCCTCACATACCTTTGTCGTTTAGCTAAGCTATCGTTCACTTGCTCTCCTTTAAGGCCACATCGCTACCTTCACGAAAGAATTCGTATTGACGTTAGTTAATCGACTATGGGAATGCGTCACTATTTCTAGAGAAAAATTGGGCAGCCCTTCCTTTATTTATACTACTTTTCTCATAGTCTATATCAACTCCCAAACATTTACAACAGCACTTCACAATATCGTATCTACAATCGTCATTCATATACTTTGAGCAAAATCCACCATTCTTCTTTATTTTCTCCACATTTAAGACCCATTTTCCATGTCTTTCTACAATTCAAGCATCTTAGCTTTCCAAGACCTTAAACAACATGCTAAAGTCATAAAACTTACCTTAGATGGTGGTGGAATAAGCCTAGAGTGGAGTTCTTCCTCCTTCCTCAAAACCCAATTTTTCCTTCCTTGGAATTTCTTGGTTTGGATGAACTTCACTTGAGTTTCACACACTATGTTTCATGGATTTGGTATTGTTGATCTTGATCTCCCTTTGATTCTCTTAAATTTTGTGGATGAAATGTTTGGATAAGTTCTAGAGGGTTCTTGAAGGTTGTAGATAAAATATGAATGAAAATGAATGAGAAAGTCACTTATAATAATCATAAAATCTGATTTTTAATGAACAATCATCGGGGTGTACAGTGGTTGTAAACCACAGTTTACGGACCGTATACTAGTTTACGGGCCGTATAACGTGGTCGTATTTAAGCATATCAAAAACAGAAAGGTTTGCTGGAAGTCATGATGGTTTACGACCATAGTTTACGGGCCGTATTTCAGTTTACAGTCCGTAAACTGGGTCGTATTTTACCATTTAAACTTTGGACAGAAAGTTTGAAATTTTTTTTAACGTTGGAGGACGATGGCAGTATACGACCGTAAATCACTTTACGGGCCGTATTCTGTTTTACGACCACTGGCTGAATTGAAATTCTACAACTTTCTTATTTCCAAAAATTCATGAATCGTCATTCCCTACTTAGTAAAACATCGCACAATCATACCCTTCGTTGGTCTATCCATTGTACATGTACGAGGACTTTTCCGAGGTGTAACATTTGTATTGTGTACTTCTAAGAAATTGTGATTCAAGGAGCGACTTGCTCTGAATATCTTATCAGTTCTGAATGTTTTATGATTAGTTATGTCTAAAGGTTCGTGCTATTTGATTTATCTATGAGAGATCCGTTGTGTGTTTTAGAAACATGGTAATTGGGTCTTTTGGCTAAGTGCGAACGAATTGCGGTGAGAGGTTTGCTTCTTATTGTAAGAGCTTATTATTGGTCGTGATATGATTTCCTTGGTTACCGTAAGATTTTCCTACACTCGTTCTTCGCTCGAGGACGAGCGACTGTTTAATTGGTATCTGATGTAACGACCTATTTTCTCGTTATCGTGATTCGTTCGTTTTTGCCCTCGTTGACCAGTTTCTAAGTCTCGTTAGAACTATTTTCACCCGAGAATATAGTTGGCATGACCTCCTAGGCATCGTTTTGGGCTTTGGGATGTTTTCTAGAAAAAATTGGCTTTAAGCAAATATAGTTTGACCGGGAGTTGAATTTTGGGTGTACGGATTTCATTCGGAGATCCATCGATTCCGAGAGGTTCATAGACTGATTTATGACGCATTGGTGGGACCGGTTCGGCTCCCAATGCGCTCGGGTGCATTTTGGAACTTGGTTTGGGAATGGCTATTGAGGTTTGGGAGTTGACTTAGTCAACGGTATCTCCGTTGGGAAATCCGAGGTCACGGGTGTATTCGTAGCGTGTTTTTACATGTGGATGCATATTTCTTTTGTTGAAATCAGACCTCAAATGATTATCAAAAATTTGGTTGGAAAGTTGGTTTTTGGCCGCTTGGGAGTTGACTTATTCATAAGTATCTCCGTTTGGAATTTTGAGTGCGCGAATGAGTTCGTAGCGCGTTTTTACATAAGTCTACATATTTGGTTTGTCAAAATCGGGTTCCGGATGAGCTTTCGGAGTTCCAGGGCGAAACACCGAAAGACCGGGTCATCTGGTGTCTGGTGACCGCTCCAGCGGACCCTTTACCACTGGGGCAGCATCGTTACAGAGTCCTTTGGGGGCCGCTGCAGCAGTTTGACTGCTGTAGCGGTAGTGGTTGCTGCTGCGGCGGTCCCGCTAAAAACTAAAGTCGGGTCCAATATAAAAACCCTCATATCTCCCTCATTTTAAGTTCAAATGAGGCGATTCAAAATCCAAAATATAATGAAATTTTATGAGGAATCCAATGGTGCCATCCATTCAGCATTTTCAGGTCATCTTGGCACAAAAATAGAGGAAAAACGGAGACTATATCGGATTTGGACCTCATTTAGGATACCTTCTCTCTTGGAAGCTTGGGGATTAATGGATTCTTGCTTATTTATCAAGATGGTTCCTATGGGTAAGGTATAAATCTCATGCTTAATAGTTTTCATTAATTAATCCATCATTTTGGCTTTGTAAAACCCTTCCTCTTCCAAAAATCTCTATGCAAAACCTAGGGTTCTTCAACCCAAATTCGAGGGTTTTCTTAACAATGATGATTTTAAAAATTGATTGCGTATTACTATGTTTAAGTAATGGGGTTTTCCCTTTTGGTATTGAATTTGGTATTTTGGTCATAAAATTACCGTTTTGGCCTTGAGACCCGTTTTTCCTAAATTAAGGGTTGGAATTTGACCCGAATAGAAAGTATCCAATATAGGTATCATTATTCATGGTTTCTTACATAGAATTCACATGTGATAGATTTTGGTTATTTGGAGACGCTTCGAAAGGCAAGGCAACGTGTGGGTTCGTGCCACCTTTTCGGCTGCCAGGTAGGTTATGGCTTCCCTTTCGGTAGACTCCGGTTAGTTTCATATTTTCGTGTATTAGAAGGAAGGGAGAATGCATATATAGGAATTGGAGATTTGGGATGGAATCTTAGGATGGTATTATTGTGTGATTTGTGTGTTCGGGCTTGTGGCCTGTAGATTCCTTACGTTGTTTGATGTGGTTTTTCATTAATATCGGTGGATATATGTGACTTGGAAGTAGCGGGTGAAACCTATTGTATGTCTAATGATGAGAAACTCCTGGAATGTATGATTATTATGTTATGCCATTAATAGTGAATTTAGTGGATGAATGGGAGGATAAAACGTACCAATGATTGTGATTGAGTCCAAAATGAGTTGTGACGAGGTATTTTGAGTGTAGGGTGATATTCGTGTTCCTAATTTAAGAAAGTGGAAAATATCGATTTAATGATATATGAGATCCGATATCGTTGTGAGTTTAATTGGTGAATCATTAGAGTGAAATTAATGCTTCAGGGTATTGATATACAGTGTGTGGTAGATAGTTGTATGACTTGATTGAGTTGTTATCATGTTTATCTGTGAATTCTTTTATTGATATGTGTTACTAACCATTGTCGGCCTATGATACTTACTCAGTACGTGTGGTTGTACTGAGATTGCACTTGCTACACCGTTTTTGGGGTGTAGATTTGTTTCAGGTGAGTGATCGAAGCATATGTGGAAATACGCGGTGCCTATCTGCAAGACCTCCTCCCATTTCATTTAGGGACAGAGCTTGAGTCTTAGAATGTCGTTGTAATCTGAAATCATTAGTCGCTCTTGTACTAGTCTAGACCAGGTCATGGGAAGTTGAATCGAGCCTGTATTTGTTACATCGTTGTAATTATATTAAATCTTGAGTTTATTTCATGTTCTATGAAGCTTCTGCTAAATTTCTAAGTATCTATTGATTTAAATTAATCGCCTTTAATTAATTGATGTATATTCAATGAGATGGTTCGCCTACCGAGGTGGGAAAGGTAGGTTCCCGCACGACCCCGGAATGGGTCGTGACTATTACACCTTGGAAATTTCATGTCGTCGCGTAGTCAGTGAACTACTACGGGCTTAAGGATAACAAGAAGTTCTTAAGATTATTAGATGGATAATTAGTGGTCTTAGAATGCGTACGTTAAGATCTTGAAGCTATATGAATTGATAGAATAAGGATTGATGAGAATAAGTGGAGTATGTAAATTATTGCGTTAAGAATTGTTTGGTAAGGTCTTGAGGACGAGTTATAGGGATGTTTAGATCATTAATGAAGTATTAAACAGGTGTTAAGAAGGTTGTATAAGGATTGGAGATCAAACGAAATGACGAGAACAACTTCGGAAAAACTGTGAGTTACACGACCATGTTATACGGCCCGTGGAATGTTATACGGACCGTATAATGGTCCGTATAACTCAACAGCAACTAAGTATTCCATGGTGGTGAACCACGACCACTTTCATTGACTGTGAAACTTTTCACGGACCGTACACTGGTCCGTATAATACCCAACAGAAATGATGGTTTCCTGTGGTGAACCACGACTAGTTGTACAAACCGTACAATATTCCACTGACCGTACAAGTGTCCGTGGAAATCCCGACGGGCTGAGTAAGTTCAATTATATAAATGTGATTCCACTTCATTAATTTCATTTCCACACACTTCTTCATCTCTCTCAAGACCTCTAGAAGGTTCCACATACTTCATCTACAAGAATACAAAGGAAAACAAAGATCAATATCAAGAATTCAAGTGGGTCAAGTGCATAAAGCTCACTAGGGTCCATCTAAGTCAAGAATCCTTTGGAAGTTGAAGCTAGGGCTTTCTCTAAGAGAAGTATTGTCAACCAAAACCCGTTCCTACGCATTCAAAGATGAGTTTCATGATTATTCCATGTTGTTTAAGGTAAGGAAAAGTTGAAACACTTGGATTATGGAAGAAAATGGAAAATGAATTACAAAAGATGAGAATAGTGGCAATTGTGAATAGTAGATTAATATGAATCATGAATCTTGATATGTTGAGATTGTAATCACGTTATGAATGATGTTAGGAGTATGAGAGAAACTTTAGATGAGAATGAATATAAAGTTGTAGTATGATTATGACTATGGATGACCATGAGAGTAAATTGTAGGAATTGAATAATGACGATGATATTATAAATGTTATTATTGATGTTTGGGAGTTGAAATATAATATGGAGAAAGTAGTAGAAACAAAGGAAATGTTGTCCAATTTTCTTTAGCTTTAGTAAGCACGTTTAAGTGATCGTTTAACTAATGTTAATACGAACTCCCTTGAAGGTAGGAACGCGAGCATTGAAGGAGAACGATCAAGCGGTAGAATAGCTAAAGGAAAAGGTATGTAAGGCTAGTCCTTTCTTTCCAAGGCATGAATCCTATGATATGGTATCCCTTCCTTCTTCATGATTTTTCCTACATATCGAAAACTATGAGTCGACGACTATAAAAAGCTTCATACAAGATAAAGAAAAGAGACACGTTACGAGCATGACAATATTGATGATGAATCTATGTCTAGGAGTCCTAAAGCTCATGAACGACATTCCTATGAAGATGGCAAACCTTATACGATTCTTATGATATTATTCCCCTACCTCTCCATGACTTTCTTACATTCCGGGAACTATGAGTCAACATTGATAGAAATTCTAAAGCAAGGAGCGATGACTATGAAGCTAATGATCCTTACGTAACTTCTAGGATATTATGTTCCCTACATTTCCATGGCTTCTTTATATTCCGGAACTAAGAGCTTATGTTCATAAATAGCTACGTGAGATAAGGATAAGAGACATGTTATGAGCACGATAATGAAGATGATAAGCTTAAGTATAAAGATTCTAGAGTTCATGGTATAATGTTTCTACAAAGCTAACGACATTAACTATGATCTATTGGTGTTGCTTGTTGTATACACTCACCTTATATACTAATTCCTTGAAGGTGAGGCAGAATACCTATGAATGCTCCATAATGTAATCGGGGGTTCTCGACCTTACGTCACCTCGACATTGTTATAGATTGTCCATAAGCCTTAATCCATGCCCTATGACCAATGTTCCACAAAGTTACGAGTCTATGTTCATAGAGGATTTCATATGAGATAAAGGTAAGAGATATGCTATATAAATGATAGTGATAGTGTTGAGCTTATGCCTAGAGATTATGAAGTCTATCCTACGATATTCATACGAAGTCCATGCTACGAATATGATATGATTTTCATAGATTGTCTTTAAATTTAAATGTATGCATTAATGAAAGGTTACGATACACTTATAAGATGTATGTGATGACAATGATGATGATGAGATATACCGATCCTTGTTATGATGTATGTGATATGGTCGAGCCACTACGTGGCCGAATACGGAAGATATGTATGTGATATTGTCGAGCCATTACGTGGCCGAATACGGATACTGTCGAGCCACTACGTGGCCGAATACGGATATTGTCGAGCCCCTATATGGCCGAATACGGATAGTGTTTTATGTGTATGAGCAGATACGGTACTACGATGATGAATTATATGACATCATAATGTATACACTATGATGATTCATGTACGATGATTACGTATATGTGATATATGTATGAAATGTATCCATTCTTAAAGGTCACGCAGGTCTTGCCTTCACCTTATGACTTATGATTTCTCTATTATGTTTATTTCTGTCATGCCTTACATACTCAGTACAATATTCGTACTGACGTCCATTTTCTTTGGATGCTGTGTCCATGCCCACAGGTAGACAGGGAGACGGCGCAGACCCATAGGAGCTATCAGCAGATTTTCAGGAGCACTCTATTATTCCGGAGGTGCTAACGGGGTTTATCCTTTTATGTATATATATATATATGTATATGTATTTTGGGCACGACGGGGCCTTGTCCCGTCCATATGTCCAGTACTCTAAGTAGAGGCTCGTAGATACACATGTGTGGGTACTATGGTCTCACGATGCTATGACTGTATATGTATATTATTATTTTGGTAGCCGAAGGGCTTATGTATATAAAATTAATTATGTTTTTAAATGAAAAATGGTTGTCTTATGATTATGAGTATATGAATGGTAAAGAATTGCATAATGACTATGACGAATAAGGAAATGAGTGGTGCTCAGTGGCTAGCCTCGGGTACCCGTCACGGCCCCTAGTCGGGTCGTGACAGTGACACTATGTCTTCTATTTTTTCATTTATTTTATTTTTAGACAATTAGCTTTTCTTTTTCAAAATTTCTCCTTCTGTCAATGCTCTGGGTAGTCTTCGTCTGGTCTGAAGTGATGAACAGGCTTCATCTTCACTTTTTGGCAAAGTGACAGCCATTAACGGATTTGATGAGTCTTTACCGGCTACCGTTTGAACCAGACTAGCTGTATCTCTATCTGATACAGTGGATTTTACTACATTCATTGGGAATGCACACCCGTCTCATCAATTTTGTCTTGAGATGGAAAACTCTGTGATTGGGCTAGCTTGAACTTTATAGCCTGGAGTCTGTGTTCTAACATCCTCACTTGCCCCTTGAGTCTTGTTTTTTCTTGTATCAATGTCTCATTCTTCTAGTTTAGTCTTTGGAATGCCTCAGTCATGGAGGAGCAATGGTCACAGAAGATCACTTTGTCCGTGTGTTTTTGGATCTTGTATTGAGTGTTTTTTTCTGGATTTTGTCTAATGCTTGAGAAATATAGTAATTTGGCCCTAATATTCCCCTAGCATAGTCTAATGCTTCTGTAAAATCATTAAAACCTTTAAAAAGAGGTTTTTCTATATCTTTAATTGAATCTATAACTTCTGGCCAAGTTTAAAAAATGTAGTTGCTCTTGCCATGTATTACAACATAATATTTAAATCTTTTCTCTTGATTTTTGTCTGTAAAATATTGGCATAGAGCATTTAAAGTTGCTATAAAATACTTTATGTTTTTTTTTTATTATATGCTATCCATAAATTGTCTACTAAACACTTTTGTTGTCTGTCTATTACACATTCTGCTAATTTTCTAAAAGTCATGTTTGAAGGTGGAAAAGCTATCAAGTTATGCTTCCCAAACCATATTCTGTCTATAATAGTATCTCCTACAGAAGCTTGTGGTCTAAAATGGAGATTACCTAATACTGTCTGCATATAAGTGTCTGGGGGTGAGGCTTGGATGCCTTTTCCCTTGTCTGCAGTCTTTGGAATTGTTGGTCTCATGCTGTTAATATAGAACAATTTTATTAGTTAACAGTAATTTTTAACGCACTTAACTGGTCTACTAAGTTATTATCCTTTCCTTTAACATGTTCAAAAATCAAATTATAAATTGAGATATTATCTATAAAATTCAACCATCTTCTTCGACTTCTATTTTTATCATTTATTTTTGACGAAATTTAACTATGGCCTCGCAATCAGTTGTAATTAATATTTCTGATTTATTTTAAATATATAACCTAAAACTATTCAGTCCGTAAATTACAGCTAATATTTCTGCATCTATACTACTCATATTGTCTTTTTCTTTGTACTTTCCACTTTGGTAGACACATATTTTTTCTTCTCTTTTATTACTATATTTATTAGGTCTTGCTTTTAACACTGCGCCCCATCCTTCAAAACTATCATCGATTCTATGATTAAATAATCTGTTTCTAATGGCATGTTTAGGTCAGGGGTATTTTTTATTTTTTTTCTTTAATTTTTTGTACTAATTTAGTATCTTCTGTGTTAAAATGCTTCTGCCCCGTAGAACCTGTCTTAGAGTATAAAGGTCTTGTTATTTTTCCTAAGTCATTTATAAAATTCCTGGCATAATTTACTATTCCTAGGAATTTTTGTAATTCCTTAATATTATCTAATTTATTTGGCATTTCTAAAGCTTTTTTTTTAGCTATATGGGGTTGTAATTCTTATTAAAAATCCCTCATTTAGAAACCACAAAAATGGATATCACAATTTCCTGGACCTAAAGAGATGATTAGTTAGTTGCTCTTATTATGGATTTCATTGAATCATTCCCTTTTGTTCATCACCCTAGAATGGTTCGAAACTAATTTCTCATTTCCTTACAAGTTTTTAAATGGGTCTCTTCCATAAATCTTGAAAATGGATATCTTAAAGATAAGCTTAAAAATGGTAACTTTACCTAGCTAATGGCTTAAAATAGCAGAGCTTATTCATGGAAAAAGGTTGATAAATCACCTAGTGTTGTTACGAATGAAATCTAGAGATAGACTAAGTTCCCAAACCTTCCTTATTAATCTGAAATCTCCTATAAGGGTTCTAATGATGATTTCTATTCTTGGGTATCATGTTTATCTCAAGTTCCTTCGTGCGGATTACGACATGATTATAATATTGAAGAATCAACAGATGCTCGTCGCACCCGCTCGGCCTTGAGGTAGGATACGACTTTCCTTTTGAAAGACTCCGATTAGTTTCTCATATTCATGTATTAGAAGGAACGGAGAATGCATGTGTAGGAGTTGGAGATTTGGGATGGATCCATAGTATGGTATTGTTGTGTGATTTGTGTGTTCGGGCTTGTGGCCTGTAGATTCCTTAGGATGTTTGAATTGGTTTCCTTGAGTATCGGTGGTTTCCATGTGACTTGGACGAAGTGGTTGATTCATACTTTTCTATGGTTTGAGTGAGAATTTCTGTAAGATGTGCCTAGATTGTGCTATGCTATTATAGTGGACCTAATCGACATTGGGCGGATAAAATGTACCAAGGATTGTATATTAATTCTAGATTGGTAGTAGTATTGTCATGTAAGTAGGAAGTGAAATTATCATATTGTAATGATGGATAGACAGAAAAAGGGAAAGTGGTAAGATTATGTTGTGATTTGTTGTCCTATTGTGTTGGCTTGATGCCACGTGCTTTTAGTAAATATTGGAATCTATGGTTCCTTTTTTATTGTGATACTATAGTATCTTTCGGGTTGGTTTTGATACGAGGTTAGAATTCTACATGACTTGTGTAGTTTTCATGATATTGTTGGTGTACCCCTTCGTTGGTACTTGTGTTATTGATCTGATTATTAATGTTGATACATGCATTGCATGCACTCTTATCCTTCATGATATACTGTTGAGACATTGTTGGTACTTGATGAAACATTGTGATGAGCTGGGCTAGTTTTTTAAATGAGAGTGACGTAAGAGTCTGAAATCCGATGTTAGTTCCGGAATCGTAGATTGAGTGAGTGCATGGACTCCGCGAGTCCCCCAGGGTGGTGCCGGTGAGAACCCCCTGTGGGCAAAGATTTGGGGTCTCGTCTGTCTGTTGGGCAAAGATCCGGGACGAGTGGCACTTAGACTTCGCGAGTCACCTTGGGTTATGCTACCGAGATGTCAATATTTCCATTCGGAGTGCATGTGTACACAACATTTGCTTGGCATTGCATTGCATCGCATTCATACATTATTGCATTGCATTGCATTATGGTTTACATTGTGATGACTTAGTGCTTACGTGTGGTATTGGATTCAGATTGGACCTATCGAAACTTGGCATAATTGGGTTTAGATGTTCTACCTAGGTGATGACGTGTACTTGATTACATATTCAGTTGCATTATACCTATTGATTTATCTCTTAGATCGTTCATAGGATCAGTTATACATTTGTCTTACCGAAAAATATAGAGTAAAGAATACCTTAATGATGAGTAGACTCCTGTGCTAAGAATGAATGACATAATGGTATATGACCAGCGTAAGATTGTTATGAAAGTGACCAGTGGTTATTAGAGAAGGGTTTGCATGAGTTAAGAGTCCTGATGTTATAGCATGTAGTAAATAGATGTATAGTATTGATCTAGCTGTTTATCTTGCTTATTATGAATTCTTTTACTGATATGTGTTTCTAACCATTGTCGGCCTATGATACTTACTCAGTACGTGTTGATTGTACTGATGCTGCTCTTGCTACACCCCTTTTAGGGTGTAGAGTGTTTCAGGTGATTGATTGCGGTACGTTGGGAGATGCACGGTACCTATCTTGAAGATCTCCTCCCACTTCATTCCGGGATGGAGGATTAGTCCTAGAGTTGTATTCCATATTCAGTTTTATATTAGTCACTCATGTACTAGTCTAGACCAGGTCGTGGGAAGTCGGAATGAGTCTGTAACTATTTAACTGTTGTAATCATTTTCAATCTTGAGTTTATTAAATAAATTGATGTTCCGCTGTTAATTATAATATTTACTAGATTGAATGGTTTGTCTTTACTTGGTTGATGTGTTATTCGATTGAGGGTTCGCCTACCGAGGTGGGAAAGGTAGGTACTCGCGGGATCCTAAATAGGGTCGTGATAGCATTTCTTTGTAATGCTATTAATCCACTATTTGGGTCTTCTCTTTTAATTAAAGTATGTACCTTATTGGTAAAATTATAGGGATTTGCTCCCATGGCTACCAAAGCTTGAAATTCATGTGGGAATTTTGACTTATATACTTCCCATAATACCTTTGACGATTCTCCTAGGAAAGTCTCTAAATATTTATACATTGTTTCTGTATCTGAATCCGAATAGGTTTTTACATAATCTGCTACTACTATTCCTTTCTAAAGGTCTATTGCTGAGTTCTCCATTTGTGGATCGTGGGCTGCTATATTTAGTATTTTACCTTTACTACCTCCTTCTTGTAACCTAATTGGTTCTTCTATAGGCATTCTTTTTCCTGCTGGTTTTATATTTTCTGTTGATACTTCTCCTATTATAAAAACTCTTCTTCGAGGCACATTCCCTGTACTATTATCTACTGTAAATGGTTGTTCAATTGTTCTTTGAAATGGGCTAGAACTGGTTGATTCCATTAATTCTTTTTGACTTATTATGGAGTTTAGTTCTATTTCTTCATTACTTTCTTGTATTTCAGCTAAAAGTTTATCAAAATTTTCTGATTTCTTCTGTGAAATGCTTTCTGCTCTGTATCCCCAATTATCTGTTCTAAGTTCACATTTTTTAAAATGTTCTATAGTCTCCTCTAATGTTAAATTTCCTACTTTACATTCTTAACATTTGAAATTCTTGTTTTTATCTTTTTTATGAATTTCTCTTACTTTTTCTATGGTTATGTCTACTTCAAAGTCTTCTTGTATTATTTCGTTATTCATCATTTCAGATTCATTCTCTTCTAGTGTGCTTTCTTCATCTAAATCTAGCTGGGTTGTGTAATTATAGTCTGTGAATCTAATTGAAGTTTCTCCTCTAGAATTAGTATACTTTAAATGAGATTCTAGTTTTAATATCTTTTTCTTAATAAAATCTTCTAAATTCCATTCTAATCCTGCATATTCTTCAGGATTTATTTTTATGGATTTTATCAGCTTTATTCCTCTATTTCCTATTACTTCTACTACATCATCTACTTTAATCTTGAATTTAGTATTGCTACTATTTGCCATTTTTTTCCTAAAAATCCTACGCACATTAATAAATTATTTCCATTACTCATTTCTTCATACCCTTTTTTTTAATAAATTGTGTTCTACCAGGCCAGGCATATTAGAACTTTTTATTAATAAATGAATAATGTAAAAAACAGTCTATTACAGCATGTCTATAATATGAACTAGCTAAGATTAAAAAACTAAGAGACAGTTCTCTAGTTCTATCCTGTGAGCCTAAACTAGTATGCTCTTTGTGATCATGTTGAGTCAGATTTGATGATAGACCAAGTCTGTGCACACACCATATGATTATCCATATATGTAGTATCATTGTTGATGATCAATCTGCTGAATCCTCCTTGTTCTAATCCTCAGCTGAGGCAGTTGTAATTTGTCCATATTGAGAATCTTTCTTCCTTCTGATGGCATGAGTATAAAGTCATGAACTTTGATCCCTGCATGATCCAAAGCCTGGTTTGCTAGAAAGTCTGCCAACCTGTTGCCTTCTCTGAATATATGGTTAATCTATACCTGCATTGCTCTCGTATCCTGTTTGATCTCCTCAATCTAATTCCTCAGTTCCCATGGAGTGATCCATGTATCTTGTAAGATGTTTAGGAGGATAAGTGAATCAGTCTCCAATTGAACTTGTTGAAAGTTGTGCTCTTTACAGAACTTCAATTCTTGTTTTAGAGCCTCAGTTTCAGCTTCCATGTTTGTTGCTATTCCCATTTGTTGTGCTTCAGCATAGACCAAATCCCCATTACTATCTCTGATGCAGAAACCATATGAACTGAGCCTAGGATTGCCTCTACTTGCCCCATTTGTATTGCATTTTAATCTCCCTGAAAGTGGCATTCTCCAGACCACCTTAGCATAATAAACTTTTGGTTTATATTTACTAAGGTGGAGATGCATAGTTTCCCAATCACCAGATACATTCTGCAGCCATGGGAATCTCTTCCTTGTCAGTTGATGTAGTATGTGTTGTACTTGTTGTTTCAGTCTGTAGAAGGACACTGATCCTCCATGTTTAATGGAGTTTCTTCTCTTCCATAATGACCACATATCACTGCAGGCATTGCTCTATATATAGGCTGCAATTTTGGCTTTGTCTCAGTAGACCACCATGCCATGATCATTTGATGTAGACCAACTCCATCTGTGGGGTACCTGCACAAGAAGCAAAGAACTTCCATAACTTGACAGCTATGGAAGATGTTAGAAATAAATGACCTACAGTTTCCTCCTTATGCTCCTCACAGCACCAGCATCTTGATGGTATATTGATCATCATCCTTTTTAATATATCATTTGTAGAGATTCTCCCTTTCCACACTCTCCACATGAAAAAACTTATCTTTATTGGCAGCCCTTTCTCCCACATGAACTTATAACTTATTTGTTTGCTCTCTCTGTGTCTGAGAAACTCCCATGCAGATTTAACTGAGAATTTTCCATTTGTTTCCAGCATCCAACATGGTTCATCATCCTCTTCTTCAACTGGCACTTTGATATTTTCTTTGATATGCTGAGCCAATTCCTGATCTAGAGTGACTGTTAACAGTTCCATGTTCCATTCCCCATTCTGCACAAACTGTCTAACCTCTATTTCTTCTTCTCTAGCAGCATCAGGAATAATATAATATAATGCTCCAAGCCTTGTCTAATTCTCGTACCAGAAACTTGAAGTTCCATTTCTCAGATACCACAATATCTGTAGCTCAACTGCATCTCTTATATTTACCATCTTCTTCCATGTGTGAGATCCTCCTCTCTCTACTGCCATAATAGGATGCCATTTCTGGCAGTATTTATTCAACATGTAGCTACCCCATAAGCTTCTTCCACATCTGAAGTTCCACCACAACTTAGCAAATAAAGCCTTAGATATATCAGTTAGTGATCTAAGACCAATGCCTCCTTCATCTTTTGGTAGACATAATTTGTCCCATGCCACCCAATGTTTGCTTTTCACCCCTACTGTATTGCTCCAAAAGAATTTGGCAAAGATCTTGTGCAGTTGCTTTATCACCCCAGAAGGAGGATTCATGGCTGATAGTAAATATACTGGCATGGTTTGCAACACATGATTGACCAGCACATATCTACCTCCAAAAGATAACAGCCTGTTTTGCCAAGATAGAATCCTTTTCATCACTTTTTTGATCAGATCCTCATAATATATCAATTTCCTTCTTCCATAAAACACTGGACAACCTAAATATGTGAAAGGAAAGGATCCATTTCTCATCTTAGTATGTCTTTTAATCCTGCTATTAACTCTGGCTGAAACCTTGTGATGAAAATAGTAACAGCTTTTATCAGTATTGACCAGCTGTCCTGAAGACTCCTCATAATTCCTCAATCTCCTCATCATTTTCTTTAAAGAATATCCATCCCCAGAACAGAATAATATTGTGTCATCAGCATATAATAGATGATTGATTTGAGGACTCCATTTTGGCATTCCATAGCCTATGAAACTTGGCTTCTCATGTAACTTATTCAGACTCCTTGTTAAGACCTCTGCTGCTATAATGAACAAGGTAGGAGAAAGTGGATCACCTTGTTTTACCCCCTACTTGATATGAAAAAACCATGACTTTGACCATTGATTAATACTGAATACCAGTTGTTTGAAATAAATCTCCAAACTAAATCAATGAGAACCTCTCCAAACCCAAACTGTCTCAATACTTTAGTCAAACAAATCCAGGAAAGTCTATCATATTCCTTTGCCATGTCTAATTTGATCACTACATTAGTATGTTTAGCTTTCAAGTTAATATCTCTGATGATCTCCTGTGCCAGTAATATGTTTTCTGCAATGCTCCTTCCTTTCACAAATCTTGTCTGATTGTGAGAAATAATATTAGGAAGAACCTTTGCCAATCTATTCTGCAGTATTTTTGACAGTATCTTGTTGGAGAAAGAGCTGAGACTGATAGGCCTCATATCACTAAAAGTAGTAATCACCTCCTTCTTTGGTAACAAAACCAGATTAGTATGTGTGATGAATTGTGGTATCTCACATCCACAAAAGAAAGCTCTAACCATTTGAATCACATCCAGCTTGATAACCTCCCAACACTTCTGATAAAACTGTCCTGTGAATCCATCAGGCCCACTAGCACTATCCCCATTGAGTGAAAACACAGCTTCCTTTACTTCACTTTCAGATGGCAACTCTTCCATATTCTTTTGCTGTTCTTCAGTTATCAATTTAGGAAGATTTTTCAGCAATGCATAATCCCCTCCTGAATTTTCTTCACTAAACTATGACTCAAAGAACCTGATTGCCTCAGAACCAATATCTACCTCATTTTCCAACTATGTACCAGAAGGATCTTGTATTCTTTTCAGAGTTAATTTATTCCTCCGGCCCTTCATATATGGATGGAAGAATTTTGTGTTTCTATCTCCATCATTGAACCATTTCATACCAGCTTTCTGCTTCCAATACTCTTCCTCCAAATGTAAAAATCTGGTTAGTTCAGCCTGTGCTTGATGTAACAACATTCTATTCTCCCTTGAAGCATTATTTTTAAACTGAAACTCCTTCACCTTTATAGTATCTTCAATAGTGGAAATCTGCTGAAATATATTCCCATATGTGTTCCTGCTCCATTGAACCAATGCTCTTTTAAGTTTCTTCAACTTGTGATGAAATACATAGAATGGATTTTCACAGAAATCAGCAGTTCAATTCTCCTTTACTACCTCCATAAATGTATGATGCTTTGTCCAGAAGTTAAGAAACTTCAAAGATTTGACAATAGGATGTGCATTGCTGTTACACTCAAGATGTAGTGGTGCATGATCAGAACCATGTCTAATCATATGAGTCACTGCTGTGGATGGCATGATATCTAGCACTTGCTAATTCACCAGTATTCTATCTAACCTTTTGAATATGCAATCGTCTTCAGTCCTCCCATTCCACCAGGTGAATTTACTTCCAGTTAATCCTACATCAATCTAACCACAACTTTGTATACAGGTAGAAAAATCCAAAGTCTCATTGGATGAGACTGGATGGCCACCTTGCTTTTCCTCATCAGACACTATGACATTAAAATCCCCTCCTATTATCCAAGGAAGGTCTTGCTGATTTTCCAAGGCTACCATATCTTCCCACAACTCCTCCCTCTCCTGTCTATAACATTTAGCATAGACTACTGACACCAGCACTGATTGATTCAAGGATGAGTGAGTTAGTTTCAAAGTAACCTGCTATTCTGATTCAGATATAACTACACCTAGCCATTCATCTGTCCAAAAAATCTAGATTTTTCCTGAACAATTCACCTTGCAATTCTGAAAGCCTAAATTCCTTCTATACTCTTCAATAGCAATAGGATCTTGAAAAGGTTCCATTAGGCCTATGATAGAACAATGATATCTCCTTTTTAGTTCAATTAACCTCTCAAAAGATTTCTGAGTGTTAACTGACCTAATATTCCAAATTAAAGCTTTGTCTATCATTGTGAATTATTAGTTTTGTTCTTACTCCTCCTTGTTGAAACTCCTGCCACTGGAATACGGGTACTTCTGACAGGTTTTTGCTTATTTGTTGCCTGTTTCAATTTCTGCACACTTCTAGGGGATAAGTCTGCCTCCTGTGCTATATCATCAATGTTCTGAGATAAATCTTCCTCATCTTCGCTATTGATATGAGCTTGGGCCTATTTCTCCTCATGCTTTCCATGTTGTGAATTCTCTACTTGTTCCACAGGCAAGATGACAGAAGTATTACTCTCTGGTGGCCTTGTACCTTCTTGTCTTTCTTTTCCTTGATTATCCTCCACTTCCTCTATTGGAGTCCCTTCATGATCATCATCCTCCTGCAGCATATCACCACACTTGTTGTTTTTTTCTCTAGGTTTTTGTTGATTAAGATGTCACTAGTTTCTTCTGAATCATGTTCCTTTTCTTGACTGAGTGTACCTGAAGTCACCTTAGACACCTGCTGAGATATCATCTCCCCTTTATCATTGAGTTTTTTACCAAAATTCTTCTCAATCCATTCCTTTGCTCATATCCTCTCCACTTTTTTTAATTCATCTATCTGTTTTTCCTTTGATTCTTCCATCTGCTTTTCCTTGACCTTCTCATTATTGTCTACAATTTGCTGCACTGTAACAATCTAGTTTAAAGCATCAGACATCTTTACTTCTACATCTGAGGATTTCTGCACATCAGTCACATCTATTATATCCTCATCTGTGTTCTGCAATGCTGCATATTGATTGTTTTGCAGAGTTTGATTCTCCTTTGGTTTCCAAGCATTTTCATCATATCTACCTCTATGAAAGTGCCTGTTATTCCTTTGTTTTCCTTTCTTCTCCTTGAATCCATCATCATTATTGCCCTCTGCAGGCTGCACCTTGTCTGCTATTTCTTTCCCTTTCATTATGTTAAAATTAGTCCCTTTGTACTCCTTAATGTCAGCTATGCTATTTTTTGCATTCTTTTGCTCCTTGTTCTTCCTTTGATCTGCATTACTGTTTTCCTCCTGTTCTTTTTCTGAGCTTTGTTCTTCATCCTTGGGATACAATTCTTGATGAATGACATAACAATCTTGCTCATTATGTCCTTGATGTTTGCAGTTTTTGCAGTACTTAGCAACATAATCATAGTTGATCTTTATCCATTTATCCACAATCTCCCCAGTACTCTTCTTCTTCATTCTTATATTGATTCTCTTTGGGAATTCTCCAAGCAAGTCTACTTCTACCTTCACTCTCGCACAACTTGGCCAGGTTTTATTGGTTGTGGCCATATCAACTTGTAGGGGCTTTCCAACAGCAGAGGCAAGTGAAAAAACTGCTTCTTTCACAAAATATTTAGGAGGTAATGATGGGAATGATATCCATGCAATTGCTATCTTCGTTTCCTCCTCTGGATCAAACCATGGATCCCATTTGAAAGTACGCATGGGATAGGACCAGTTCTTATGCATAATGTAATATACAGGCTTGGACAATAAGGTCACATAATCTCCTAAAGAAGAAGCATGTATTAGTACATATCTATTGCTCAACAAGCCGATAATAGACTCTCCTTTCAAACCACATTGCTTTGGAATTAATGTTCTCAAATCTTTCACGTCAGGCCAGCCATATGAGAATTTCCCCACGACGGCATATTGTATTTTTTCCTTAATAATCATCTGCTCAATCTCCTATTCATCCCATACTACAATGGGTTCTCCATGCAAATATGTAATATTCTTCATGGGTAAAGTAGGGTTGTACGTAGTAGGGTTGAGGGTTGTTGCATACGTTTGGTTTGGTAACAGGTGAGTAGCTTGTGTAGGTACTGTTTCGTTAGCCTGGAAAGCCATAATAGACGGCTGTCCAGTGGCCGGAGAGGCCATTGTTGCCGTGAAAAGGTTGGAAGATATTAGGGTTTCGGCTAGGTTTAGGGTTTCGGCTTAGAGAGAAATATTTTAAAGTTCATTTCTTCATACCCTTTAGTCTGTATTCTTATTTTAATATGTTTTCCAAATTCTGTTAAATTTAACATAAATCTGGACTTATATAGAAAATTCCTCTATTATTTGTCATATCTACTTCGGTTAGCCCTATTATGGATTTCTTTAAGTCTGACCATCTATCATCATAAATTACAACTAATACTTTGGTTCCTAAGTTTTTTCTAGTTAATCCTATTATTAATAATCCCATATGCATTAAGTTCTTTTTTGAATTTTTTATTTGTCTTACTGATTCTGAATTAATTAAATTTATTGTTGTAACATTGTTTTCTATAGCTGATAATCGTTCTTCTCGATAATGTCTATATAGCTGATAATTGTTCTTCTCGATAATGTCTAAAAAAATGTCCTGTATTATGTAAAATCTGTGGGTTAAGTAGCCTTAGTTGATTTTGCTGAAAAATTTGTATATCTCTATCTATTTCTATTACATCGTCTAATTGCTACTTTTCTTCTGGTCTTCTTCTATTTAGAATTGGTGACAAAAGATTATTACCTATTCTATTATCTGAGAAACTCGCTCTTGGTCTTTCGAGTCTTTCTTCGTTTCTTGATCTAATTGAAAGAAGGTCCATTTTTGCGGTTTTCTAACTATTCTTTCTTTTTGAGGTGTTATTTCTACTCTTTTTAATTTTTCCATCAAATCGTCTACTTTATTTCTTGGAATTTCTGTATTAGCTCTTACTTCTTTTTCTTTGATTATTTTATCTAATTTTGTGCTAACTTCTAGTAGTAATGCTATTATAGTAGTATTTTATTTTATTATTATTTGATCAGATTTGGTGCTAGGAATATAATCTTTATGATCCTGCAGAAAAGGAATTGATTTATCTGTTAATTGTAAAGCATCTTTATATATGTCTGATTTACTCATGAAAGAGAGGAAGATTAGAGTGTTTTGTAAAGGAGCAGGGGGGAAATATTAATTTTAAAAAAATAGAGGGAGGGGATATGAAATCTTATGTGATGTACTAAAATAAAAGAGAAAAAGTGAGTAGAGATTGGGAATAGTCACGCGAGAAGAGTATGAGTAGGAATCAGAGTTTTAAGATATGGAGCTACAATAAAAAATAATGGGTTATGCGGGTAATAAAAGAGGAATTGAACCAAATTTGGAAGACTAGAAGGCCAATGGCTGAAATAAGACATAGATAAAGGAAGAATCTCCAAGGCAACGAACTCACCCTGTAAGACTCTCAACAGCAACTCTCGCACCGCAATCAGCCACGAGAATCAAAAGTCGATCCTATCTGGAACTCTGTATTCATAAAAGAATGCAGCAAGTACAGGTCAGTACAAACAACAAGTACTGGTAGGTATCATAGGCCGACTAAGTTTAGTAAACACATATCAAGTCAATAAAGTAAGATAAGCAGGCAAATCAACAAGGTATAAGTCAAACATGAGCCAGAATCCAAGTACACGTCATCACCTATGTTACATCATCTAATCCCAATTGTGTCAAGTCTCAAATACTCAGTCTGAATCTGTATATCACAAATACATCACAAGAATATCACAATAAAAGCCATGGGGAAATGCAATGCAATGTTGTGTACATATGTTCTCCGATGATGGAACATCACATCTCGGTAGCACAACCCATGGGGGACCCGCGAATTCCATGTACCTCATGGCTCCGGCAACAACCTCGACAACTGCTACCTCAAGATTCCAACAAAAACCTCGACAATCGCTTCACACAACCTCGATTCTGGGACAACCATATGATATCGGTCCTCACGCCACTCTCATCCAATTGAGCCCAGCTCATAACAGCGTTTCCTCAAGTATCATCAATGTATCAACAGTATATCATGAAGGAAGAGAATGCGTGCAATGTATGAGTTCAATGTCGATAATCAAGTCAATATCACAAGTACCACGCATGGGCACGCCAATAATATCATGGAAAAGGCTACACAATAAGCCATAATAGAATGCTATCCTCGTATCAAATGTCAACAAGTAAGATACTACATTATCATAGTTAAGATATATCAATAGTCTCCAATATCTATCATTTCCAAGTGGCTTCAAGCCAACAACAATAGAACTAGATAAGTCATAACACAACGGGGTGGCTAACCCCAATCACAGAGGGCCTAACCTAAGATAATATCCAACCCAACTTCATACCCGAAGGTTTACATGCTTTCTCCGACAATATCGTCTAAATATATACTTCGCTAAATGAAATCTCACCATAGGGTGAACCGTAACCTACCTGGAAAGTCGAACAGCAATATCACCAACAATCACACCTTAGCCTTTCCTTTCCTTTGAGTGTCGAGATCAAGAAAGTCTAAGCATATTCGAATCATGGAATTAGAATCAAGAAAAATAGCAAACGAACCCTACTTCTATTCAAGACCTAAATCCTCAACCTATGGAATAGAGTTCATGAACTAGAAGAGTGAAATTAGAAATCTAAAGGTTCCAACATGAAATTAAACCTCTAGGTGATCAATTCCCATCCATAGCAAGCTAGAATAATCAACAATTCACTCAATTTCAGATTCTAGGCAAAATCCCCAAATTTGGGTATAAACCATAACTTCCAATTCCCTAAATTAGCCTTTAATTAGGAAGAAATTATGAAATAAGGGATTCTAATCATCAATTCAATGCTTAAAGAAGCTAACCCAATCAACTAATCATGATTTAGAAGCCTAGAAGAATAACTCATTAAAACCACTTTTAATGTTCAATCACTTAATGAACTATCAAGATAAAGGGATTATAAGCTGATTAGGGATAATGAAATAGCAAAGGGATTAGAAGGACTTACCACCAAGAATCTTCTCCAAGAATATCCTAGATTTTCTCCCAATAGCTCAGATTTTGGAATAGTAATAAATAAGGGACTAAGGGCTTTTAATACACCATTAATGAAATAGCCAGGCCCGATACCGTTTGCGGCGGTCCCTCCTTGACGGTCTCTCAGAACACCGTGATGGTCGGCCCTCAAATGGTCTTGGCCGCTATCCCGGTAAGGGTGACTCCCAAGCCGACACCAGCACGGGATTTCCTCCCAAAAAATAATCTCAATCTCAATACGAAATCCCGACTAATACTCGAGGCCATCTGCTCGCAAACAACATACACAGACACACATAAAAACATACTACGAATGCACTCGTGGCCTCGAAATTCCCAACGGAGGTCTCATTGACCGACTCAACCCCCCATACCCCAATTGCAGCTTCCCAACCCAAGTCTCAAAATGTACCCAAGTGCATTGGGACTCGAACCAGTTATGCACACAAATTCTAAATGACCATCTGGACCTCTCGGAATCAAGAGACTCTTTTAATAGATTCGTACCCCAAGGTCGAACCTCAAATGCATCAAACCAGCCAACTGGGGACCTACATCTCCTACCATACAAAGCCTCAAAAGGCGCCATGTCGATGCTCGAGTGATAACTGTTGTTGTATGCAAACTCTGCCAACGGAAAGTGCTGATCCCAATGACCACCAAAATTAATAACGCAAGCTCTCAACATATCCTCGAGCACCTGAATGGTCCGCTCGGACTGCCCATCGGTCTAGGGGTGGAAAACTGTACTAAGATCCAATTAGGTACCCAACTTCTCATGAAAAGGATTCCAGAAATGGGAAGTGAAGATAGTACCCCGATCAGATATGATAGAAATAGGAACCCCATGCAATCTCATAATATCACGAATGTACAACTTGACTAACTTCTCCGCGGCACAGGAAATCTGAACTGGAATAAAATGAGCGGACTTAGTCAACTGATCAGCTATCACCAAAATAGAATCAAACTTTCCTAGGGTCTTTGGGAGACCCACGATAAAATCCATGGCAACCTTCTCCCACTTTCGCTCGAAAATGGGCATCCTCTGAAGTACACCACCGGGTCGCTGGTGCTCATACTTAATTTGCTGACAATTAACACACTTAGCCACGAAATCGGCTATATCCCTCTTCATTCGACACCACCAATAGTGCTGCCTCAAATCACGATACATCTTAGTCGCCCCCGGATAAATGGAATATTGAGAGCTATGGGCCTCAGTCAGATCAACTGATTCAAATCACCAACACGAGGAACGCACACGCGCCCCTTAATCCTTAAACTGCTCTCAGAATCAATCATGGCCTCCTTAACCTCACCCATAAGAACCGTAGCTCGAATCTTGCTCAACTGAGCATCCTCAAACTGATAAGTCCTGATCTGATCTAATAAGAATGATCTTGCCTCTACATAAGCAAAAACCCTGCCTGGGCTGAAATATCAAGACGAACGAAATTGTTGGCCAAAGTCTGAACCTCCATGGCCAACGGACGCTCAGAAATAATCAAACGAGCTAAACTCCCCATACTCACCCCCTTGCTACTTAAGGCATCAGCAACAATATTGGCTTTTCCTGGATGATAAAGAATAGAGATGTCATAGTTCTTCAGAAGCTCCATCAATCGGCGCTGCCTGAAATTAAGATCTCTCTGGGTAAACGCATGCTGAAGGATACGGTGATCGGTGAAAACCTCAAAATGGACACCATACAAGAATCATCAAATCTACCCAAGTGTCATACCCCATAAAAGTAACCAAACATGACCTATAAACTTGATCAACGACAACAGAATCTCCAACCGGAGTAGACACATGAATATGTATAGCTATGCTATCACAAGGCAAATCCCAATCAACGGTATGATATGCAGACACATACAAATAAGCGGATCCAGGATCAAATAACACAGATGCTGCTCTATGTCAGACACAAACGGTACCTAAAATAACAACATCTGAGGCCTCTGCCTCGGGTCTACCTAAGAATGAGTACCACATGGCCCCACCATGTCCAGAATGAGATCTATCTCTCGAACTCTGGGACCCATCTCTACCAACCTGGGATCCACCTCTAGAAACCTGAGAACCACTACGGCCTGACTGAGCACCGCCTCTCTGACAAGTACCTCATCGACTACCTGACGATGCCAGAGTCCTCTGGGACTGATGATCCTACCCTGATTGGGGACACCTCCTAGCGATATGACCAAACTCCCCACATACAAAGCAGACCCTAGAAGACAGAGACTGATAGACTGAAGCTGAGGTCTCGACTGGAACAACCCTGTCTATTGGTTGAGAAAATAAGCTTTCAAGAGCACTCTGCCTAGGTGGCTCACTGGAGGAATCCTACAAGGCTGAATGTACAGGGCGGCCAGAATATGGCTGATACAACCTAAAAGATTAACTGCCGCCCCTAGAGCTAGAACAACCATAACTCTCAGTCTGTCACTGCCTCTTCTCACTGCCCCCTCTAAATGCACGGGCCATAGCGGCGTCGACTAAAGAAGCTGCTCAATGATGGACCGGAGGGAAGCCCTCAATTGCCTCCATCTGAAGGCAAGGAATCTGGAGAGAACCAACGAGCCCACCAATAAATTCGTACCCCAAGGTCGAACCATCTGGACCTCTCGGAATCAAGAGACTCTTTTAATAGATTCGTACCCCAAGGTCGAACCTCAAATGCATCAAACCAGCCAACTGGGGACCTACATCTCCTACCATACAAAGCCTCAAAAGGCGCCATGTCGATGCTCGAGTGATAACTGTTGTTGTATGCAAACTCTGCCAACGGAAAGTGCTGATCCCAATGACCACCAAAATTAATAACGCAAGCTCTCAACATATCCTCGAGCACCTGAATGGTCCGCTCGGACTGCCCATCGGTCTAGGGGTGGAAAACTGTACTAAGATCCAATTAGGTACCCAACTTCTCATGAAAAGGATTCCAGAAATGGGAAGTGAAGATAGTACCCCGATCAGATATGATAGAAATAGGAACCCCATGCAATCTCATAATATCACGAATGTACAACTTGACTAACTTCTCCGCGGCACAGGAAATCTGAACTGGAATAAAATGAGCGGACTTAGTCAACTGATCAGCTATCACCAAAATAGAATCAAACTTTCCTAGGGTCTTTGGGAGACCCACGATAAAATCCATGGCAACCTTCTCCCACTTTCGCTCGAAAATGGGCATCCTCTGAAGTACACCACCGGGTCGCTGGTGCTCATACTTAATTTGCTGACAATTAACACACTTAGCCACGAAATCGGCTATATCCCTCTTCATTCGACACCACCAATAGTGCTGCCTCAAATCACGATACATCTTAGTCGCCCCCGGATAAATGGAATATTGAGAGCTATGGGCCTCAGTCAGATCAACTGATTCAAATCACCAACACGAGGAACGCACACGCGCCCCTTAATCCTTAAACTGCTCTCAGAATCAATCATGGCCTCCTTAACCTCACCCATAAGAACCGTAGCTCGAATCTTGCTCAACTGAGCATCCTCAAACTGATAAGTCCTGATCTGATCTAATAAGAATGATCTTGCCTCTACATAAGCAAAAACCCTGCCTGGGCTGAAATATCAAGACGAACGAAATTGTTGGCCAAAGTCTGAACCTCCATGGCCAACGGACGCTCAGAAATAATCAAACGAGCTAAACTCCCCATACTCACCCCCTTGCTACTTAAGGCATCAGCAACAATATTGGCTTTTCCTGGATGATAAAGAATAGAGATGTCATAGTTCTTCAGAAGCTCCATCAATCGGCGCTGCCTGAAATTAAGATCTCTCTGGGTAAACGCATGCTGAAGGATACGGTGATCGGTGAAAACCTCAAAATGGACACCATACAAGAATCATCAAATCTACCCAAGTGTCATACCCCATAAAAGTAACCAAACATGACCTATAAACTTGATCAACGACAACAGAATCTCCAACCGGAGTAGACACATGAATATGTATAGCTATGCTATCACAAGGCAAATCCCAATCAACGGTATGATATGCAGACACATACAAATAAGCGGATCCAGGATCAAATAACACAGATGCTGCTCTATGTCAGACACAAACGGTACCTAAAATAACAACATCTGAGGCCTCTGCCTCGGGTCTACCTAAGAATGAGTACCACATGGCCCCACCATGTCCAGAATGAGATCTATCTCTCGAACTCTGGGACCCATCTCTACCAACCTGGGATCCACCTCTAGAAACCTGAGAACCACTACGGCCTGACTGAGCACCGCCTCTCTGACAAGTACCTCATCGACTACCTGACGATGCCAGAGTCCTCTGGGACTGATGATCCTACCCTGATTGGGGACACCTCCTAGCGATATGACCAAACTCCCCACATACAAAGCAGACCCTAGAAGACAGAGACTGATAGACTGAAGCTGAGGTCTCGACTGGAACAACCCTGTCTATTGGTTGAGAAAATAAGCTTTCAAGAGCACTCTGCCTAGGTGGCTCACTGGAGGAATCCTACAAGGCTGAATGTACAGGGCGGCCAGAATATGGCTGATACAACCTAAAAGATTAACTGCCGCCCCTAGAGCTAGAACAACCATAACTCTCAGTCTGTCACTGCCTCTTCTCACTGCCCCCTCTAAATGCACGGGCCATAGCGGCGTCGACTAAAGAAGCTGCTCAATGATGGACCGGAGGGAAGCCCTCAATTGCCTCCATCTGAAGGCAAGGAATCTGGAGAGAACCAACGAGCCCACCAATAAAGCGCCAAATCCTGTCAGGCTCAGTAGGAATAAAAAGAGCTGAATAACGAGCCAGATACAGATAGTGAGTCACATAGGCCTCCACAGACAATCCCCTCTGCTGAAGATGTAGAAACTCATCCCTACGCGCCTCTCTCAAAGCCCGGGGCACATACTTCTTAAGTAAGGCCCGGTAGAACTAAGTCCAAGTAAGGGGAGGAGAACCCTCAGGTCTGCAAGAAACAAAATACCTCCGCTAAGTCTTCGCGTCTCCACGAAACCGGTAGGACACACAGTCAACTCCATTGGACTCTATGATCCCTATCCAATGTAACAGCTCATGCATATCCAAGATGAACTCATAAGCGTCCTCTCCAGAAGTACCCTAGAACCTCGGCGGCTCCAACTTTCTAAACCTCCCAACTAGGTCTTGATTAGTCAAGGTCATAATAGGGCCCGCCACGGGTCTAAGATCATCCCTTTGGGCTGGCACTGCATCAATCTGTGGGGCCATTGTAGTAGGTCGTATTTTTTTTATTCGGATTTGTACTTGCCTCATTTAAAAAGGAAAGTGTCCCAGGAAAGTACGGTTGTCAATCCTACCGGGAAAAAGGAAAAAATAAACTTCTAAGTGGTTGGTGCTCTAAATGGACATCGTTTTAGAGTCGCCACCTAAGTTATAGGTAAGTTAGGAAAACCAGTTCGAAAGAATTCATTTAAAATGGTTGAGTTTTACCAGAAACCAATTTGTACCAAAGTTTGGGTAAGGGTTCTGATGGTCCCCCGGGAAAGGTGTTAGGCACCCTGGTATTAAGGATCCGTAAAATACGATTGACCTACGGGTTCTAATAGTATGCCTTGTAAATATAAATTGTTTTTGATAAAAACAACTTTTGTTTTATATTTCCGCAAATGAAGGTTGGTCATTTATGCAAAAGATACTCATTTTCAGGAAAATAAAAATGGTAGAGTTTTGCCCAAAATTGGGCGTTTTTGGGTTTCGGTCTAGAACAGCTAGGTTAAAACCCGAAGGCATTAACCTAAGTAGAACACCACGTAAGCCCACCTGAGTTTTAGGAAAAAGAGTTTTAAGTTTTAAAAATCATTTTTGGCATACTATTATTATCCATATTTTAACCATATTTTATATTTTTAGATTTTTAGCCAATTTTAGTCCAAAATAGTCCAAGTTATTAAGATGGTCAAAACAATCCATAAAGTCTTTAAATCAGTCCATAGGTTCATATCAGTCCACAGGATTCAAAAAATGTTCAAATCAGTCCCACAATTTATGAAATTGATCATTTTTAGTCCAAATTATACTATATCAATCCGTTTTAAAGTCACAAGTTATATTAAAGTTTCCAAAATCAGTTTTGCACAATTTTAAAATCAAGTTTAGGCAACTTTAAATGTGGGATCATCCTGAGGGTTCCAATTTATAAATAAAAATGCAAATAAGCATTTAAAGGCATAAGTAATAAAGAGATGGGAAATTGGGCCAACCAAGCCTAAATAGAGATGTTATGCAACTGGGTAGCCTCGAGTCCAAAAAGTATGCTCCATTTCTTGCTCCAAGTTGGTAGACTCGATCTAGATACGTTAGTGGGCCCTGTTGGGACCCACCAACGGGTTTGGGTGGACAAGGATACAAACAGGTATGCACAATATTAGTATACTACTCAACATAGCTAAGAACTAAATAAATTACAAAGCCAAAAAATTAGTTACATCGACTTGGGCCAAGCCCATATTAATAACCAAAAGCTATAAATAATATCACAAAAGAAAGGCCCAAGGCAGAGCCCAAACTGAGTGCAAAAACACGTAAGGAGCTCTAAAGGACCAAAAGAGATGCAGCCCAGAATCTGAGGCCCAAACTACAACTTTCCCAGATTTCCAACTAAGTGTAAGAACTATGTCATACATAAGATATACCTCAAATATACACACCTAAGAGAGCAAAACATTGTTGCATACCCTCCATATACTTGATATACACTTCTCTTACCTAATCAAATCTTATTCCCAAGGATGATACTACACCAAAGCTTCCAAACACTTCAATTTTAAGCTTGATCCTGGACTTTTAGTTGGTTTTAAAGGTAAACAAGTCTCCAGAATTTCACTAATGCTATTTAGTGATCTTAATCAATATCAGAAGGACTTCAAAGAATCCTTTAACTCAAACTAGAAGCTCTAAAGCCATCCTGAAGAACAAGTAGCTAAAGACATCACTCAAGCAACAAACAACAACAACATACCCAGTTAATCACACAACGTGGGGTCTGGGGAGGGTAGAGTGTACGCAGACCTTACCCCCACCTTAGGTAGGGAGGATGTTTCCGGAAGACCCACATGACTCAAGAAATTCAAGAAAAAAACAATAGCTAAGTGTTACAGACATCCCAACAGGTCTAAGCAATGTGGCTTCAGCTATTGGGTCATATGAGTGTCAAGATGGCATGGGAGCAAGTAGCAACAATGAGTAGATAGGCAATGCAGAGCAATCAGGTTAGTCAGGACAAAGGTGATGCACAAGTGATCAACAAAACACAACAATTGATCCTACTTAGCTTTCAACAGAATCAATGGATAACACAAGGCAAGATAAGGGATTAGCCTAGCTAAAGAGTCCATTTTAAACCAATAGGGAGCTAAATTAGTTTCTAGAGGTAATGTTTTATCCATATATCTCACTTAAGCAGGTTACAGAATCAAACAACAAGGTTCTAAGTCTTTTCAGGCTAGTTTTAGCTTTAAGGAAGTTCAAATACCTAATGGACAAGTATGCAGGTTCATCAAGTATATTTGAGCCCAAACATGGTCAAAGGCAGAAGTTCAAACAAAGCACTTTTTAATTCAGGAGTTTCAAAGACGTTAAAGGAGGGACATGATACTATCTTAGGTCTTTCAACAATGTATCAGACATGGTCCAGTTTCAAAACAAGCAAATAGGGAATAGGAATACATATGAGGCAATCTCAGATTTCACAAGCAAATGACAGGAGGGAGGTGTATTACAAAAGCAAGTATCATACTTAATCCTTTAAAGCAGCTTCAGTCCTAGTTTAGAATTCCTACACTTAGTTTATTAGGTAATCATATTAGGCAAAGAGAAACAAGCAAACTGTAAGCAATAGAAGTATAAAATACAAGTCGCAAGGGACAAACCAACATGAACATTACAAACAAGTAGCCAATATTAGACAGGACAGTGATCTATAAGTCACAAGCAATTAAAAACTACCAATATGCTAGCCACCCCCAGAGCCTATTACCCCAGTTGCAAGTCAAGAAAACAACTTTCTTACAACTCTCATTCCTTATTCCTCTTAACAAGTTCCCGAAAAGAGCAGGATCAACAATCACACAATGTTCACACATCTAGATTCTTTAAAAACCAACAACATGAGTTACAAGTCTTTTAGGCCCTTAGTTTAAACAAGTATCCAACTTAACAGTCTCATAATCCAACTAGGCAAGTCCAACGGAGTCATTTTTAGATTTCAAATAGCTAACAGGGTTCAAAAGGCAAATCACTGTACAAGCCAAACAAATAGTAGCCATAAAACAATAAATTCCTCTTCCAAATCTTTTAAAAGTCACAAATCCAAGAACAAGGAAGTTAAAGTCCATTTTAGAGATTCTCTGAACTAACAAAGTTCTCATATCAACATCCAAAGTCCAAACAAACAGCTTTTAGGAAAAATAATTCAACATACCAGTTTTAAAAAGAGTTTGAAAGCCATTTTTACAAGTTCATATGAATATTAAAAGCAACAACCTCAGATTATGAAGATGGATTCAACATGAACATGACAAGCACAGGTCTAGATCTCTTCTAGTTCAAAATAGACAAGACAACACAGAATCACACAGGACATATTTCCAGGTTTTAAGATCATTTTCAAGTTTACAATAGCCTTTAAAGGATACTTCAAGATCAAACATACATCAAGTTCCCAACCTTGGTCTTAAAACCGACAAGAGATTCACAGAAATACACAAACAGACCCAGGCACAGACTGCCTACATTTTGAAAATCATTTTATCTAGTTGCTTCCTAAAGACTCTTAAATCTTTTCAAAATATCTCATGCCATTTTTTAAGCCTAACTTCAATTATCAACAACAAGCAAAAGGGAATCAGTCCATTTTAGTTCCAACACAGTTTTAAAACCAAGGTGATTATCGTTCACATACCACGAACTTTAAACAAAAGCTAAAAGACTAATGAAACAGTAGCAAAATCTGGAAAACACACTTCAAAAAAAAAAAAAACCTTCAACACAACACAGAATCTCTCAAGAGTCACATGTCATATTCATACTTTATATTTCAATGTAACAGTAATCACAAGCTAAAACAGACCCTTCTCTGCATATTCCAACTATTTTCAAACACCAAAATCAACTAACAACACTAAAACTATTTAATAACAACATCTTAACATAAAAGAGCTATTCAACAGTTTATACACAGAAAATAACCAAACATGATTCAAACTTTCAACATAGGCTTCAACACATAAAAAAAAGCTACAGTAGAGTAAATAAGATGGAATAAGAGTATTACCTTTTTCTACGAGGCAAGCAAAAGATCCGGGGGATGGGGGTGAGGTCACTATCCTTCAAGTTCCAACACCAAAAACCTTTTAAAAAGGCCTTTTTGTTCTTGATTTTAGTATTGTAGTATTTTGAATAGTATAATATAGTATATTTGATATATTGATAGTATTTTAGTAATGAAGAGTTTTAATTCTCATAATAGAACCTATATGATTTCCAAAAAATTCTCAGAAAAAAACCTCTTCAAAAATGACAATAAACTCTTCTATTTATAGCACAAAAATGATGCTAGGGATAGAAATGGAAAGATTTTAGGTCACTTAATCGAATTTCCCCCCAATTCCAAAAACCCTATCCTAAACAAATTCAAATTTAGTAAAGGACAAAACCAATTTTCAGCAAATTTGTACCAATTGTACCTTATCCAACAACTTTTCACACAAATCACAGAATACAACTAAGAATCTAACTAATTGTACCCAAAAACATGCAAATAAAATCAGAAAATACTAGGATAGTACGCCTCGTCATCAATAAAATAAAATTACCACCTTCTAACGGTACAATAGTACAAAACAAGATAACCCCCCCCCCCCCCCCCCCAAATCGTACCCAACCACGAATCTACCTAGGAAATTCCCCCTTAGGTTTGTTCACTGAGTGTTATGGGGCACAAGATGGCAAAGAGCTCATGGCTCTGCCCATGGTAACCATAACACGAAGAAACCTAGAGTAACATCCTCAGTTAGGATTCAATTAGGTATAGAAAAACACAAGTATAAGGAAATTGAACCTGGGAATAACCAGAACTCGTGATAAGGAACAAAATTCCTCAAAATTCCGGCCAAAATGGCCATCAATCGCCGTGGGCAGAGGTGGAAGGGCCGGGCTTAAATTAACCCCCATCCTTAATTAATGGACTATATATCATAAATGTATACATAGCTAAATATATTAATTATTTAAGCTAAATAAAAATTAAAACACGTCATGTTAAAAATGCAAGCTGTAAAACGAGCCCAATATTGACATAGTTCCGAAAAATGTGAAAATGCGATCAAAATGAGCCGTAATTCACACGTCGTCTTAATTAACATTTTTCTCGAGTTAGACGGAGCGGGATACATATCTTCTTTTCAAATCATATTTGTGAAAATAAATAACTCGTAAGTTTCTTGTAATTGTCAATTTTTATGAAATAATAATTAAATGTCAATTTTTGCAATTTTCTCAGAATTTTTGAAATTTTAATTTTTAAGAGTGTATCCTTACTCCGTTTTGGACTTGGGAATTTTAAAAATTAAAATAGGTGTCTTAAGAGGTGAAAATTGGGTGTCAACAACTGTCCCTTTGGAGTTCGCGCTACGAATTTTGACAAACCGAATAATAGAAATTAAAGCTCTCTTTGCGCAAAATTTCAAAAGTATGGTCGGACCCCTGTTTCTGGGCCTCCTACATACATCAGGTTACATGAGAATTCAGGCCGTTTGTAGTTCTGACTCTATGAGAACTATAAAGTAAGGAATTTTCGTTAAACTATCTTGAGTTGTCCCAAGATAATTATAGGAATATGACCAATCCTCGAAACTTGAGTAGCCTACATATCCCTGGCTTTGGGAATCAGGCCAATTATAGTTCAACTCGACAACCCGAAAAAGGAATATCCCTTTATGTGGGAATTCCTTTGGCTATTTCCGGTTGAAAATCCGAACCGGAGGCGATTTTTGAAAAGGATTTATTAGTGTTGGTGCTTGAAGCGATTTTTCAATCCCTAGTATAAAAAGCTTGACTCTCATACATGGTTTCTGACTAGTTACCCAAGAAAAGTTCCACATATGATCCGTATGTTCTGAATCTAGCTTTTTTCTTCCGTCCTCGGTAGCTTCTAGCTCGTCTCCAAATGCTGAGTCCTGCGTGTTAGTTAATTGAAAATTTAATTTTAATGTAGTCATACTTGAGCGGCATTTTTCCATTTTGATGACGTTGACTTGTCATCCTCCGATATTATGTTCGTCTTTTCGTAAATGTTTGGTCGTTCTCTTTCTGCTTCTCCTGTCAGTGTGTGCTTTCGTGTATTTTTGAAAAATAAATATATGACTATTTCGGATAATGATCACGACACTTTGGCCGGCTCTTTTCTCGTCATTTTTAGATGTTTTCATTTCTCAATGATAAATTCCGTTGGGATCTGGGTCGGCCTATACCGCATTCTTGTGAAACCTTCACACCCCAGTCTACTTTTTGTTTTCATAAGCAGGATGCTATTAATGAAGACCATGTTTTCAAGTGCGGGGTCAGTTTTGTTTCTCATGACATCCACTACTCCTGAAAATTTGGAATCACATCATTTTCACATACTGCGGTGACTATCGCAAATCTGGTGTCGACTACATCGTTATCCTCATACGACGTCTGCGACATACCAGTTCGGGACTACATCACTTATAGTTAAAAATACCCAAATGAAGACTGCACACCAGAGTGCAGTATCATATTCCTTTCATGATAACCACTAGCCACTGTGTCAAGAATTACAACAGTCAGAATATTCAAGTTAACGATTGCATACTCAAGTGCGGGCCTTTTCTCATGATAGCCGGTATCGCTGAAACAGAATTACATTAACTTGAGATAAACTGCAGTAGCGACCGCAAATCTTGATTTAGGAATCACATTCGTATTTCAACGATTGCAGACATCAACCTCGAAATTATACTACCTATTTTTGGCTATATATATGGACAATGACTCAGCCCCTTTGGCACGTAGTCGTTTACTCCATATTGTCGTTTTGAGCAACAAAGCTTACCTGGGTGGTAAGACTGACACTTCCCTTTTTTGACTCCGGGGAAGAATGCCTGCCCGTCGACAGGGTTCACATTTTCCAAAAGGACTAGACTCTTTCTTAGTGAATACAACACTACAATGCGGATACTAACTCTTTGTCTTCAAATTATAGATTGTCAAGATGAAAACCGGAACCACCCTTCGGGCCAGAATTAATTCATCTTTACTGACATTCTATGTCGACTATCTTAAATTTGATGTCAGAATTATGTCATCTGATTCATGCGAGAACTGTGCTTACCAAATTTAAGACGTCTAATCAGTCAATGTATCAAGGCAAGCCATGCGACGTCTAGGCCGGAGTCTTAATACCTTGACACAATACTGTTTAGTGGAGACCAGGCTTTCGGTAAGCCGTGATTATTCTTTCAATAGTCTTAAAATTGTAAAAACAAAAAAAAAACTTTCTAAAAATTTTGTGCTCTGCAAAAATGAACAAACCCGTCAGCGTAAAACAACTTTAGTTAAGGAGAATTTCGTTATCCTTTTGTGGATACCCTTTTTTCCATTTCTTCTACGTTTTTCTTGGTCATTGTTATCCTTGTTTCAAACATTTCTAGCAAACAAGTAAGTTTAAATATCCTTGCTTTTTTGTTCCTGCATCCATAGAAAAATTCGTGAGTTTCCTATATGGTCGACCGATCTTCCTGCATGGGGATTTCTACCGTTCACACTCTGGCAAGAAAGAATGCTCATTTTCCTTGAAAATCTTTTGTTTTCGCCAAGAGGAAATTCTTTAGGCGATGATTTTTTGAAAACATATATTTTTGTAGTAATAAATCTGCAGTAGTCTTTTAATGTCATGATATTGGTTACTTGAACAAAGTGCTCTATCATTTCTTTATTGTCTTGATCTTGTCTTGCACTAAAATTTTCGAATCCCTTTCGAAAATTTCCCCCCAGCTTATATACATCTTTGTATAAAACTAGATTTCGCCATGTCGAAGGAATTTTTGAGACCTTCTCAAAACTTCTGCCCTAATGTAGGGGTGTATGTCATGACCCAACCGGAGGACCATGACGGGCAGCCGGAGCTAACCTACCGAGCACCTTTGAACATACATCTCATAATCATTTCTAGGTGGGCCACAAAGATAGCTCATGGGTATCATAATCTGTAAGGGCATATATCACAAAATAACGGCACATCTCTATATAATCATCAACAATATGCCCATAAACACAAGCAACAAGGCTACCAAAATATTATACAACAATATGAACTGATAAGGTTATGAGACATCTAGCTACATACATCTATCTACGAGCCTCTATATAGAATACAGTGAATATAAACACGGGGCAGGACTCCGCCTTGCCCATGTAAGTATACAAAGGATTAATACCAATAAACTGCAGCTCCAAAGCAAATGGAGCGCTCCTGAAACTCCGCTGATGAAGCCCCTAAGGATCAGATCCGTCTCTCTGTCTACCTGCGGGCATGAAGGTAGCATCCACAAGAAAGGGCCTCAGTACGAATAATGTACTGAGTATGTGATGCATGAATAACAACATCATCAAGAAATAAAGAAGCATGAGATCAAGAGGTAACCTGTATATCTGATTGCCTCTCAAGGTGGATACCATGATTCTAACTTTTATTTTCAAAACAACATCCATAAATATATAAGTAAACTGCCCGACCATATAGGCACGGTGTTATTCATCCCGGCCATATAGGTACGGTGTTATCATCATTATCCCGCGTCCTGGACGATATCATAAGCTGCCTATTGCAGTAGTGTGTCTGCCCGGCCGCCAACAGGGCAGCGTGGTGTTATACTGCCCGGCCATGTAGGCACGGTGTTATAAAAATTACATATATAAATACATTTAGCATGCATGAGAGCCCAATGAAACATTTGTACTCTATCGGAGTGACGTAAGGTCAGTAACCTCCGATGTGTCATTATGGAATCGATCATCATCACTATATCTCACCTTGAAGGAACAATTATCATAAGGTGAGATCAACAACAATGAATAAAATCAAGAAATCGTGAAATAAGCTCAATAATCTCATAATAGCATCAAAACCATAAGCTTTGGAATCTCTAGAAATGGTATCATCATTATCATCATAAAAACATCTATCTTTAGCATCATAAGAACTTTGAGAATCACGAACTTCTAGCTTTTTGGGAATGAGGAAATATGGAGGTCATGTATGGGTTCATAAAAAGAGAATCATGCCTTTAGAAAGAAAGGGATTTAGGCTTAATATACCTTTTTGGTCTCCTTAATTAATTAGTTCTTATCCTCCCAAGCTCTTAAATCTATATACAATAGAATTTATACTATTATTAGGATTATCATCATACGCTTTTCTTAAGCCTTCAATCCTTTCAGAATCTACCGAAATTCGGGCAACATCTCCCTTGTTTATATGCTTAGCACGAATCACAATACCAATAACCAACAATAACAACAACAACAACATCATCCTCAGTACCAAAATACTCCATAAAACATCCCACACGATGTTTATTCTATTTCTCAACCAACTAATTCATTATACGACCATTTAATAGCTCTATCTTCGTAAGTAAACCTAAATCAATATCAATAAGGAGAGATTCATACCTTGTTCTTACTAGAACATCAATATCTTCAGTACTCACTTTGAATCCTATCTATAATCCACCACAAAACGATACTATAATCGCAATTATACACTATCCGAACCTAAATCCTGAGATTTCACTTGATTTGAGATAATATTTTATAGGTAGAAGTTGGGAGAATGCTCCAGAGGGTTAGGGATATGTTTTAGGGGTGGATGAATGAAAATGAGGGGTAAATCCCCTTTTTATTTCATTTTTACAACTGGTTTGCACTGACCTAAAATTTGCTCTGCACGTTCGCGCAGCCTTGTTACGCGTTCACGCAGAGTTACTCAGTGCTTATCTATGCGTTCGCGCCACCTCTAGGCGCGTTCATGTAGGATTAGTCCCTGCTCTGGCAGTTCGTCTTAAAATGCTCATAACATTTGATTCCGATGTCGGATTGACGCTTGGTTTGTTGCGTTGGAAACTAGATTTCCCGAACTTCAATTTAGGGTTTTGTTTCACTTCATAACTCCTGATATACTAGAAGATATTCCTTTCTCAAGTTAGACCAAAATTATCATACGAAACCTTGCCCATCTTTTCTCCAAACTTCCAACAACTTACTTTCCTTAATTCACTTGTTTTCTAATCCTTTCACAAGTTATCACATGAACTTAAACCCTCATAACCATAAGATAGGCGCATATAATCTCATATATCCTAGAAGGTAACTCCAGTGTCCACAATTAAAACAACTAACACCTCACGACTCTCGACGTACAAAACTACGAGGTGTAACAATGTACTAGTTGATTCTGGATCTAATTATGTCGAAGGAATTTTTGAGATCCTTCTCAAAAATTCTGCCCTAGTGTAGAAGACCTAATCAGTTCGTTCCTTTGAACTGGTATATCAAAAGAATTTTTGAGGTCCTCTAAAGAATTTTGCAACAGTTTCCATGTGCGGTTATTTTTGTCTTTCTTTTGCCAAGGCATCTCTGAGGTTTCTTAGGGTTTATTGGGAATTTTGCTTGGGATGATTGAGCTCGAAAGAGCGCCTACGTATCTCGTTTCGGGAATCGGGTCGAAACATAGTTCGAGATAATTATATTGGACTTTTATTGGCGAGACCGAACTCATAAGAGCGCCTATGTATCCCGAATGGGAATCAAGTCATAACATAGTTCAGAAATACATAATTTTGGATTTTTGGGTTAAAGCGACCGAGCTTGGAAAATCACCTACGTATCCCCTTATAGGTATAGGGAATCAGGTTCTCGCGTAGTTCGTACATAAGATTTGGTCTTGGTTTTCTACTAACAAAATGCAGAATTACAAGGAATGGAAATGCAATTACAAGCAAATAAAACTAAAGCTACGAATCTCTAAAGTCGTTTTCTTCTTACACATAGTATCTCTTGATGGCGTCTGAATTGATTGCTCTTGGCCACTCTTGACCATCCACTTCAGCGAGGACAACTGCTCTTCCTGATAATACTTTTCGCACCATATAGGGCCCCTGCCAGTTTGGTGCAAACTTGCCTTTGTATTCTTCTTGATTTGGGAATATCCGCTTGAGCACCAATTGCACTACTTGGAAAAGTCTAGTTCTCACATGTTTGTTGAAAGCTCGCACTATTCTTTGTTGGTACAATTGACCATGGCAAACAACAATCATCCTCTTTTCATCTACCAGAGCTAGTTGTTCATACCTCTTGCGGATCTGTTCCGCATAGTCCAATTCTTCTTCTTGTATGATTCGAAGAGAAGGGACTTCTACTTCAGCTGGTATCACCGCCTCAGTGCCATAGACCAACAGGTATGGAGGAGGGGCTCCGGTTGAAGTTCTGGCGGTTGTGCGATATCCCACTAATGCATATGGCAGTTGTTCATGCCAGTCTTTGTAGTTATCAATAATCTTTCTGAGGATCTTCTTGATGTTTTTGTTAGCGGCTTCCACAGCTCCATTCATTTGTGGCCGGTATGCTGTCGAGTTCAAGTGAGTGATTTTGAATTGCGCGCACATTTCTTTCATCAAGTGGATGTTCAAATTATCCCCATTGTCTGTTATGATCAATTCTGGGATGCCGAATCGACATATGATGTTGTTGTGCACAAAATCCGCTACTACCTTCATTTTTACTGACGCATAAGATACCACTTCCACCCATTTGGTGAAGTAGTCTATGGCGACCAAAATAAAGCGGTGCTTGTTTGACGCAGCTAGCTCAATCGGTCCTATGACATCCATGCCCCAAGCAGCGAATGGCCAAGGTGATGTCATAACATTCAGTTATGTTGGAGGGACCTTTATCAAGTCACCATGAATTTGACACTTGTGGCATTTTTGGGCGAATTTGCTACAATTGTTCTCCATGGTCATCTAGTAATAACTTGTTCTTAAGATTTTCTTTTCTAACACGAACCCATACATGTGAGGACCGTAAGTTCCAGCATGCACTTCTTCAATCAATCTTGTGGCTTTGACAGAGTCAACGTATCTGAGCAGACCCAAATCCGGGGTCCTTTTATACAGAACATTCTTATTGAGGAAGAAACTATTTGCTAACCTCCTGATAGTCTTCTTCTGATTTATGGTGATTCCTTCAGGATATTCTCCTTTTTCCAAGTACATTTTAATGTCAACGTACCAAGGTTTTCCATCAGTCTCTGTTTCTACAAAAGTACAGTGAGCCAGTTGATCTCTTGTTTCAACTTTGACTGGATCAATGTACCTACCATCAGGAAGCTGAATCATGGATGCTATTGTTGCCAATGCATCAGCAAACTCATTATGGGTTCTTGGTATATGTTTGAACTTGACTTCTTGGAATCGAACTGCCAGTGTTTGCAGAAGTCCAACATACGGTATGGTCTTCTTATTTTTAGTGGCCCATTCTCATCCAACCTGATGAATCAACAAATCTGAGTCGCCAATCACTTGGAGATCTCTTACATTCATGTCAATTGCTAGGTGAAGACCCATAATACAAGCTTCGTATTCAACCATGTTGTTGGTACAATTGAAGTTCAACTTGGCAGCCACCGGATAATGTTGACTTGAGTCTAAGACAAAGACGGCTCCGATTCCTGATCCTTTGAAGTTGACCGCTCCATCGAAGTATACTTTCCAGCCTAATTCATCTTCCTTTTCTCTACCCTCAATTGTCATCACTTATTCATCCGAAAAGTAAGTCCACAAAGGTATGGGGTTGTCATCCACTGGGCTTCCAGCCATTAAATCTACTAATGCTTGCCCCTTAACTGCTTTCTGTGCGACGTATTGGATGTCGAACTCACTCAATAGCATTTTCCATTTGGCCATCTTTTCTATCGGCATAGGTTGGCGAAAGATGTACCTTAGGGGGTCCATTCTTGAGATCAAATGAGTCGTGTATGCAGCCATATAATGTCTTAATTTTTGAGACACCCCGGTTAAAGCGCAACACGTCTTTTCTACCAAGGAATATCTGGATTCACAGGGTGTGAACTTCTTGCTGATGTAATAGATGACTTTCTCTTTCTTCCCTGTTTCATCATTTTGCACCAACATGCACCCAAAAGCATTCTTTAATACTGACATATACAACAGTAAAGGGCTTCCCGGCTTTGGCGGGACCAAAACGGGTGGATTTGACAAGTATCTTTTGATTGTGTCGAACGCTTTCTGACAATCTTCTGTCCATTTGGTTAGGGCATCTTTCTTGAGGAGTTAGAGAATTGGTTCTACAATTACTGTGGACTGGGCAATGAAGCGTCCAATGTAGTTCAACCTTGCCAGGAAACTCATAACCTCTGTCTTTGTCGTTGGTGGTGGGAGTTCTTCAATTGCTTAGATCTTTGTGGGATCCAACTCGATACCACGACGAATGACTATGAATCCAAGCAACTTTCCGGCAGGCACTCCAAATGTGCATTTAGCAGGATTCAACTTCAAATCGTACTTGCGGAGTCTGTCGAAGAATTTTCTTAAGTGCTCAAGATGATCATCATCCACTCAGGACTTGATGATGACGTCGTCCACATATATCACAATCTCTCTATGCATTACATCATGAAATATAGCGGTCATCTCCTTCATGTAAGTAGCGCCGGCATTCTTGAGCCCAAAAGGCATTACCCAGTAGTGATATACTCCTCATAGCGTGATGAGCGCCGTCTTCTGCGCATTTTCCTCATCCATCAGTAGCTGATGATAACTCGAGTAACAGTCCATAAAAGATTGCACCTCATGTTTGGCACAATTGTCAATAAGTATGTGAATGTTTGGGAGCAGGAAATTATCCTTTGGGATAGCGCGGTTAGGATGTCGATAGTCCACACAAATCCTTATTTTCCCATCTTTCTTTGGTACAGGGACTATGTTCGCTAACCATGTCGGGTATGGTGTCACTTCTCAACTCCTGACTGAATCTATCTTTCTACTTCTTCTTTAATTCGAATGCTGACATCAGGCTTAGACAGCCAGATTTTCTGTTTTACCGGGGTGAATCCCTCTAGGATCAGTAACCTATGGGAAACAATGCTTTTACTTAAACCTAGCATATCAACGTATGACCAAGCGAAAACATCTTCATACATTTTCAACAAGCTCCGATACCTTTCTTTCTCAATCTCTGTCAGATGTATACTTATTCTGGTTTCCCGAATAATTCGTCATTCCCTAGATTAACTGCCTCTATTTCCTCTAGGTTTGGTGTAGGTCTATTTTCATATTCCTCTTCAACGTCTATCAATCCTTCCAGTTCAGTTATCTCTTCTTCTTGATCGTTGTTTTGTTCGTCGTCATTTTTACTTGTTTCGTAACATGTCATGACATTATTTGTGGCTTCTATATTATTGCACACGGTGAACAATGGGGTAGAAGTCCATCCACTCAACATTTCTCCTGGCTCAGCATGATGAATCTCGAATGCTTCAACGTATTCTTCAATGATGGTTGTGCACTCCCCTTCCTAAAACAACGTCCTTAAACCCTCTTTTGGATCTTTGCTGTTGTGACTCAATGGGCATGCTGTAAAGGACTGGTATAGATGAGGAAATGTCTTTCTCATTTCAACAGGACCTCTTGGTCCATGTTCTGCTTCTTCTTCTTCTTCTTCTGCCTCACATGGCTCGTATCCAACCCCAAATTGACATTTCCCATTTTTTATATTCACTGGTTCTTTAATTCCCAGTAGGTTCCTTCCCAGACCTTTCCTGAGCTCAAACTCACTTCTTATCATAGTCGTAGCAACCATTTTATAGACCGGTGGCATAGGGATATCTTCATTATCTCCTCTACGATCTATCATGGATAACTCGATGGTGTGAAAATCAGTACCAACTGCTGACTTCTCTATGATCTGTACCGCATTGTCCTATAATGACCCGTTTGGTCGTTATAGTCTTTTCAACATTTTTTCTTTTTTTGAGCATTGACTAGCGCATTTTGACCCGAAGTTGACTTCTGGGTAAACAGACCTTTTTTGAAAATCTTTCAATTCTGAGAGGTTCGGATAGTTACTTATGACTTGTGTGTATATTTGGTTCGGTTCCTAATGCAATTGGATGCATTTTGGGACTTGGGTTGAAAATTAGAACTACGACATCGGGGGTTGACTCGATAAACGAGGCCTCCGTTGGAAATTCTGAGGCCAAGAGCGCGTTCGTAGCGTATATTTTTGTGGTTCTGCATTTATTCTTTGTGAACAGATGGCCTCGGGAATGCCCCAAGATTTTGATTGAAGACTTAGCAATATCGGGGGATTCTGCTACCTGTTGCCCATCTATGGCGGCACCGCTGTTGCGGTGAGTTGGCCGCTCGGGCAGCCACATGTATTGCTAGCCAGACCCTTGTGGGGTACTTAAAGGCGCTGTAGCTACGTTGCTGTAGCGGCCCCGCTACCGTCGTGGCTCTGACGGGTTAGGTAACTTCATTAAGTGTGATTTAAAATAAGCCTTAGACCCTCATTATTTTCGATTTCGAAATTAGAGCTTTGGGGAACAGTTCTTGGAGATATTTTGGAGACATTCTTGGAGGTAAATCTTGCCTATTCCTTTGCTCTTCCTTAATCACAATCCTCCTAGATTTCCCCCTTCCCTTTAATAATCTCTTAGCGATGGAAGTTGAAGGATGGTTTTGATGAACTTTTCCTTAGGCTCATGTATGTTGAAATTGATGAAGTTTATGTTAGATTTTGACTAATCTAAGCTTATTAATCATATATCTTCCACTTCTAGTATTGAATTTTGGAATCAAAGACTTAGGGTTTACACCCAAATTGAGGGTTTTGCTTGAAATCAGAAATTAGGCTAATCCTTGAGTTAAATCAGCAATTAGTGGTTGGGCTATGATCACCTAGTGCTTAATTTGATATTTTGCTTCCGAATTTCCCGATTTGCCTTTGTGGGCCCGTTTCCCCAATTTCTAGGGTTGGAATTGACCTAATTGAAATAGTAGCAATATTAGTATCATTCTTCATGATTTCTAAACTAGATATTGATTATGCTTAGACTACTTTGCTTCTGAAGTTCAGCTGAAAGAAAAGGCAAAGGAGTGAGTGGTTGGTACTCCAGTTCAGCCATCTAGGTAGGTTATGGTTTACCTTTGGTGAGATTTTGTATAATGAAGCGTATATTTAGATTATATTTTTGGCGACAGCATGTGAACCTTCAAGTACGAAGTTGGGTTGGATATTGCCTTAGGTTGGGCCCTGTTGTGTGTTGGGGCTAGCCACCCCATTATGTGTGATTTGATTATTCTATTGTGCCAGCTTGATGCCATGAGTTGTTGGTAGATATTGGATTATGTTTTATCACCTTGATTATGATATAATAATTGGCATACCCATTGTTCGTATTTGTACTTGGATATATTGTTGGCGTACTCACTGTTGGTACTTGTGATTCTGTTATATTATTGGCATAACCATTCGGTCGTACTAGTTAATCGGTTATATTATGGGCATACCCACTGTCGGTATTGGTGATTCGAATGTATTGTGGCTTACCATTGTTGGTACTTCTAATATGGGGTATCATTATCGATTGTTGAACCATGCATTGCATGCACTCTCATTTTCACGATACACTACTGCATGGCCGATATCTAAGGTACATCCCTGTCACGACCCAACCCCGTGGGCCGCGACTGGTACCCTAGCTGGGTACCCGTACATACCTACCTGACCGAATTTCGTATCGTACAGTTTTTTCTTTTTTTTCAAACGGATATTACAGAAGTAGGCCGATACAGATACGGCACGCGCGCAAACATATATATATACCTGAACATGCAGACATTTACAGATAAGCCGATAAGGCTAACATACAGACGAAACCCGTAACCCACACATCTAGCTACAGGCCTCTACAGACATACAGAATCATATGACGGGGCAGGGCCCCGCCGTACCCAGAATTTCCATACATGCAGAACATGCAGAAAACAGAAGATATATACCAAAAGTGTATGCTCCGGATCAAAGGAGCTCTTCAAAACAGCTGAATCAGAACCCTACGCTGGCGGCGTATCACCTGGTGCGTCTGTACCTGCGGGCATGTAGCGCAGCCCCCGAAGAACCGGGGGTCAGTACAAAAATGTACCGAGTATGTAAAGCAGAAATATATCAAACATAATCATGATCTGGACCAGAAGCACAGAAATATAATAGGCAGAATCATAAGCCGGACGGACAGACGGAAGTGTACCGGACAGAGTCTTAACCCAGACAGACAGACAGAATCATGGTCCAAACAGACGGACAGAATCAGAATCTATACGGACATACGAAATCAGAATCCGTACGGACATACAGGATCATAACCAGTCGAACAGACAATCCGGACGGACAGACAGAGTCATAGCCAGTCGGACAGATAATCCGGACGGACAGACAGAAGCGTAACCAGTCGGACAGACAATCCGGACGGATAGACAGAGTCATAGCCAGTCGGACAGATAATCCGGACGGACAGACAGACAGAGTCATAGCCAGTCGGACAGATAATCCGGACGGACAGACAAAATCATAAATCATACAGACAGACAGAATCACACATAGGGTGCAGGAACGTGGTCGCCACTCCTGCCATTGGCACCACAATACGTCAGATATCAGAAATTCTTCTCCGATCTCCGTCACACATCATAACATAACCACGGTACCCGGGGGCGGACAGATAACACAACACCCCGAGCCCGGACACATCATACTTCATAATTTATCCTCGGTAACCGGGGACGGACATATAACACAGTACCCCGGAAACGGACACATCATACTTCGGAATTCACATATGGGGCTCGGCGGCCCATCCTCACGATATACATACCGGCCCGGGATCCGGTGAAAAGAATCATAACACATGCACGAACTGATTAATGAAAAACCACATACATACAGATCGTCGTACAGATTCAACGGAACAGAAATAGGCCAACTGGCAGATCGAATCAAAGTATTCAAATAGTTTTCAAACTACGCACCTACACGTCACTTGGGGAGGCACGACAGATCATAACCCGAACTAGATTTTCAGATATCAAAATCATATTGTGAGATTTATATAAAAACAGTCATATTATGTTCAAAATGATAGTTCAGATGTTGCCTGTGAAAAACGGACGGAAATGAGGCAATTTAGATCATTCACGGGGTATCGGGGCTTCGTGGGCCCACCTCGGACCAACTCGAGGCAAGACACATAAATTACTGATAAAAGACCTTATGAGGTCATCCATAATCATTCGAAAGTATTCCGGCTCCGTTTAGGAAGGTTTCGTACAAAAGCATACTTTAAAGATATTTTATAAGGACATGGTTTCAATCTTACTGAAGGAATTGGAGTAGATTTTCATATAGAATTCCGAGGAACGGAGTCGTATTTAAGGCTCGCGGCCGAGCCTATTATGTTCAGAACATGCCTAAGAATGAAGGGAAAGACTTTACATACCTTAGCTGCGTCTTACGCTTGTCCAAATTCAATTTCCGTTTCGCTCAAAATCTACAAATGGTCACATTTACCAATTGTCAATAGTAAGACTTTTAGCATTCTTTAATTCACTATTTGTCTACAGAAATTTGGGCAGCATCTCCCCTGTTTATATGCCTAGCCCGAATTTTTAATTTAGCAGCCAACAACAACAACAACAATACCAACATCAATTATAATGTTTTCAACTCCAAAATATCTCATAAAACAGCCCGCACGCTGTTTTCCAACTTTCATAACTAATTAACTCAGTATACAGTTATTTAATTGCGTATTCTTCGTAAATAAACTAGTATTAGCACAAATAGTAAGAGATTCATACCTTTATCCTTTTAATATTGTTGTATCTTCCCTTTTTCACCTTAGTTTTATGCCACAACGCACTGCCATACGATTCTGCAGTGAAAACTATACGCTATCCGGACTGAAATTGGGAAATTATACCTGGTTTGGGCTAAAATTTGGTGGTGGAAAGTTGGAAAATTTTCTAGGATTTTTGGGGTGTTTTTCGTGGGTTTTGGCTGAAAATGAGGGGGTCTCCCCCTCTTTATGATTGATTTGGAAGCTGCCAGAAGCAGCTGGAAAACTACTCTTCGCGATCGCGCTGCCTTCTGGCGCGATCGCGTAGAGTTAAAATTTCTGACTTGATGTTCGTTCAGTAAACCGGTCATAACCTTTGATCCCGATATCGTATGAGGGCCCACGACCTATGGATGGAAAGATAATTCAATTATCTACAACTTTTATTTCTGGAGTTTGCCCAAATTCCAAACTTATAATACCGTTTTTTCCCCTGGAAGTCAGATCATCCGAAAATGCTTCCTTAAATTGTCCTTTTGGAGGGCTTCCACTTTGATTTGGCCCAAGGGTCCTTCTTGAGTTGTGTTTAACTTCACATATGTGATTCATATAATTTGTCACATGTCCCAAAAAAAATCTTAACGTGTGGGCCCCACCTCAGCTTACAAATAATTCGACGTTCGAAAATGCAGGATATAACATTCTCCCCCCCTTTAGAACATTCGTCCTCGAATGTTCAATTGACCTTAGGGGTCTCGTGACACTTCGGGGAGGTTCCTTTCTTTCCTTCAAAATTCCTTTCAACGTTATGATTGCCATCAACATCTTTCACCTCTTGTCACACTTCTCGGTTCCTTACAACGTTATCATAATTTCACGTTACATCAAACAGGTTCATAACTAGAGCCAGACGCACAAAAGCATATCGGACAGATCCATGATCAGAGTTAGACGTACAGAGATGTACCAGACAGATTCGTATCCAGAGTCAGACATACAGAGGCGTGTTAGACAGATTTGTAATCAGAGTCAATCGTACAGAGGTATGTCAGACAGAAACGTATTCAGAATCAGAAATGCAGAAGTATAACAAATAGATTTTTGATCAGAATCGGACCACTCTTATTAAGGCTCCAGTGGTTTATGAAAATTTCCCTTATCGATATTTCATTATTAATCCCGACAATAACACCACAGATTTTTTTTTTTTTTTGTTTCCTTCCCAGGGGGGGTCACCCATCCCAGAATTACTCTAGCCTTAGCACGTTTAACCTCGAAATTTTCATGCATTTTGATGCGTTACGGCTAGTATAATTTCGTCGACCGCCCCGCACGACCTTTGTCACGTAATTTAGGGCAAATCGAGATCTTGGTACATTTTCGGAAAATTCTCGTAGTGGGTCCCACCCCGAGCTAAACCGTACAGTTATCATTTCGCCCTTCCGAATCCTCGGTGTCTATCGAGTTAGACATCACCTTACCCTTACTAGTACCCGGAAGAAGGAAATCACATGACGTAACAAAATACAGACTTGTTCATACTCATATCCCTCAAAAGAGATCAGTAGCATACCTGGGTGTGCACTGGAAGACGCTCCTGGGTCCTGCCGGCCGGTCAAAGCAAATACGCGGTTCGAAGGACCGCTATAACCCGAAGCTGCACCGCGACCTTTGCCACGACTCGCTGGTGCTGGTGCTGGTGCTGGTACCCCTCGCCCCGTGGGGCGTATGGCTGCCAAAGGAGGGGATGAGCTAGCAACTGACCCGGTGAGCTGGGCTGAACCACCTGGACCACCCCTATATGGACACTCTCTCGTCGTATGGCCTTGTTGGCCACAAGAATAGCAGGCACCAGTGGCACGATAACACTCACCGGGGTGGCGCCTCCTGCAATGAGGACACCGAGGTATGGATGGCCCCATCTGACTGAAACTCCCATCTACTCGCGAACTCGAAGCCATGGAGTTCTGTCCCGAAAACTGTGGGGGCGTACTGTATGCTGGCTGGGACGGATACCTGCTACCCTGCCACTGAGAAAACTCACCCTGGAATCCCCCTGAATACCCGACCGATCTGGCTCTCTTAGGCCGGCTCCTGTCGGGACCCCTATCAGGCCGATGCTCCCTACGCCGGTCCTCCATGCCCTGGGCATATGCCTGTACCCGAGCAACATGCATCCCTGGCTGGGAAGCAATCGCCAGGCAACCATCAATCAAATAGGGGTCTAGCCCCATCACATACCGGTGCACCCTGTCGGCCATCTCTGCTACTATAGCGGGTGCATACCTAGCCAATGAGTCGAACTCCAGGCTATACTCTCGAACACTCCTACCGTCCTGTTTCAGATGCAAGAATCGATCAACCCTGGCTCTCCGTAGCTCTGGAGGTAGAAAATGCTCAAGGAAGGCCTTAGTAAACTCGGCCCATACTGCTGGGGGAGCTCCGTCGCCCCTGGAGAGCTGCCAAGACTCACACCAGTTCGCCGCTACCTCGTATAACCGATACGAAGCCAACTCAACGGACTCAGTCGGCGAAGCCTTAATCAACCGTATCGTGCTCTCCATCTTTCTAATAAACTCCTGGGGTTCCTCCTCAGGTTTTGTCCCGGAGAATTCTGGAGGATTACTTGTCAAGAACTCACGAGCCCTGGAGCTTTCATATCTGTCCGCACGACCACCTCTAAATCCATGCCTGCGAACCTGCTCCGCCATCAGTGTGGTCAATAGCTGAACCGCATCTCGCATGGCCCTGCCCTCCGCCCCTGCCTGTGGAGCTGGAGGCTCGGGCACTGGAACCTCGGGAACTCGCGGTGGAGTCGTCTCCTGATCAGCAGCTTCTGCTGCTCCGATATCCTCCAGCAAGGGGGGTGTAACAGATCCAGATGATGGGGGCACATCCTCAAGTGCAGGCTGCACACTGGCCCTGGTAACTCTCTGGGCCCGGCTGGTCTCCCCTGCCTCAATCCCCGCCTTGCCCTTCTGGGCAGCTGTTGCCTTCTTCGGAGGCATTGCTGAAAACATAACAGATCGTTAGGAGAGGATCATCCTAATCATACAACTTTATCGCACGATCTAAGAATCCAAAGAAGGGTAACATCCTAGATGCCCTGTAGCTTCCTGTTTATAGATGTGGTGCACAACACATCGATAAACAAGACTCTACTAGACACGGCCTTTAGACATTCCGAGGACTAACTGCTCTGATACCACTTCTGTCACGACCCAACCCCGTGGGCCGCGACTGGTACCCTAGCTGGGTACCCGTACATACCTACCTGACCGAATTTCGTATCGTACAGTTTTTTCTTTTTTTTCAAACGGATATTACAGAAGTAGGCCGATACAGATACGGCACGCGCGCAAACATATATATATACCTGAACATGCAGACATTTACAGATAAGCCGATAAGGCTAACATACAGACGAAACCCGTAACCCACACATCTAGCTACAGGCCTCTACAGACATACAGAATCATATGACGGGATAGGGCCCCGCCGTACCCAGAATTTCCATACATGCAGAACATACGGAAAACAGAAGATATATACCAAAAGTGTATGCTCCGGATCAAAGGAGCTCTTCAAAACAGCTGAATCAGAACCCTACGCTGGCGGCGTATCACCTGGTGCGTCTGTACCTGCGGGCATGTAGCGCAGCCCCCGAAGAACCGGGGGTCAGTACAAAAATGTACCGAGTATGTAAAGTAGAAATATATCAAACATAATCATGATCTGGACCAGAAGCACAGAAATATAATAGGCAGAATCATAAGCCGGACGGACAGACGGAAGTGTACCGGACAGAGTCTTAACCCAGACAGACAGACAGAATCATGGTCCAAACAGACGGACAGAATCAGAATCTATACGGACATACGAAATCAGAATCCGTACGGACATACAGGATCATAACCAGTCGGACAGACAATCCGGACGGACAGACAGAGTCATAGCCAGTCGGACAGATAATCCGGACGGACAGACAGAAGCGTAACCAGTCGGACAGACAATCCGGACGGACAGACAGAGTCATAGCTAGTCGGACAGATAATCCGGACGGACAGACAGACAGAGTCATAGCCAGTCGGACAGATAATCCGGACGGACAGACAGAATCATAAATCATACAGACAGACAGAATCACACATAGGGTGCAGGAACGTGGTCTCCACTCCTGCCATTGGCACCACAATACGTCAGATATCAGAAATTCTTCTCCGATCTCCGTCACACATCATAACATAACCACGGTACCCGGGGGCGGACAGATAACACAACACCCCGAGCCCGGACACATCATACTTCGTAATTTATCCTCAGTAACCGGGGACGGACATATAACACATTACCCCGAAAACGGACACATCATACTTCGGAATTCACATATGGGGCTCGGCGGCCCATCCTCACGATATACATACCGGCCCGGGATCCGGTGAAAGGAATCATAACACATGCACGAACTGATTAATGAAAAACCACATACGTACAGATCGTCGTACAGATTCAACGGAACAGAAATAGGCCAACTGGCAGATCGAATCAAAGTATTCAGATAGTTTTCAAACTACGCACCTACACGTCACTTGGGGAGGCACGACAGATCATAACCCGAACTAGATTTTCAGATTTCAAAACCATATTGTGAGATTTATATAAAAACAGTCATATTATGTTCAAAATGATAGTTCAGATGTTGCCTGTGAAAAACGGACGGAAATGAGGCAATTTAGATCATTCACGGGGTATCGGGGCTCCGTGGGCCCACCTCGGACCAACTCGAGGCAAGACACATAAATTACTGATAAAAGACCTTATGAGGTCATCCATAATCATTCGAAAGTATTCCGGCTCCGTTTAGGAAGGTTTCGTACAAAAGCATACTTTAAAGATATTTTATAAGGACATGGTTTCAATCTTACTGAAGGAATTGGAGTAGATTTCCATATCGAATTCCGAGGAACGGAGTCGTATTTATGGCTCGCGGCCGAGCCTATTATGTTCAGAACATGCCTAAGAATGAAGGGAAAGACTTTACATACCTTAGCTGCGTCTTACGCTTGTCCAAATTCAATTTCCGTTTCGCTCAAAATCTACAAATGGTCACATTTACCAATTGTCAATAGTAAGACTTTTAGCATTCTTTAATTCACTATTTGTCTACAGAAATTTGGGCAGCATCTCCCCTGTTTATATGCCTAGCCCGAATTTTTAATTCAGCAGCCAACAACAACAACAACAATACCAACATCAATTATAATGTTTTCAACTCCAAAATATCTCATAAAACAGCCCACACGCTGTTTTCCAACTTTGATAACTAATTAACTCAGTATACAGTTATTTAATCGCGTATTCTTCGTAAATAAACTAGTATTAGCACAAATAGTAAGAGATTCATACCTTTATCCTTTTAATATTGTTGTATCTTCCCTTTTTCACCTTAGTTTTATGCCACAACGCACTGCCATACGATTCTGCAGTGAAAACTATACGCTATCCGGACTGAAATTGGGAAATTATACCTGGTTTGGGCTAAAATTTGGTGGTGGAAAGTTGGAAAATTTTCTAGGATTTTTGGGGTGTTTTTCGTGGGTTTTGGCTGAAAATGAGGGGGTCTCCCCCTCTTTATGATTGATTTGGAAGCTGCCAGAAGCAGCTGGAAAACTACTCCTCGCGATCGCGCTGCCTTCTGGCGCGATCGCGTAGAGTTAAAATTTCTGACTTGATGTTCGTTCAGTAAACCGGTCATAACCTTTGATCCCGATATCGTATGATGGCCCACGACCTATGGATGGAAATATAATTCAATTATCTACAACTTTTATTTCTGGAGTTTTCCTAAATTCCAAACTTATAATACCGTTTTTGCCCCTGGAAGTCAGATCATCCGAAAATGCTTCCTTAAATAGTCCTTTTGGGGGGCTTCCACTTTGATTTGGCCCAAGGGTCCTTCTTGAGTTGTGTTTAACTTCACATATGTGATTCATATAATTTGTCACATGTCCCAAAAAAAATCTTGACGTGTGGGCCCCACCTCAGCTTACAAATAATTCGACGTTCGAAAATGCAGGATATAACAATCCCGGAATCATTGTTTGAGTGGAACTGATACTTGATAAAACCCTTTTACTTGAGTGACGTGAGGTGGCTGATATCCGATGTTCATCCCGGAATTGTTGATTGTGTGAAATGGATACTTGATAAAACTCTTTTACTTGAGTGGGGTGAGAAGCAGATGTACGATGATCAATTCCGGAATCATTGTTACATGGCCGATATCCTCTTTTAGTTTCGAAATCATTGTTAGTGCATGGACTCTGTGGGTCCCCCAGGGTGGTGCCGGTGAGAATCCCCCATGGGTAAAGATCTAGGGTCCCGTCTGTTTGTTGGGCAATGATCTAGGATAGGCGGCACTTAGACTTTGGGAGTCACGTTGGGTTGTGCTACCGAGAAGTCGATATTTTCGTCTAGAGTACATATGTACACCGCATCTGCATGGCATCACATTCATCCCATCATTGCATTGCATTGCATTATGACTTGATTGAGATATTTGGTGTTGTATTGTGATGCTGGATTGGATTGGATATATTCAGATTTGACACAGTTGGGATTAGATGCTTTACATAGGTGATGACGGATATTTGGAATTGATAGTATTGTCTTATACTTGTTGGTTTATTTGCTTATCTGCCTTATTATCTGAATTGTGTTAGCTATACTTGGTTAGCCGATAATGCCTATCAGTACTGTTGTTTGTACTGACCTGCACTTGCTACATTCTTTTATGAATGCAGAGTATCAGGTCGGATCCACTTATGTGACGCGTGGCTGATAGTTGCTTCAGCTCCATTCTCGAGTTTCCAGGGTGAGCATGGCCGTCCACCGCCTTGAAGACTTTCCTATCTTATGTCTTATCTTATTCAGAGACATATACACTTTATGTAATAGTATTCCGGATTGTATTATTTTCCATTAGATGCCCTTGTATTATTCAGACTAGTCCCTAGGGGTGTTGTTATTGTTTCACACTTTTCTACTACTTATATATATATATAGTGAGACTTACGTATGATTTATTCTACTCTGTTGCTTAGTTTCATTCTTTCATGTATTTATTCATTGTTGGGTTGAGAGTTCACTTATCAAGGTGGGAAGGTAAGTGCCCGCACGACCTAGGCAAAATAGGTCGTGACAAAGTTGGTATCAGAGCCCTAGGTTACCCGATCTTTAATACAAAAGCGTGTCTGGTAGAGTCTCATAGATCGGTACGATGAGCTCCGTACTTATCTGCGGGAGGCTACAGGACATTTAGGAAATATCATTTTTTTTTATTCTTCATGCTACTTTATTCAATTTAGGTTATGGAAAGATCAAATTGGTATCTGACTCTTATCTCTTCTCTCACAGATGGTGAGGACTCGAGCTATAATGGCCTGAGGTCAAGTGCCAGAGCCTGCAGCTATGGCTAGCACCTGAGGGTGCGCTACACCCAGGGGACGCGACAGAGCGAGAGGCCGCGGGGCTTCCCCAGCCAGGGGTAGAGCTCCTGCGGTGGGACAGCGGCGAGAGAGGTCCCTATCTCCCGAGCCCGAGTATCAGCCGGATAGAGACCAGGCCACAGAGGATGGTGTGGCCCCAGCACGGACAAAACCTAAGGTTACTTCTGACCAAGCCGTGCATGACACTATGGCCAGGATTCTACTCCACCTTGATGCCCAGCAGGCGGCCACCGGTGCTACTACTCCCGGCGGGAGTTCACAGAGTAGGGTTGGGGCACAGACCCCTGAGCAAGGGCTTACACAGGCAGCACATCTCGCTGCAACTATGGCTCCTCGCATTGATGCGATACCCTCCCCTGGTGAGGATATTAGGCCCGTAGAGGGCGCTGTTATGATTGCTGCTGATCAGGACCTGGTAGGGAGATTTCAGAAGTTAGAGCCACCGAGGTTCTCTGGTACATCGTTGGAGGATGCCTATGAGTTTATTCTTGATATGCATCAGTCGCTGCACCATATGGGATAGTAGAGACCCACAGAATTAATTATGTGTCCTACCAATTTCGCGGCGACGTGAATACGTGGTGGAGGTATTTGGTGGCGTGCAGACCAGAGGGTTCTCCTTTTTTAACTTGGACTCAGTTCTACCGGGCCTTCCTTGAGAAGTATGTGCCCCGATCTTTAAGAAAGGTGCATAGGAAGATGTTTTTACACCTTGAGCAGAGGGGCATGTCTATGGATTCCTATGACCCGTTTCCTTTATCTGGCCCATTATTCTACTCCGTTGATCCCTACTGAGGCCGATAGGATCAGGCGCTTTGTTGGGGGACTAGTGGGCTCTTTAAAGATTCCTTATCTTCAGATGGAGTCTATGGGGGCTTCCTTCCAGTCCATTATTGAGCATGCTTCTATAGTTGAGGGCGCTAAGGCCCACGCTTTTGGTGGTGGTGACAAGCGGCCACGTCAGACTGGTAGTTTTGGGGGTTTCGATTAGAGGGGCACCGGTCAGTTTTTGAGGCCACCTCCGCCATATTCCGGTCGTCCCATGCATTCAGTGTTACCGGCTTCCTTTATTGAGACACCTAAGTAGAGAGCTCCTGAGAGTTCGTTCTCCAAACCAGTGGACAAGACTGCTTCATCCGGGTCTTCAGCTTTCGTGTTTCAGCATTCGACTCCTCGTACCTGTTATTCTTGTGGAGAGGCTAGGCCTGTTTCTAAGATATGTCCCCGACCCAGGCAGGATTATCAGCCGCTGAGGACTCCTACGTCATCTGGTGGTCGCGGTGGGACTTCTCAGAGAGCTGGTGCACAGTCATGCCGCGGTGCTCCCCATAGTTCTAGAGTTGGTTCCCAGACAGCTAGAGGTGGTTCCCAGAGTACGAGAGGGGGATCTCAGACTGGGCATGGTAGAGCCTATTGTTACTGATTTTCTGGTAGCCCGAGGCAAACGCCTCAGAAGTTGTGATTTCAGGTGCCATTTCTTTCCGTCACAGAGCAGCATCTGTATTATTTGATCTTGGATCCAACTATTCGTATGTATCTACATGTCATGCCATTGTTGGTATTAGCCTTGTGATAGCATAGATATACCTGTTCATGTGTCTACTCCGGTCGGAGATTCTGTGATTGTTGATCGAGTCTATCAGTCTTGTTTGGTTACTTTTATGGGGTATGACACTTGAGTTGATTTGATGATTCTCGATATGGTGGACTTTGATATTATATTGGTTATGTCCTGGCTTTCTCCCTATCATGCGATCTTAGACTGTCCGGGTAACCCTAGGCTTGAGTGGAGGGTACTCCTAGTCCCACCCCGAAAAATATCATTTTCTTCCTTCGGGCGAAGAAGTTAGTAAGTAAGGGGTGTTTAGCATATTTGGCGCATGTTCGTATTATGACTATTGCATCTCCACCCCTTGAGTCCATTCCTATTGTGAGCGAGTTCGCGGAGGTTTTTCCATCGGATCTGCTGGGTATGCCACCCGATCGTGATATTGATTTCTCTATCGATTTGGATCCGGGCACTCGTCCTATTTCCATTCTACCGTTTCAGATGGCACCTGCTGAGTTGAAGGAGCTTAAGGAGCAGTTATAGGATTAGTTGAGCAAGGGTTTCATTAGACCCAACGTCTCCCCTTGGGGTGCTCCTGTGTTATTTGTGAAGAAGAAAGATGGGACTATGAGGATGTGCATTGATTACTGCTAGTTGAACAAGGTCACTAATCAGAAAAATTACCCTATGCCTCGCATTGATGATCTGTTTGACCAGCTTCAGGGTGCTTCGGTATTTTTGAAGATTGATTTGCGTTCCAGCTATCACCAATTGAAGATCAGGGCGGAGGATATTCCGAAGACAGCCTTTCAAACTAGATATGGCCACTATGAATTTCTAGTGATGTCTTTTGGGCTTAACAATGCCCCGGCTACATTTATGACTTTGATGAATGGCATCTTTAGGTCGTTCCTTGATTCCTTTGTGATTGTATTTAATGATGACATCTTGGTGTATTCCAAGAGTAGAGAGGAGCATGGGAGCCATCTCCGTACCATTCTTGGGTTGTTGAAGAAACATAGCCTGTTTGTTAAATTTTCTAAGTATGAGTTGTGGTTGGAGTCCGTAGTATTCTTGGGCCATGTGGTGTCCAAGGAGGGGATTATGGTTGTTCTCTAGAAGATTGAGGCTGTGAGGGGTTTGGCGAGGCCCACTACGGTGTTGAGATTCGTAGTTTTGTGGGTTTGGCCAGTTATTACCGTCGATTTGTGAAAGGTTTTGCTGCCATTGCTTTATCCTTGACCAAATTGACTCATAAAGATGTTCCCTTCTAGTGGACGGATGATTGTGAGGGGAGCTTCCAAAAGCACAAGTTTTTTTTTTTTACTACAGCCCCCTTTCCTAGCCTTACCTGTGGAAGGTAAGGATTTCATTGTCTATTGTGATGCCTCTTGTATGGGTTTGGGTGCGGTGTTGATGCAGGAGGGTAGAGTGATAGCTTATGCTTCCCATCAGTTAAAAGTTCATGAGAAGAATACCCTACCCATGATTTGGAGTTGTTGGCTATAGTCTTCGCTTTGAAGCTTTGGAGGCATTATTTGTACGGTGTCCATTGTGAGGTTTTCAGCGATCACCGTAGCCTTTAGCATGTGTTTACCCAGAGAGATCTTAATTACAGGCAGCTCCAATGGATAGAGCTTCTGAAGGACTATGATATCTCTATTCTGTATCATCCTGGGAAAGCCAATGTGGTGGCTTATGCCTTGAGTCGCAAGGTTATGAGTATGGGGAGTTTAGCTCGATTGATTGTTTCCGAGCGTCCATTGGCCATGGAGGTTCAGACTCTAGCAACAGTTTCATTCGTCTTGATATTTTTTCCCCGGGCAGGATCTTGGCTTGTATAGAGGTGAGGTCATCTTTATTGGATCGGATCAAGACTCACCAGTTTAAGGATGCTCAGTTGAGCAAGATTCGAGATAGAGTTTTGAGAGGTGAGGCCAAGGAGGCCGTGATTGATTCCGAGGGCATTCTGAGGGTTAGAGGGCGCATTTGCGTTCCTCGTGTTGGTGATCTGATTCAGTTGATCTTGTATGAGGCTTATAGTTCTCGCTATTCCATTCATCCGGGGGTGACCAAGATGTACCATGACTTGAGACAGCACTACTGGTGGCGTCAGATGAAAAGAGACATAGTTGATTTTGTGTCTAAGTGTGGGAATTGTCAGCAGGTAAAGTATGAGCACCAGCGACCCGGTGGGGTGCTTCAGAGGATGCCCATTCCCAAGGGAGAGAGGATTACCATGGATTTTGTCACGGGTCTTCCAAAGACCCTTGGCAAGTTTAATTCTATTTGAGTTGTTACATCTCCCATTTTTAGTACGTCATTAGTCTATAGTGTGTTAGCCACCTCGGCCTCGAGTTTTTAAGTTTTGTCTTCAAGGTTATGGGATATTAGGCAAGCATAACCCATGTATACTAATAGTTAAGTTCAAGTATTACAGGTATTAGAAAGAGTAGAGATTAAATGAGTTGACGACGAAGCGGAGAAGTGCATGGCGCAACTTGATGGTGCAAGTTGACGCCCGTCGACCGGTAGACGGTGATCAGAGGCAGGTCGACTGTGGGGGGACGATGATCGTCGACGTATCGACGCCATCATCGAACTGCTCAACGCCACCGTCCTTGGAGGCGGTGGCCACCCTTTTATTTTGTTATATTAAGTTAAACCACGACTTAACCCTCATTTATTCACCCAAATAGATCCATATACTCCATAGGAGCTCTCCAAAATCCTCAAAATTAGTTTTCTCAAATTGGATCAAGATTTACCCTTATCAACTTGGAACTAGTAAGAAGATCATTATAGTATTATTACCTTGTTGTGTGGTTGATTTTGGAAGCTCGGAGCTAGGATTTTGATTGTGTATTCTGGACAATAAGGTACGTGCTATCTCCTATTTGCATAAATTAAGATGTTCATGGAAGAATTCCCTAGTTTAAAGTGTCAGAGATGATTCTACAAAATCGTAAACTAGTTGTTGATATGGTTTCCTTGTGGGCTATTTGTGATGAGATTTTTGAGGAGATTCTGACTTGATTATGTTGATAATTGATGTTGTTGATGATGGTGTTGTGCATATTCTGGGGCATTTTAGAATTGAATTGGAGTAAGAATTATAGGGGAAATGCTGCCCGAAATTTGTTAAGTTCCATTCGTATACAAATTAGATTGTGGATAGTGTAAGCGGTCTAATCATGGTATTATTGTCTTAATTGTAGACTTACGAGCTCAAGAAGTAGACGTTGGACGTTTAGATAGACTTCCAGGTATGTTAAGGCTATCCCTTCTATTTATTTGGGCATGATCCTTATGGTACGAAGGAAGAAGTAAACGAGCGAGTTCCAAAGACTATTCCTAGACAATAGAGGATCCATTGTTTCCTTGATTTCACGTGTTCCATATTTACCGTTTTTCTAGAGATTTGTCATAACTGGCATACTAGACATATTAGCTCTTATATTACCTAGAGAATTTCAGAGTATCCTTTTTACGAAACGTTCATGCATATATATATATATACATATATATATAGCTATATTCTTACACCACACCGCGTTATAGTCGGTCGGGCAGGCACATAGATGTGCACACCACTGCAGTAGGCAGATTATGAGATTACCCCGGATGCGGGATGACAAGATATATGGATCGGGCTGTACGTTCCACAGCACTAGCAGATACACTATGATATATGTATACAGTTTTGAAAGGAAGCATGCATATCATACGTCGCAGAGGCACTTTCAGTTATCAAGAGTATATGTTGAGATTAGCTTTCATGTTTTAGATATCTTTCATGATTCTTATATATATGTTGTTCTTATGCCTTACATACTCGGGACATTATTTGTACTGACTCCCCTAATGCTCGGGGGGCTGCGTTCATGCCCGCATGTTCAGGTAGACAGATAGGCGGTCCAGCTCAGTAGGACTTCTACCCAACAGTAGTCGGTGAGCTCCACTTGGTTTGGAGCTGCAGTCTATTTTGGTATGCTATTTTGAGATGTATATATGGGTATAATAGGGCCCTGTCCCGTCCTTTCTACAGTTTTCTACGCCATTAGCGGTTTGTAGATAGTTGTATGTAGTTGGGATGTTATGTAGCGTTGCCGGCTCCTTTTTGTTGTACAGTATATGTAGTGGCCTAGTCGGCTTGCACTGTTATCTTCAGCATGTATGTATATATTTTGGTTGCGAGTTCTTGACACAGAGACTATTATGTTGTTCTTACAGGAGTCGGTATAGTTCAGTTATAAGTCATATATGGGCCATCCTATTGTTCAGTGAGATCCAGGTACAAGTATAAGAGTGTCCGGTCAGTAGAGGTCGGGCACTCGTCATGACTCATCGGTTTGAGTCGTGACAGAAGTGGTATCAGAGTTGTTCTGTCCTAGGGTTGTCTACAGACCGTGTCTAGTAGAGTCTTGTTTATGAGTATGTTGTGCACCATACTTATAGACAGGAGGCTACAGGGCATTTAGGATGTTGTCATTATTTCTCTCTTAGATCGTGCAATAGATCCCTGTGGTAAGAGTTTGCCATCTAATAACTAGTTCTTATTTCAGCGATGCCTCAGAAGAAAGCTACAATTGCCTAGAAGGGCAAGGGAATGGCTGGTGAGGCTACTAGCCGTACTCAGCCGGCTACTAGGGTTCGGGGCGAGTCTCTGAGTGAGGCCCCATATCAGATTTCCCATACCTCGCTTGCACTAGAGGATATTAGAGAGGAGCCAGCCCCAGCTCCAGCACTTGCCCCAGTGCCTCTAGTCCCTCAGCCAGATGCAATCGGCCAGGATATGCGAGACACTATACAGCTATTGATTAGATTGGTAGCTGCTGAGGCTCGGCTTCAGGGGGCTGGTGTTAATCAGGCGGACAGAGCTTTGGATCCCCCATATTTTTTTAGGTTGAGGCAGAATATGGACCCTCAAGACTTTATTGATGGCATGCAGAAGACTTTGAGGGTCATGCATGCTAATGAGGTTAAGTCAGTGGAGTTGGCTTCTTATAGGCTCCGTGATGTTACAATGCAGTGGTACCAGACTTGGGAGTTATATAGGGGAGAGGATGCCCCTCCAGCAGTTTGGCAGGAGTTTTCAGAGGCCTTTATTCGCCATTATTTGCCGCCAGAGGTCCGGCGTGCCCTAGTAGATAGGATTTTGCTTATTCAACAGGGAAACATGAGTGTTTGAGAATACAGTGTGCTCTTTGATTCATTAGCTAGATATGCCCCAGTTGTGGTGGCCGACATGGAGGATTTTTTCCACCATTTTGTGATTGGTCTAGGGCTACATCTAATTAATGACTGTACGACAAATGCGCTACAACCAGGTATGGATATTTCACGGATACAAGCATATGCACAGAATCTGGAGGATTGTAAGCGTCAGCGGAAGACAGAGCGTGAGTGTGACCGCGGCCATAGTAAGAGGGCTAGATCTTTAGATATTGATAGTGAGTTTAGAGGGGGATAGAGACAACATTATTCTCGGTATCCGTCCCATCCAGCGGCGAGTGAGCCTTCGCAGTTTTTAGGTTAGAGATTTGATCGGCCTTCTTATTTCGGAGTGGGTCAGAGTTCTCGAGCTTCGAGTTCTTAGTATAGATAGGAGTCAGGCCAGATGAGGCTACCTTTTTCGTGGTGTGCCCAGTGTGGTAGGCTAAATGCTGGACAGTGCCGACTGGGATCCGATGTTTGTTATGCTTGTGGCCAGCCAGGTCATGTGATGAGGTACTATCCGTCGAGGGGTGGTATAGGTATTGATCAGCCTACAGGGTTCGCAGCTAGTTTTTCTTCATCTGTACGCCCTTCAGGGCAAGGTTTTTAGACACCAGCAGGACGTCGTAGAAGAAGGGGTGGAGCATCTAGTTCGAGCGGTCCTCAGAACTGCATTTATGCATTATCTGGTAGACAGGATCGTGAGTCGTCTCTTGATATTGTTACAGGTATATTATCAGTCTCCTCCTATGATGTGTACGCATTGATTGACCCAGGTTATACTTTGTCATATATTACCCCGTTTGTCGCTGGTATGTTTGGGATAGTGCCTGAGTCAATTAAACCTTTCGAGGTATCTACGCAAGTTGGTGACCCAGTTATAGCTAGGCGAGTATATTGAGATTGTGTAGTTATAGTTTTCAATCGGCATATCATAGCAGATGTGATTGAGCTAGATATGATTGATTTTGATGTTATTATGGGTATGGATTGGTTGGCTTCCTGCTATGCTAATGTTGATTGTAGAATGAAGGTAGTCCGATTCCAGTTCCCAAGCGAGCCAGTTTTAGAGTGGAAGGGTAATGTTGCTTCGTCGAGGGGTAGGTTTATTTCCTACCTTAAGGCAAGTAAGATGATCAGAAATGGGTATATCTATCACTTGGTTTGGGTTCAGGATGTACAAGCAGAGTCATCGACCCTTCAGTCTGTTCTTATGGTTAATGAGTTTCCAGAGGTGTTTCCAGATGAGCTTCTAGGTATTCCACCGGAGCGGGAGATTGATTTCACTATCGATCTATTACCAGATAATCAGCCGATATCTATTCCTCCTTATAGAATGGAACCTGCAGAGTTGAAAGAATTGAAGGAGCAGTTAGGGATTTACTAGATAAAGGCTTTATGAGGCCCAGCACATCGTCGTAGGGAACGCCGGTATTATTTGTAAGAAAGAAAAATGGCTCCTTGCGAATGTGTATTGATTATAGGCAATTGAACAAAGTGACTATAAAGAATAAGTATCCACTACCGAGAATCGATGACATATTTGATCAGCTGCAGGGTGCTAAGGAATTTTCAAAGATAGACTTGAGGTCAGGGTTGTTATGTCCCGTGTTTTCGTATAACGGGAAATCGAGAAATAATTACGATTTGTGTGTTATAAGGAAATATTTTGATTTTGGTGAATATGACTATGATGGTTATGGAATCATAAATGTTAAGACATCGGGGAAGGCCGAGGATAAAATTGGAATTTCGGAAATTAGTTTCGGGAATTACAAAACGGGACGTTTATCGAATTGGGCCAAGAAAAAATTAGAACACAAAATGAGGCCCAAAGTTAGTGGGGTGGCCGGCCATATTGGCTAGGCCCAAGCCCTTTTTAAATGATCATGTGCCATGCACATGATCTATATTGGATATATATCACTTAGGCCTTTTGGAATTATCAAGAATCAAGATCAAAACAAAAAAATAAAATAAGAAAGCACCTCAAAGAAGCTCTCGGCCAAGCTTGAGAAAAAGGAGAGAAAAAAATTTCCCAAGCTTTGTTGTTGATCCAAAAATCTTAATTTCTACATAGTTGTGAAGTACTCAAGGCCCTCTTCAACGGGGTATAATTAGCTTGACACAAGAACCTCGTTTGCGACAAGTCGGGTTTTCAAGAAAAGGTAAGAATTCTTCCACTTTTGTGTTATGGAATTGGTATGAATGTTATGATGTATGAAATGAAATGAGAATTTTGTGGTAGTAGTGTATGTGTGTGCAGCCGTGTGTGTGTGTGTGTTGGTGTGTGGCCGTGAGCCATGAGAGTTAGAAGGGGAGGTGAATTGAATCCTATTTAGCTCGTTAGTTGTGTCGTTATAACCTTTAAGACGCAAATGATCGATTGATGAATTAAATTGGCGTTGGAAAATGATTTCGGACAATATCGTAAAGTGTATACCTTTGGTATAATTGTGTATATCATTGTATATTTGGGGTGCTAAAGACTTTAAATGTGACATTAGTTGATGTTAATGAATTCGGAATGAAACGACGCAAGTTAGAATGTCCGTCGTGACTTTTGATGTTTTGAATGAAATATGGAGAATAATGAATTTCGGGAACTTTCGTATATGGTTTGGAATATATTTGGGATGTGATTGACTAATCTTGAATAAGTAAATGAATACAATAATGTGGGCATAGATTTGGAATTTTGGAAGTTTGAATGAAAAGTTGCCAACTTAGGTAATAAGGTGGAACTTTGAAACTAGAGTGGTTTGATTATGAATTGTGTTGTTGTTGATGTGTGGGCTGTTGTTGTTGATGTATTTTGAGCCGAGCTAAGTCTCGGGGGTGTTAGATTTATAGGGGAGGTGCTGCCGAAATTTCGGTAGGCAAAAATAAAGTTAATGGCATTTTTAAGCCTAAGAATCTCAATTGGTAACTTTGACCATTTGCAGATTTCAGACGAAACGGGACTTGACTTTTGGGAAAGCGTAAGACGTCTGTAAGGTATGTAAAGCTTCCCGCTTCTTCGTTTGGCATGTCTTAGTATGCTAGGTGAATATTGGAACCTCCGGAGCATCTCTGCTCCTCGAAACCCGATCCACAGAAAAGTTACTATTCATTCAATTCAATTGAAGCCTAAGGGCTCTAATTTGGCTAGAATGCCACCAATCGTTCGAAACCTATCGAAATGTGGTCGGGTAACTTAGAAACGATTACGTATGAACTTTTGGCCCCTAAATGTTCGTAAATTATGTTCGCCACCTCAATTCGACTCGAGGTGGACCCGCTAACCCCAAGACGCCCTATTTGTCTTATTGGGCTGTCCTTTTGAATAAAGTTTGAAATGATACCTTCGATTTTGGAACTTCCTCCTACGGGACGTGTTTTGAATATTACGATACGCTAAGTTACGTTTTGAGCTATACGTACTATTTTGGAAACGTTTTGTGAAATGAAACCTTGTATCGACTAAGTATTCGATTATTTTGTATTATGAAATGACTTATGGGATTACTCTGTTTTGAAAGACTATTTTGAAGTATGATTTGCATTTGTTTGCTCACGACTCCGCTCGTGCCTTATTATGACTTCGTTCACCGGTTCCCGGGCCGGTTATGATTCGTGCGCCTTACAATAATTCGGCCGTATGCTGTGTTACGGTTCCCGAGGCTTCGCCATAGGGCCAGGTTCCGTTTGGAGTTATGCTGTGATATGGCTCGTGATGCGATACGCTCACCTATGTTTGTGTTTGTGTTCGGGGATGTACGGAGATTTGAAACTTTCTGGTGTTATGCTGTGTGTGGCGCCAGCGTCGGAGTGGCGACCACGTTCTTAAGCGTTTGCATGATTTCGTTTGCATTATGTATACGTATATGACTTTGATACGGATTTTGACATACTGATTTGTACTCCACTTCGTTATCTGATTTGCTTTCAGTTTTGATCCATATTTCTGTACTCCGTGCTTTACATACTCAGTACATATTCCGTACTGACCCCCTTTCTTCGGGGGCTGCGTTTCATGCCCGCAGGTACAGACATTGGTGATCCTCCACTGTAGGCTTCATTTTCTGCCATTTTGGAGTACTCCTTCTGATCCGGAGTCCACTTTTGGTACAGACTCCTTTTGCTATGTATATGCTCTGTATATTTGACGATTTGGGGTACGGCGGGGCCCTGTCTCGCCATATGTCTTTGTTTTGAGTTCGTAGAGGCCTGTAGTCATATATGTGGGGCGAGGGTCCTATATACGTTTGTTTGATTTGTTTTCTGGTCTTAAAGCGGTCCGTTTGTTTTGATGGCCCTAAATGGCCCTTATGCTTATGTTTGCACTTTTGACCGGCGATGTCTATTCCGCCGTCCAGTTTGGATTTGATATGCCATTTTGATTTGTGCGACCGCTTAAGACATATTTTGATATAAATTATGTTTGACACGATTTTGCAAAATTCTGAATTAAGTTTGGATTTGGAAATGAATAGGCGATTCGGTCTGGGTACCCAGGTAGGGTGCCAGTCGCGGCCCACGGGGCTGGGTCGTGACAAGGGTATCATCAGGTTAGGGTGAAGGAAGAAGACATTCTGAAGACGGCATTCAGAACTAGATATGGGCATTATGATTTTTGTGTTATGTCATTCGGGCTAACTAATGCTCCAGCCGTATTTATGGATCTGATGAATCGTGTATTCAGACCCTTCTTAGATCTATTCGTGATTGTATTTATAGATGATATTCTGGTTTATTCACCATCTAAGGTTGAGCATGCAGATCATTTATGTGCAGTGCTTCGAGTTCTTCGCGATAGGGAGTTGTACGCGAAATTTTCTAAGTGTGAGTTCTGGTTGAACTCCGTGGCTCTTCTTGGTCACATTATTTCAGATGAAGGCATTAGAGTGGATACTCAGAAAATTGAGGCTGTAAGAGATTGGCCAAGACCCATGACACCAACGGAGATACGTAGTTTCTTGGGTCTGGGAGGATATTATAGGAGGTTCGTAGAAGGATTTGCTTCTCTTTCTGCCCCACTGACAAAGATGACTCAGAAATCAGCTAAATTTCAGTGGACGGATGTGTGTGAGAGGAGTTTTCAGCTATTAAAGGACAAGTTAACCTCAGCACCCATCTTGACTCTTCTAGAGGGAACAAATGGCTATGTGATTTATTGTGATGCTTCAGGTATTGGGTTGGGCGGTGTATTAATGAAACACGGTAAGGTTGTTGCTTACGCTTCCAGACGGCTAAGAAAGCACGAGAAGAATTATCCAACCCATGATCTTGAGTTGGTTGCAGTGATCCATGCTTTGAAAATGTGGAGACACTACTTATACGGTGTCCATGTTGATATCTAAACTAACCATAAGAGCCTCTAGTACATCTTTAAGCAGAAGGAATTGAACTTACATCAAAGCCGGTGGCTAGAGCTGCTAAAAGATTATGATGTTGATATTTTGTGCCATCCTGAGAAGGCCAATGTAGTGGCTGATGCTCTTAGTCATAAATCCATGGGTAGTTTGTCATATTCGCGGCCAGAGCAGAGAGAGCTAGCCCGTGAAGTTTGTCAGCTAGCCAGTCTTTGAGTTCGATTGATAGACTCAGGTGATACAAGAGTTACAGTTCAGGATACAGCGATGTCATCTCTGGTAGCTGAGATAAAGGAGCTTCAATACGAAGATCCTATCTTAGTTCAGTATCGAGATACGACTACTCAGATAGAAAAGATGCACTTTGTGATTACAGGGGATGGAGTACTCAGGTATCGAGGTAAATTATGTGTCCTTAATGTTGCAGGGCTTCGTCGGCAGGTTATGGGGGAAGCCCATAATTCCCGCTATTCTATTCATCCGGGCACAACAAAAATGTTCCACAATATTAAAGAAATTTATTAGTGGGATTGTATGAAGAAAAATATAGAGGAGTTTGTCGCTCAATGTCCAAATTGCTAGCAAGTTAAGATAGAGCATCAGAAGCCCAGAGGTTTATTGCAGGCTATTGAGATTCCGACATGAAAATGGGAGGTAATTAATATGGATTTCATTACAGGTTTACCCCATACTCGGCGGAAGTATGATTCGATATGGGTAATAGTTGATAGACTTATAAAGTCAGCTCACTTCCTACCTGTCAGAACTACTTAGTCAGCTGAAGATTATGCAGAGCTCTACCTTAGAGAGATTGTACGAATTTATGGTGTTCCTACAACTATTATTTCAGATAGAGAGGCACAGTTCACGGCTAACTTCTGGAGGTCTTTCCAGAACAGATTGGGAACTCAGGTGAGTCTTAGTATCGCATTTTACCCGCAAACAGATGAGCAAGTTGAGCGTACTATACAGATACTTAAGGATATGTTGAGGGCTTGTGTAATTGATTTCCAAGGTAGCTGGGATGATCATTTACCTCTTATTGAGTTTGTGTATAATAATAGCTACCATTCAAATATTCAGATGGCTCCCTATGAAGCTTTATATGGGCGAAGATGTAGATCGCCCATCGAATGGTTTGATGTCGGGGATAATCAATTAGTAGGCCCAGATTTAGTACAGCAAGCGGTTGAAAAGGTAAATGTGATCCAGGAAAGACTACTAGCGGTGCAGAGTCGACAGAAATCCTATGCACATAATCAGCGACGTAAGTTTGAGTTTGAGGTAGGCGATTAGGTCTTCCTAAAGATCTCACCTATGAAGGGAGAAATGAGGTTTGGAAAGAAGGGTAAGTTGAGTCCTCGATGCATTGGGTCATATAGAATCATTTGTGCGGTAGGTAAGGTAGCATATGAGTTAGAGCTACCTTCTGATTTAGAGTCTATATATCCGGTATTCCATGTGTCTATGCTCTGTAAGTGTATAGGAGATCCCTCGAGATTCGTACCAGTAGATGATATCCAGGTGACTGAGCAGTTATCATATGAGGAGAATCCTGTGGCTATATTAGATAGACAAGTCCGTCGGTTATGGACTAAGGATGTGGCTTCTGTTAAAGTAATCTGGAGGAATAATAATATACAGGAAATGACATGGCAAGCAGAAAATGATATAAAGACCAGATATCCACACCTTTTCTCATCTTCCAAGGCAGTTTAGACTTTAGGTATGTGATATACTTATAGTTTTTGTATTTTGGCCATGTGAGGCCATGATTACTACTGCTTTGTGTAACCATGTGATTAGTCGTGTGAGGCCATGATGTTGTATATTTTAGCATATATCCCTATGTGGAATTGCATTTGGATGTTGTATACAGGTTGTATTGGTATAGTTAAAGAGGAGACTATCGATTTTATTTTTAAATCTCTATCGGCTAAACATTCGAGGTCGAATATTCCTAAAGGGGGGAGAATGTTACGTCTCCCATTTTTGGTACGTCATTAGTCTATAGTGTGTTAGCCACCTCGACCTCGAGTTTTAAGTTTTGTCTTCAAGGTTATGAGATATTAGGCAAGCATAACCCTTCTATATGAATAGTTAAGTCCAAGTATTATAAGTATTAGAAAGAGTAGAGATTAAATGAATCAACGACAAAGCAGAGAAGTGCCTGGCGCAACTTGATGGTGCAAGTTGACGCCCGTCGGCGTGTCGACGGTTATCAGAGGCAGGTCGATGCCCAGCCACCTGAGAATCAGGGGCTGTGGCAGGTTGACGGTGGGGGGACGACGGTCGTCGACGCCGTCATCGAACTGCTCGACGCCACCGTCCTTAGAGGCGGTGGCCACCCTTTTATTTTGTTATATTAAGTTAAACCACGACTTAAACCTCATTTCTTCACCGAAACAGATCCATATCCTCCATAGGAGCTCTCCAAATCCTCAAAATTAGTTTTCTCAAATTGGATCAAGATTTACCCTTATGGAATTGGAACTAGTAAGAAGATCATTATAGTATTGTTACCTTGTTGTGTGGCTGATTTTGGACCCTTGGAGCTAGGATTTTGATTGTGTATTCTGGACAATAAGGTACGTTCTATCTAGCATTTGCATTAATTAAGTTGTTCATGGAAGAATTCCCTAGTTTAAAGTGTCATAAATGATTCTACGAAAGCGTAAACTAGTTGTTGATATGGTTGCCTTGTGGGCTGTTTGTGATGGGATTTTTTAGGAGATTCTTACTTGATTATGTTGATAATTGATGTTGTTGTTGTTGTTGATGGTGTTGTGCATATTATGGGCCGTTTTAGAATTGGATTGGAGTAAGAATTATAGGGGAAATGCTGCCCGAAATTCGTTAAGTTCCATTCGTATACAAATTAGATTGTGGATAGTGTAAGTGGTCTAATCATGGTATTATTGTCTTAATTGTGGACTTACGAGCTCGAGAAGTAGGCGTTGGATGTTTAGATAGACTTCCAGGTATGTTAAGGCTATCCCTTCTATTTATTTTGGCATGATCCATATGGTACGAACAGAAGAAGTAAACGAGCGAGTTCCAAAGAATCTATTCCTAGACAATATAGGATCCATTGTATCCTTGATTTCATGTGTTCCATTTTTACCGTTTCTAGAGATTTGTCGTAATTGGCATACTATACATATTAGCTCTTATATTACCCAGAGAAGTTCAGAGTATCCTTATTACGAGTCGTTCATTTATATATATATATGTATGTATGTGTAGATATTTTTTTACACCGCGCCGTGCTATAGTCGGTTGGGCAGGTACGTAAATGTGCACACCACTGCAGTGGGCAGATTATAAGATTACCCCGGACGCGGGATAACATGATATATGGATCGGGTTGTACGTTCCATTGCACTAGCAGATATACTATGATATACGTATATAGTTTTGAAAGGAAGCATGCATAGCATACGCTGTAGAGGCACTTTCAGTTATCCAGCATACATGTTGAGAGAGTACCTGTTGAGATTAGCTTTCATGTTTCAGATATCTTTCATGATTCTTATGTATATATTACATTATTTGTACTGACTCCCCTATTGCTCAGGGGCTGCATTCATTCCCGCAGGTTCAGGTAAACAGACAGGCGGTCCAGCTAAGTAGGACTTCCACCCAGCAATAGTCGGTGCGCTCCACTGGGTTTGGAGCTGCAGTCTACTTTGGTATGCTATTTTGAGATGTATATATGGGTATAACAGGGCCCTGTCCCGTCCTTTCTATAGCTTTGCACTCCATTAGAGGTCTGTAGACAGTTGTATGTAGTTGGGATATTATGTAGCCTTGTCGGCTCCTTTTTGTTGTACAGTATATGTAGCGGCCTAGTTAGCTTGCACTGTTATCTTCAGCATGTATGTATATATGTTGGTTGCGAGTTCTTGACACAGAGACTATTATGTTGTTCTTACAGGAGTCGGTATAGTTCAGTTATAATTCATATATGGGTCATCCTATAGTTCAGTGAGATCCAAGTACAAGTATAACAGTGTCTGGTCAGTAGAGGTCGGACACTTGTCATGATTCATCGGTTTGAGTCGTGACATGGGTGATAGTGGATCGGTTGACTAAGTCCGCTCACTTTGTTCCAGTTCAGGTTTTCAATACCGCGGAGAAGTTAGCTAAGATATATATTCGGGATATTGTGAGATTACACGGGGTCCCTATTTATGTTGTATCTGATCGAGGTACCATCTTCACTTCCCCATCTTGGAGGGCACTTAATAAGGAGTTAGGTACCCGATTGGATCTTAGTACAGCTTTTCATCCCCAGACCGATAGCCAGTCCGAGAGGACCATTCAGGTGCTCGAGGACGTGTTCAGAGCGTGTGTTATGAATTTTAGTAGTCATTGGGATCAGCACTTTCCTTTGGTAGAGTTTGCGTACAATAACAGTTATCATTCGAGTATTGGCATGGCGCCTTTTGAGGCTTTATAATAAGAGATGTAGATCTCCAATTGGTTGGTTTGATGGGTTCGAGGTTCGACCTTGGGCCGTAGATCTATTGATAGAGTCCCTTGATAGAGTGAGAGTTATTCAGGCCAAGATTTTAGCAGCTCAGAGTCGACAAAAGATGTATGTGGACCGGAAGGTTCGGGATTTGAGGTTTGCTATTGGTGACCAGGTTCTATTGAAGGTTTCACCCATGAAGGGTGTTATGAGGTTTGGTAAAAGGGACAAGTTGAGCCCCAGGTATATTGATTCGTTTGAGATTGTGGACTGTATCGGTAATATAGCTTATGAGTTGGCATTGCCGCCAGGCTTGGCGGGAGTTCATCCGATTTTTCATGTTTCGATGCTAAAGAAGTACCATGCTGATGGTACCTATATTGTCCATTAGGATTCTACATTGCTTGATGAGAACTTGACTTATGAGGAGCAGCCTATCGCGATCTTGGATAGGCAAGTTCGAAAGTTGAGGTCGAAAGAGATTGCTTCGGTGAAAGTGTAATGGAGTCACCCTCTTTTTAAGGAGGCTACTTGGGAGACCGAGTCCGACATGCGTAGCCGATATCCCCAGTTGTTTACTGATTCAGGTATTTCCCCGCTTCCCTTCTTTCAGTCGCTCAAGGACGAGCGACTGTTCAATTGGTATCTGATGTAACGACCAAAATTTTTTCTTTTTTTCGAGCATTGACTAGCATATTTTGACCCGAAGTTGACCTCTAGGTAAACTGACCTTTTTCAAAAATTCATCGATTTCGAGAGGTCCAGATGATTACTTATGACTTGTGTTTATATTTGGTTGGATTCCTAATGCACTTAGATGCATATTGAGACTGGGGTTGGAAATTAGAACTAAGGTGTCGGGGGTTGACTCGGTCAACGAGGCCTCCGTTTGAAATTTCGAGGCCACGAGCGCGTTCGTAGAGTATTTTTGTGTGGGTCTGTATGTATGGTTTTTGAACAGATGGCCTCGGGAATGGCCGAGAACTTCAATTGAAGAATTAGAAAAATCGGGGGATTCTGGTACCTAGTTCCCGCTATGGCGGCACTAGTGCCGTCCCAGCGGCACCATTACTACGGTGAGTTGGCCGCTGGAGCGGCCACGTGTATTGCTGGACAGATCGTTGTGGCATCCTTAAGGGCATTGTAGTGGCCCCACTATCGTCGTGGCGGTGACGGGTCAGGTAATTTCATTAAGTGTTATTTAAAATAAGCCTTACACCCTCATTATTTCCCATTTCGAAATTAGAGCTTTGGGGAATAGTTCTTGGAGATATTTTGGAGACATTCTTGGAGGTAAATCTTGCCTATTCCTTTGCTCTTCCTTAATCACAATCCTCTTAGATTTCCCCCTTCCCTTTAATAATCTCTTAGTGATGGAAGTTGAAGGAGGGTTTTGATGAACTTGTCCTTGGGCTCATGTATGAGGAAATTGATGATGTTTATGCTAGATTTTGACTAATCTAAGCTTATTAATCATATATCTTCCACTTCTAGTGTTGAATTTCAGAATCAAAGACTTAGGATTTATACCCAAATTGGGGGTTTTGCTTGAAATCAGAAATTAGGCTAATCTTTGAGTTAAATCAGCATTTCATGGTTGGGGTATGATCACCACATGCTTAATTTGATATTTTCTCCTGAATTTTCTGATTTACCCTTGTGGGCCCGTTTTCCAATTTCTAGGGTTGGAATTGACCTAATTGAAATAGTAGCAATATTAGTATCATTCTTCATGATTTCTAATCTTGATTTCAATTATGCTTAGACTACTTTGGTTCTGAGGTTCAGCGGAAAGGAAAGGCAGAGGAGTGAGTTGTTGGTGCTGCGATTCGGCCATCCAGGTAGGTTATGGCTTACCTTTGCTGAGACTTCGTATAGCGAAGCGCATATTTAGATTATATTATCGGACACAGCATGTGAACCTTCGGGTATGAAGTTGGGTTGGATATTCCCTTAGGTTGGGCTCTGTTGTGTGTTGGGGATAGCCACCCCGTTATGTGTAATTTGATTGTTCTATTGTGCTAGCTTGATTCCATGTGTCGTTGGTAGATATTGGATTCTGTTTTATCACATTGATTATGATATAGTTGGCATACCCATTGTTGGTATTTGTACTTGGATATATTGTTAGCGTACGCACTGTTGGTACTTGTGATTCTGTTATATTATTGGCATACCCATTCGTTGGTACTATTGATTGGGTGATATTATATGCATACCCACTGTTGATATTGGTGATTCAGATGTATTGTGGCTTATCCATTGTTGGTACTTCTGATATGGGGCATCATTATCGATTGTTGAACCATGCATTGCATGCACTCTCATTTTCATGATACTTTTCTACATGGCCGATATTCGAGGTTCATCCCGGAATCATTGTTTGAGTGAAACTAATACTTGATAAAACTCTTTTACTTGAGTGACGTGAGGTGGCCGATATCCGATGTTCATCCCGGAATCGTTGATTGTGTGAAATTGATACTTGATGAAACTCTTTTACTTGAGTGACGTGAAGGCCGATGTTCGATGATCAATTCCGGAAGTGTTGTTGCATGGCCGATATCTGATGTTAGTTAGGGAATCATTGTTAGTGCATGAAATCTGTGGGTCCCCCAAGGTGGTGCTGGTGAGAACCTCCCATGGGCAAAGATCAAGGGTCCCATCTGTCTGTTGGGAAATGATCCGGGATGGGTGGAACTTAGACTTCATGAGTCACGCTGGGTTGTGCTATCGAGACGTCGATATTTCCGTTTGGAGTACATATGTACACCGCATCTGCATGGCATCGCATTGCATTCATTCCATCATTTCATTGCATTGCATTGTGACTTGATTGAGATGTTTGGTGTTGTATTGTGATGCTGGATTGGATTGGATATATTCAGATTTGACACAGTTTGGATTAGATGCTTTACATAGGTCATGACGGATATTTGGAATTGATAGTATTGTCTTATACTTATTGGTTTATTTGTTTATCTGCCTTATTATTTGAATTATGTTAGCTATGCTTAGTCGGCCGATGATGCCTACCAGTACTATTGTTTATACTGACCTGCACTTGCTGCATTATTTTATGAATGCAGAGTATCAGGTCGGATCCACTTCTGTGACGCGTAGCTGATAGTCGCTTCAGCTCCATTCTCGAGTTTCCAGGGTGAGCATGGCCGTCCGCCACCTGGAAGACTTTCCTATCTTATGTCCTATCTTATTCAAAGACATACACACTTCATGTATTAGTATTCTGGATTGTATTATTTTCCATTAGATGCTCTTGTATTATTCAGACTAGACCCTGGGGGTTTTGTTATTATTCTGCACTTTCCTACTACTTATATATATATATATATATATATATATATATATATATATATATATATAGAGAGAGAGAGAGAGAGTGAGACTTACATATTATTTATTCTACTCCATTCCTTAGTTTCATTCTTTTATGTATTTATTCATTGTTGGGTTAAGGGTTCGCTTACCGAGGTGGGAAGGTAAGTGCCCACACGACCTAGGAAAAATAGGTCGTGACATATTCGGATAGTTCTGGATACTTCCTTTACCATGAATCATGACTTCTTGATCATCCCATATAAATTTGAGAGACTGGTGCAACGAAGATGCCACGACTCCAGCGGCATGCAACCATGGTCGTCCCAATAATAAATTGTAACTTGTTTTGATATCCATGATAATGAACTCCACAATGAACTTTGCGGGACCCATTTGTATGTGCAAATCTATTTCTCCAATTGGATCACTGATAGCGCCATCATAAGCTTTTACATTTGTTTGACTCTTGCGGATTTTGCCAACATCATATCCAAGCCGTTTCAAAGTCGTCACAGGGCATACATTCAACCCAGCCTCTCCATCAATCAGCAATTCAGGGATAATCTTATCGCGACATTTGACTGTTATATGTAAGGCCTTGTTGTGGGCTTTACCCTCTCTCGGTAATTCATCAGCTAATGATAGCCTATGCGCTCGTGCAACATACCCTACAATCTCAGCTAATGTTTCATACGTAGTGCCGGCGGGCACTTAGACTTCATCCTAAGCTTTCATTAAGGCTAAGAGATGTTGAGACGAACTGAGTAATAATGACATTACTGATATCCTGGTAAGAGTCTTATGCAGGTGCTCAACAATCGAATAATCCTTAACTGGCAGTTTCCTCCAAAAGTTTTCAGCTTCGCCTTCAGTGATTGATCTTTTCTAAGGATTCTCGCGGCGTGGCGCTTCGAGTACAAGCTTTTCTGGAGCATAACACCTTCCAGACCTGATCATATCCTGAACCACAGCGTCTATCTCTTTTCCTTTATTGACCATTGTCAGGTACAGTGGTTTGATCACAAAATGTGCATTCTCAACTGGCCCTCATGTTTTGAGTACGAACGGATCATTCTGAATTCGAGCGACTATTGAGGGATATTTGAGCACGAAGGCCTCTTTCTTGGCTACAGCAGATGACAGGGACATCTCAGATTTCCTCATCATGGGGCCTAACAATTCTCTTTGCTCTTATAAGGACAATGAGGCGATGGTGCTTTCCAATTTTTCAATATCTAGACAAATGATCGCAGGGCTTTCTTCCCATTCGTCACCTCTTTTTATCATGTGAATTTGATTCCCTCCATGCTTTGGGAGAGGATTTGTGTCCACATTTGGAGGTGTTGGCTCCAGGATAAGCTCATGATTTTCAATCATATCTTGTATCTTGTGCGTAAGTTTATGCAATATTCGGTAGGGTGGCCAACTTGGTTAGAATGATAGGCGCAAATGAAATCTGGCCTGTACCATCGATCCTTGGGGTTAGCAGGCTTTGGGGGAACAACACTCATTCAACCGGCGTCTCTTAGCTTGGCAAACAAATTAGCTCTTGATTCTGGTAAAGGAGTGAATACTCTCGGAGGTTTCTTTTGGGGTGCCTCATATTTTACTGGTGGAGGCTAGTTTTGGAAAGTCTGGTTTTGTGGAGCTTGGTTATTGGGTGTTGGCATTCAATAATTTGGTCGTGGAGCTTGGTTGTTAGGTGCTTGTATTTGGTAATTTGGTTGTGGAGCTTGGTAGCCAGGTTGCGCGTAGCACACAGACATCGTATTTCCACCATTTCCGACCAACTGGTCGCAATAAGCTCTTAAGTGAGCCCTGGGATTGCTTGATCTATTGAAATGGTCGAATTTGGGAATTTTAAAACTTTCTGGTAGACCTAAGTCCATATATATGCACAAATCAAAGTATCTTAGCCCCTCTTTCTTTTCAGAGCCATGTTCTAGTTGAACAATTTTCTTCCCCATCTCCCTCTCAATTTTGTCTATTCTAGCCTCAAAGAACATTTCCATGTTCTCCAATTCTGGCGAGGAGTCAATATGGGTGACATGGCCTTAAAAAGTAACATTTGGTTACACGGGGCAGATTGCAGGAATTCCCGCTGCCCGAGGGGCTTGATAAGTGTTTGTGTCATGAGATGTTGTAGCGTCAGTAGGTGTTTAGAAAGCTGGTGTTTGGTGGAAGCAATTCCCCACATGGGTGGTGTTTCGGCGCAGTTGAGTTTGAAAAGTAGCGCCAGTCTGAGTTTGTGGGAAATGGTCAGGGATTGGTAAGTCCAAATTTGGGAAAATGGGTGCAGGCCTTCCAGCCTCAGTATTAGTAGTATTTTCTTTTTCGGCCCTTAAGCGGGCTACTTCTTCTCTAGCTTTAGCTAATTGCCTTATTACCAGGTTAACGGCCTCTTCCAAAGGCATTCCAGCTATGTCAGTTGTTGGGGTACCTTCGACTAAAGCAGTTCTGTTCTGGTTGTTGTTTGGTGGCGGAGTCTCATACATGTTTTCTTCTTGAGGGTTTAAGGATGTTGCAATAACTTTTGATCGAGTAACTGGTGTGTCACAACCTAATCCGATGAGTCATGGCAAGTGCCCAACCTCTACTTACCAAGCACCCCTAAATTCATACTTGAATCTCACTGAGCAACATAGTGGCCCATAAATAACTTATTACTAAGCTATATTATCTCTCGTAAGATTAACATAATGGACTCTGCATCAAGAACTCAAAAGCAGTATATATCTATATACATACGTGCTGAGGATAGTAGTGCAAGCCGACTAGGCCGCTACATATGCTATACCACAAAAATGAGCCGACAAGGCTACATAACATCCCAACTACATACAACTGTCTACAGACCTCTATGGAACAGAAGCTCTAGAAAGGACAGGACAAGGCCCCTTCATATCCATATTTACATGCCAAAATAGCATACCAAAAGGGACTACAGCTCCGATCCGAGTGGAGCGCATTGTGTGCAGCTGCGTGGAAGACCTACTGAGCTGGATTACCTGTCTGGCTACCTCAACCTACGGGCATGAACGCAGCGCCCCCAAGCAAAAGAGACGTCAGTATGAAACAATGTACCGAGTATGTAAGGCAAACGATGACTGAAACTGAACTAAAAACAATATAATCTGGAGGCCGAAGAATTCCCAGAATATCTCAACTGACCTGTCTCATATGAAATGCAATATATTACTAATATATTTCTGACTGACCAACTGGCCAGGCAACTGTAAAATCTCACTGGCCAAGTAGGCAGGCAATAAGTCTCACTGACCCGTCGGCCAGGCAATCTATCTCACTGACCCCGTAGGTCATGCATATCTATCTCACTGACCCGTAGTTTAGGCAAAATAAAATGTCTCACTGACCAAGTGGCCAGGCTAAAGAAAATATATGTATATCATGCATATGCTGAAAATACTGATACTGTAACATGTCTTTTCTGTCTCTCTATGAACTCAAGGACATAGGGAGGGGATATGGCCCCTCGGAAAGAACTACATAACACTCGGAAACTATGCAATAATATGATAAGCTCTAATTTGACAAATCTCTAGTCATAAGGTTCATTACATTCTTACCATCTATGGAATCATGCCAAGAAAAGAAGGGACAACCTTAACATACCTTTTAGGTCTCCTTAACTAATGAATGCTTATCCTTCCGAGCTTGTAAATCTACATTCACGAGAGTTCATACTATTGTTAGGCTTACCGTCACATGCTTATCTTAAGCCTTCAAATTAAACCCCTTTAGAATCTGCCAAAATTCGGGCAGTATCTCCCCTATATCTTCTACTCCCTCCAATCTTCAAAATAACTCCCAAAGCACAATAAAACATCAACAATTCCATAATCAAAATATTACATTTAAACTATACTCAATTCAATCCCTGAACTTCTTTTCATAATCAACCCATAACAATAACTTCATACAACCCCTTATACACTCGTATACAACAATTCCTTAACATCACTATTATCCCTCATAACAAGATTATACTCAAAACATACTAACAATTATAACTCAAGATAATTCACAACTCAAAATATCATCAATGCATATTTGAACTTTTCCGCCAATTTTCTTCTCCTCAAATATTAACATAATTACCAAACAAACTCATAAACATGAAACTAAGATGAACTTACCTCAAGATTCAAGAACACGTCAATTACATGGTTACTCCACCTTAAAAATACTCACCCAAACATCTTCAAGAAGATGAGACAAGTGTAGACCTCACATGGAACCTTTAACCACTTTAATCTTCACTTTGATCCTTGGTTTAGGCTTGGAAATATGTTGGAATATGTTTGAAGAGGTTTCTAGGAATTCCTACGACTTGGGGCTATGTTAAAAATGAAATACAAATGACCAAAATTGTCATATAGACTTGTAGGAATATATGTGCATGTTGTGGAAGTTGGAGGAATGTTCTAGAGGATTTGGGATATGTTTAGGGGTGTTTGGATGAAACAATGTAAAACCCCTTTTATAGAGTTCTAGGGTCGGTTGGTACCGACCTAGAATTTTCGGGTACTGTAGCGCGCGTGTCGCGCACTGTAGCTGCGCATTTTTGCTCTGCGAGCCTGACTTGTAACGTCCATAATTCTCTACTCTAACGTCGTATCGATGAGAGATTTGTTGTGTTGGAAACTAGACTTCATGAACTTCAATTTAGGCTTTTGCTTTACTTCAAAACTCCTCATATACAAAAATATATTCTTTCCCCAATTTGGCTCATACTTTGTTGTTCAAAGTAACGCTCATCTTTTTCCAAAATCATACTAACTCAACTCCTTCCACTCAATTCCTTATAGGACCTTCTGGAATTCCTCATATGCATCCTTTACTCATAAAATATACTTAAAAACGTTTTGTCTCTTATACTCCAAAGTTGTTTTACTTAGCCATAGTTCAACATACTTACGCTCAAATTTGGTAAGTGCTTCTCTGCAAGTACGGGGTGTAACATGGTGCAAGCAAATCGTCCCCTGTCTATAAGACAAAACAACTCAAAGGCTCCCAATTTAGTGTAAGACTTAAGCATGAAACACAAGATATCACATTGTTTGTAGTTTATAGCACATAGATTCATATATTTTTTTTCAACTCTTGATTGATTTACATTCCAAGGGTATTTTGGCCTTTTTGTGTTCTTAGGAATATGGATTTTTAGTAAGTGGTCTTCATAGTTGATTTTCTTCTACCCATCTTATACTAGGGGGAATTTTAATTTTTATTATAAAAGGACCGAGTCTTAAATAGACTGCCTACGTATCCCACCAAAGGGAAATCAGGTCCATCTGTAGTTCAGGCATTACACAGAAAAAGGTTTTTTTCCTATGCTACCCGAAACTTAGTTTTCTACCCTGACCAGGCCTTATGTAGGGTTCCCACATATGCCTAACGAGACATCAGGTCAGCGTGGTACCATTTACATAAGAAAGGAAAAGGGATATTCTATCTTATTGAAAGCAATAAAGGGATACTTATGTTTTTCTACCCAACCATGTTAAACAGGTCTTCATTATCTTCTTCACCTTCATCTTCTAACCCTGTCTTCTTGCGACAATGAAAACATGGCCTTCATTCGCTAAGAGTTCTAATTCAAGCTTGAAATCCACACATTCCTCAATGTCGTGGCTAGGGCGACCATGATGAAATACGCAAACCCTTTCTCTTGAAGATCCTGGGTGTCATGACCCAAATTGATGAGTCGTGACGAGTGCCTGATCTCTAGTGACCAAACACCCCTACACTCATATTTGAATAACATTAAATAAAAAGGTCCCATAAGTAGCTCAAACCGAACTTATACTGACTCATGAAAGGATGTCGTCATAAACTCTACATAATCTGTACAAATGTATAAGATGGAAAGAACGATGCAAGCCGATTAGGCCGTTACATATACTGTACAACAAAATAAGAGCCGTCAAGGCTACATAACATCCCAACTATGTACAACTGTCTACAAACATCTAATGGAGTATAAGCTGTAGAAAGGACGGGAGAGGGCTCCCATCATACCCATATACGCACATACATCCCAAAATAACATACCAAAATAGATCGCAGCTCCGGATCGAGTGGAGCGCACTGACTATAGCTGAGGAGAAGTCCTACTGAGCTGGATTGTCTCACTATCTACCTGAACCTGCGGGCATGAACGCAGCCCCCCAAGCAACAGGGGAGTCAGTACGGATAATGTACTGAGTATGTAAGGCATAAAAGTAACATAAACATAAGAATCATGACCTGAATCTGATCTCAGAAATCGACTGACTGTCTAGATGCATATGTATGGCTGAGTATCTGAACAAACATTAGCATAAATCTGTATACTGACAATGCCTATGTGGGCGCATAACATGCAGGCTTTCAATGATAATCATGCTCATGTATATATATAGGTCATAGTGCTGAGGAATGTTCAGCCCGATCCATATACAATATAATAGTGCTGAGGAACGTACGACTCGATCCATATATAATAGTGCCGAGGAACGTACGGCCCGATCTATATATCACCATCAAGGTGCACCAACTGATCAGGTAGTAATGCATATATAATGCCTGTCCATTTCCCTATACCCCATATACATATAATATACGTGTATATAATGCCTTCTGGTCACGGGTCAATGTGCATATGTATAATGAATGCAATGCATATGTAAGATAAAATAATAAAACTCTCAGAATAATATGATGTCACACTAAGTCTGGTGGACAACTTGTTACACCCCGTACTTCTGAAGAAGCCCTTGTTAAATTTAAGCGTAAGTATGTCGAGCTATGGCTACGTAAAATAACTTTTGAATACATGAAGCGAAGCATTATTAAGAATATTTAAGGAGTAAAGGATGTATATAAGGTATACTGGAAGGTTTTATAAGGAAATGAGCGGAAGAAATGGAGTAGTACGACTTTGGAGAAAGGATGGGTAAAGTTTGTGTGAAAATTTATGTCCAACTTGAGGGCAGAATATTTCTTAGCCTATAAAGTGTTTTAAGGTGTTTCAAAAGCCTAAAATGAAGTTCGTTGAGTCTAGATTCCAACGCAATAAACCTCTCATTGATAGGACATCGGAGTAGAGAATTATGGAAGTTACAAGTTCGGCTGACAGAACAGAAACGCGTGCTACAGTACTACTACAGTAACCGACCTGCTACAGTACTTCTACAGTACCGACCCGAATTTGAACCATTTATAAAAGGTACTTTCCCCCTCTTTTTTCAGCCCAATCTATTCCAAATTATTCCAAACTTCTCTAGAAATCTCCCCAACTCCTAAACCCAAATTTCAAGCCTAAATCAACTATAATTCCCGAATTCCGGTCCAGGAGACGTATAGTTGCGAGTATAAAATCGTATGGCGACGCGTGTGGTTCAAGTTTAAGGTGAAGAAAGTGAATATATAGCGATATTATCAGGATTAAGGTATGAATCTCCTATTATTAATGTTAATTTTGGTTTATTTACGGAGATAGAACCGTTAAATAGTTGTATGATAATTCTATTTGTGGAGACGCAGATAAATATTATATGGGAGGTTTGATGGAGTATTTGGTATTGAGAATAACATGGTTGATGTTGGCCTTGTTATTGTTGTTGTTGGTTACTGAATTGTAATTTCGGGCTAGGCATATAAACAAGGGAGATGCTGCCCGAAATTCGGCAGATTATAAAGGGATTTCATTTAAAGGCTTAGGACAAGCATATGACGATAAGCCTAACAACAGTATGAATGGGTTTATATGTAGATCACGAGACTGCGAATGATCTTATTTAGCCTGCAAGACAAGAAGTAAGTTGGAAAGTCAAGAAGCAAGATTCCAGGTATGTTAAGGCTCTCCCTTTCTTTCATTTTGGCATGATCCTATGACATGAGCGAACAATGAGTAATCGAGTCTCCATATTACTCTACTCTTAGAAGTTCTAGGAGTATCCCAGTTCTTGATGATCCTGTACCCCTCTATTACGATTGTTCCTTCTGTTCATGGGTCCTGAGTTTTATATCATGATTATGTTAGTTCACATTTATGCATTGCATTCATTTACATATATGCATTTTGACCCGTGACCAGAAGTCGTTATATACGCCTATATTATGTGTATATATATATATATATATATGGGGTATGGGGAAATGGATGAGGCGTTATATACGCATTACCACCTGATCAGCTGGTGCACAGTGATGATGATTACGATGCCCGAAGGGGTTGCCCGAAGGGGCCATTATGCTATTATGCCCGAAGGGGCCATTATGTTATTATGCCCGGAGAGGCCTATATGGGATAGGGATCGAGCATATCATACGACCTTAGAGGCATTTTCAGTAAGCAGATGCATTCATACAGGTATGTTCAGATAGTCAGACATATAAATGCATTCATATAGATATGTTCAGACAGTCAGACGTACAGATGTATTCAGTTAGTCAGTTTAGTTTATGACTTTCAGATTGTCTTCATGACTCCTATTATATCTTACTCTTCTGCCCTACATGCTCGGTACATTATTCGTATTGACGTCCCTTTTGCTAGGGGGCGCTGCATTCATGCCTGTAGGTACAGATCGACAGATTGACAGGACTCCTCAGTAGACAGTACTTGACATCTGCTGGTGGTGAGCTCCCTTTTGTTCGGAGTTGCCAGGTCTATGTGGAGTCTTTCTTTTGTGTTTATGGACGACAGTTGAGCCAGAGCCCTATCCTGCCCATGACTCAGTTATACTTCTTTAGAGGCTTGTAGACACATGTACAGTACAGTCAGTCAGTCCGTGGCCCATCCTTTGATGCATTGTTACTTATGAGAGCCTTTTCGGCTCGTACAGTAGTTTGAGCAGTTTCGCATATATTCTATGAGGCGGCCGGACCGCATACAGTTATGTTTTGTTTCTTGAGGAGTCAGCCAGGCCACAGAGAGTTATATGTATAAATCTGTGTTGTGATTTTTCTGAGTGCAGGTGGCCACTTTAGGCCTATCCACGTTTTTAGCTAAATGTAAATTTAAATGTTGGTTTGCCCGGTCGAGGTAGGCACCGGGTGCCGGTCGCGGCCCTCCAGATTTGGGACGTGACACAACTGCTGAGCCAGCAGTACTAATACATGAAATCTCAAGACCCATGAATAGAAGGAACATAATAACTGGGGTACAGGATCATCAAAGACGGAACTATTCTTAGTACTTCTAAGAGTAGAGTAATATGGAAGCTCGGTTACTCGCTTGTTCATTCAGATCATAGGATCATGCCAAAAAGGAAAGAAGGGACAGCCTTAACATACCTTTTTGGTCTTCTTAACTACTTATGCTTGTCCTTCCAAGTTCATAAATCTACATTCAAGAATATTCATACCATTGTTAGGCTTATCTTTATATGCTTGCTTAAGCCTTCACATGAAATTTATTTAGAATCTGCCGAAATTCGGGCAGCATCTCCCCTGTTAATACCCCTAGCCCAAAATCACAATACTAACAACCAACCACAACAACAACAATACTAACATCACAACATCATCATCAATACCAAAATACTCCATAAAACATCCCATATGGTGTTTATTCGATTTTTCAACCAACTACTTCATTATACGACCATTTAGTTGCTCTATCTTTGTAAATAAACCTAAAGCAATATCAATAGGGAGAGATTCATACCTTACTCTTACTAAAACAGCAATATCTTCAATGTTTGCCTAGAATCCAAGCCAAAATCCACCGCAAAATGATAATACAATCACAACTATGCGCTACCCGAGCCTCGATAACCAAAATCCCTCCAATCCCTCAACCCTTTATGACACAAATTCCCCTATATGTTTGTTGAACTTTAGGAAATATTTTTGGGTGAAAAAAGAGGGTTTTGACCCTTAAATAGGAGGATAAAGTCGGTGGTACCGACTTAATAATTGACCTTCGCGAACGCGAGGGCCTCTCGCAAACGCGGTGGTTTGGAATTTCCATAGCCTTTGCAAACGCGAGGCTCTGTCGCAAACGGGTAGGGAAATTTTTGCCAGTTCGTCCAAATTTTACTTTTTGCTCGATCGACCTCCAATCCTTTCGATACCTCTTATACATGGTCTTAAACCTTTATAACCATAAGATAGGCGCATATCACTCCAGATCGCAATTAAAACAACTAACACCAAATGAACCTCAACGTCCAAAGCTACGAGGTGTAACACTGGGCGACCTTGATAGGTTTGCGGTACTGCTCTTATCTTTTTCATACTACAAATTAGGGAGTTAATCCTAGCATATGACTCCTCGGATTTGGAGAAGTCACTTTTCCAGAACCTAACCCTTGATATCTTTTCTGGTTGATTTTTTCCTTGGTTATGGGTCAGGAAAGAGTGGAGCCCCCATATTTGGCTAATTCTCCCTTGGTCAATCCATTGGATCAACTTTCTTTCCGGCGCTCCGTACTCATTGGTTGTATGACCCGACTGGCTTCGGTGGTAGAGGCATTTTCTGTAAATCATGGAAGGAGCATACGACGGCAACAGATTTGGGCTTTGAGCGTACACTCCAAAACTCCCCAAAGTCTCTTAGAGTTCTTGTTTAGACATTTCTACTGGCGTACCACAATTAAGCGATCTTGTGCCCTTGAGAACAATTGTACATAAAACCGGAGGTTCCTCGAGCTCAGATTCGCATGGGTCTCCATAGACTTTCAAATTGGGGATAAGTAGCTAGTCATCTCAGTAAGGTATGGGGTAAAGCCCTTCTTTGTGACTGAGGGGCACATAACTCCCAAGTGGTGCTTCAGGTGTCTTTCCCCATTTTTCCCGATTGGCAGGGTGTTGCTTAGTTAGCTCCTCAACATAATCTAGGAGAGTTTCAGCTTCTTTAATCTTCTCATTGGCCGCCTTAGTGGTTTGGAGAGCTTCTTTCATTCTAGCAGTAGCTAGGGCCATACTATCATCCCGCTGTTGGTGTTTCTTACTTATCGCTTCTATGTTCTCATCGTCATTGACTAGGTTGACATAAGGAGAAGTCGCACTCTTGCTGTCTGGAGTCTCCATTTCCTATTAGCAAATTGACTTTTTAAATGAGGAGCTAAATTTGGTTTTAGGGGTTGTTTTCTTGATTTTTCTTTTGGGTAATCTCCGGAATGTGGACCAATCAAGAGTTTTAATAGTATATATGATTTTCACGCAAAGTAGTTATATCAGCTAAGCATCTAGACAGTATGTAATTCGTTTTCCTAGACCTCGTTACTCCAAGGCTACTAACGCATGCAGCAAAATCGTGCCTTATGTAAAATAAATTTAAAATGCAAAACATCAAAATAAGTCCACTCCTCAGATCGAAATCTGCTCTCTCTCAGTTAGTGCCTTCTTGGCCCTTCGAAGGGCGGTCTGATGGCTACCTGGGCTGGCATCAATGTTGTCCCGATCCACTAACCCCTCTGAACGTCAGTCAACAACGTCCCTGTATTTATGACTCCCCTAACAAAATTTTCAAGCCATTCTAAGATCTTCAATGAGGTATCCACCTCGTCTGTTAAACTCTTAATTATCTCTTGGTCGTATTCTATTTTTGCTTGATAACCCGCTTCTCTTCCTTCCACCCGTCGTTTCATTCTTCTAACCTGAATTGCATTCGCGGCTTCCCTATCTACGAGAAATTTGTATAGATATCGTCCCGGAGTAGCAGTACCAGCTAGCTCATCCCTAAGCCACCCGTGTCATCATGACTTGGATCGTTTGAATCCTCATCCAACTTATCTTCCCTTATCACATGCTTCCAATCTTTCTGGGAATCCTTTATACCCTCGATATGACCTTCTTCGTAATCTCATACAAACTCTCCCATATTTCCCACATTTGGGATAACCTGTCTTATACCAAACTGTCTAAGTACTCTTAATGGTGCATAGGGTTTGATCCCCCTAATGCCCATAAGGGTAATGTCACGACCCAAGCCATGAGTCGTGACGAGCGCCTGATCTCTAGTGACCAACCACCCCTATGCTCGTACCTGGATAACACTGAATAACAAGGGTCCATTAATAACTTGATCTGAACTATACTTACTCAAGAAAGGATAACATCATGAACTCTATAACATCATAATATAAATATGCTAAAAATAACAGTGCAAGCCGGCTAGGCCGCTGCATATGCTGTACACAAAAGAATAGGAGCCGACAAGGCTACATCACATGTCACCTACATAACACTGTCAACAGACCTCTACAGGAATATAAAGCAGTGGAAAGGACGGGACAAGGCCCCGTCAGACCCATATATATATACATATCTCAAAGGAATGGCATACCAAAATAAACTGCAGCTCTGAATCAAGTGGAGCGCACTGACCACCACTGGATGGGAGTCCTACTGAGCTGGACCACGTGTCTGTCTACCTGAACCTGCAGGTATGAACGTAGCCCCCCGAGCAATAGGGGAGTCAATACGGACAATGTACTGAGTATGTAAGGCATAAGAGTAACATATACATGAGAATCATGAAAGGAATCTGAAACTCATAAACCAACAGACTGTCTGAATGCATCTGTATGACTTAATATCTGAAAACATCTGTATAACTCTGTATCACTGAATGTGCCTCTATAGTGTATGATATGCATGCTCTCTTTAAAACAAATAATATTCATATACATACATATATATATATATATATATATATATATATATATATATAGTAAAGCATGTAGGTGCGGTGTTAATCATCAAATGAATAGTATACTGCCCGGCCATATAGGCACAGTGTTATCATCATCATCCCGCATCCGGGACGATATCATAAGCTGCCCACTGCAGTGCTGTGCGCATCTACGGGCCTGCCTGGCCAACTATAGCGCGGGACGGTATGAGAAAATAGCTATACATATATATAAATGCATGAAGGACTCATGAAAAGTATACTCTGGACTACGCTGGGCAACATAAGATCTCTGGAAGCCATAGACATAAAACATAAGAAATCAAAGACATGATGAATCCTGTACTATATAAGAGTAGAGTCTTTGAAACTCGTTCACTTACTATGTTCGTTCAGATAATAAGGATCATGCCAAAAGAATAAAAAGGGACAGCCTTAACATACATTGGAACGTATCGAATCGTCCAGCGTCTACTTCTCGAATTCGTAAGTCTACAAACAAGATAACATAGGCCACCATTAGACTATTTACATCACTTACTATCTAATTCACTCAAACCTCGACAACAACATCCACAACCTCAATATCAATTATTACATATGAAAATATAGCCAAGTGTATTCTAAATCCTCTCTCAAAACAGCCCTTAGTCTCACCTTAACCCTTATTCAACTTACCACTTCCATAATTATATTCCCCGTGCTTAAAACAGCTAAAATTCTTGATAATAACTCAAACACAAAGATAAGAATCATATACATACCTTGAACAAAATAGGATACCAAGAATCAAACTCTAACTCCAATTCCCAAGCTCATCAACTTCAAGGAAACCCTAGGAACAACCTTTTTTTTCACTAGCTCGGGTTTACGGGGCTCGGATCTTGCTAAAATTCTTCCAATATAATACAAAATGATGAGAGAAAATATTTAAAGGTTTTATCTAGTCTAAGAATGAGGAAATAAGGAATAAAATCGTGGGACTAATTATTTATAGATGGAACTAGAAAGTTCTACTGATACGGGTCGACGGGAGGGTCGACGACCCGTCGACACGTCGACGGTCCGTCGACTTTCTCCATCGATATTCACCTGCAGATTCAGAGACTGCGTCAATGTTGACGGCGTGGATCGACGGCCCGTCGACACGCTGACGGCCCGCCAAAGCTGACTGGTGTCTGCAGATTTTCCTGAGTCATTCCAATTCGTGTCGATTTGATTCGTTCAACTTCTAATCCTGTCGCATTGCGAGGAACACATACTTATACTTCCATACACGGGGTAAGACACTTAATATCTCAAAACTTGGGTACTGATCTCCATTCCAAGGTCATACTCAACTAGGAAACCGTAGGATTTCTTACGACGAAAACAAGAGGCGTAACATTCTTCCCCCCTTAGAAAAATTCTACCTCGAATGTTCATACAAGTCATGAGCTATAAAATTTTTGATAGTCTCCCCCGTAACTATACCAATCCAACCTGCACACAACAACCCAAGACAATGCCAGACAGGGCTACATGCTAAAATAGACAACACCATGACCTCACACGACCAATCACTATAACTCTAAGTAAAATCAATACCTGGGCGTGATGATGCCTCAAACCGAGCTTCCTGAGGCAACAGAGACAAGTACGGGTACATAGCCTTTATTTTCTCTTCAGCTTCCCAAGTCATTTCTTCAACATTATTATTTCTCCAAAGAACTTTAACGGAAGCCCCATCCTTAGTTCGTAATCGACGAACTTGTCTATCCACTATAGCCATAGGGATCTCCTCATATGATAATTGCTCGGTCACTTGGATGTCATCTACCGGTACAAATCTCGAGGGATCTCCTATACACTTACGGAGTATGGATACATGGAATACTGGATGTACAAACTCTAATTCAAAAGGTAGTTCTAGCTCATATGCTACCTTACCTAATGTACGAATGATTCTATATGGCCCAGTGTATCGAGGGCTCAAGTTACCCCTCTTACCAAATCTCATCACTCCCTTCATAGGTGAGATCTTCAGGAATACCCAATCTCCTACCTCAAACTCTAGCATATGCCACCGATTATCTGTATAGGATTTCTGTCGACTATGTGCCGTTAGTAACCTTTCTTGAATCCCTTTCACTGTGTCAACTGCTTGGTGTATTAATTCTGGGCCTGCTAGCTGATTTCTCCAACATCAAACCATCCTATAGGTGATCTACATCTTCGCCCGTATAATGCCTCATAAAGAGCTATCTGAATGCTAGAATGGTAATTGTTATTATATGCAAACTCAATAAGAGGAAAATGATCATCCCAACTACCTCGGAAGTCAATTACACAAGGTCTTAGTATGTCCTCAAGTGTCTGTACAGTACGCTCCGCTTGTCCATCTGTCTGCGGATAAAATGCAGTACTAAGACTTACCTGAGTCCCTAATCCATACTGAAAAGATTTCCAGAAGTTAGCTTTATATTGCGTTCCTTTGTCTAAAATAATAGCGGTAGGAACATCATGAAGCCGTAAAATCTCTCTAAGATAGAGCTTCGTATAGTCTTCAGCTGAATAAGTAGTTCTGACAGGCAGGAAGTGGGCTGATTTTGTAAATCTATCAATTATAACCCATATTGAATCATACTTCCGCTGAGTACGGAGCAAACCTGTAATTAAATCCATATTGATTACCTCCCATTTCCATGTCAGAATCTCCATAGCCTGCAATAAACCTCCGGGCTTCTGGTGCTCTATCTTGGCTTGCTGACAATTCGGACATTGAGCGACAAAATCTGTTATATATCTCTTCATACCATCTCACCAGTAAACTTCCTTGAGATCATGGTACATTTTTTTTGTGCCCGGATGAATAGAATAGAGAGAATAGTGGGCTTCCCCCATAACTTGTTGACACAGGCCTGCAACATTAGGAATGCAAAATCTACCTCGATACCTGAATACTCTATCTCTTGTGATCACGAAGGGTGTCTTTTCTTTCTGAAGCACTGTATCTCGGTAATGAACTAAAACAGGATCCTCGTACTGACGTTCCTTTATCTCAGCTACCAAAGAAGATATCACTGTATCCTGAACTATAACTCCTGTATCACCTGAACCTAACAACCGATCTCCAAGACTAGCCAACTGACAAACTTCACAGATTATCTCCCTTTTCTCTGGCTGCACATATGACAGGCTACCCATGGATTTACGACTAAGAGTATCAGCTACTACATTAGCCTTCCCAAGATGGTACAGAATATCAACATCTTAATCTTTCAACAACTCTAGCCATCGCCTCTGACGTAAATTCAAGTCCTTCTGCTTAAAGATATACTGGAGACTTTTGTGATCAGTATAAATATCAACATGAACACCGTATAAGTAGTATCTCCACATCTTCAAGGCATGGATCGCTGCAGCTAACTCAAGATCATGGGTTGGATAATTCTTCTCGTGCTTCTTCAGCTGTCTGGAGGCATAAGCAACAACCTTACCGTGTTGCATTAATAAACAACCCAACCCAATACCTGAAGCATCACAATATATCACATAACCATCTGTTCCCTCTAGGAGAGTAAAGATGGGTGTTGAGGTCAACTTGTCCTTCAATATCTTAAAACTCCACTCACATGTATCCATCCACTGGAACTTAGCTGATTTCTAAGTCAGCTTGGCCAACGAGGCTGAAAGAGAAGAAAATCCTTCCACGAACCTTCTATAATATCCTGGTAGGCCCAAGAAACTACGTATCTTTGTTGGTGTCGTGGGCCTCGGCCAATTCTTCACAGCTTCAATCTTTTGAGTATGCACCCTGATGCCATCATCTGATATGATGTGACCAAGAAAAGCCACATTTCAATCAGAACTCACACTTGGAAACTTCGCATATAATTCTCTATCTCGAAGAATTATAAGCACTGCATGCAAATGATCTGCGTGATCAGCCTCTAACGGTGAATAAACCAGAATATCATCAGTGAATACAATTGCGAACAAATCTAGGAAGGGTCTGAATACATGATTCATTAAGTCCATGAATACAGCTGGAGTATTAGTTAACCCGAATGACATGGAACGAAACTCATAGTGCCCATATCTAGTCCTGAATGTCGTCTTTGGAATGTCTTCCTCCGTCACCCTAACCTGATGATATCCCTATCTCAAGTCTATCTTCAAGAAATATTTGGCGCCCTGTAACTGATCAAACAAGTCATCCATCATCAGAAGTGGATACTTATTCTTTATAGTAACCTTATTCAATTGCTTGTAATCAATACACATTCGCAAAGAGCCATCCTTCTTTCTTACAAATAATACCGACGCTCCCCACGATGATGTACTGGGTCTAATAAAACCCTTCTCAAGAAAATCCTTCAATTGCTCCTTCAGTTCCTTCAACTCTGCAGGTGCCATTCTATAGGGGGGAATGGATATTGGCTGAGTATCTGGTAATAGATCAATAGTGAAATCAATTTTTCGCTCCGGCGGGATACCTGGAAGGTCATCTGGAAACACCTCCGGAAATTCATTAACCACAGGAACAGACTGAAGGGTCAGTGACTCTGCTTGCACGTCCTAGACCCGGACTAGGTAATAAATATAACCTTTTCTGATCATCTTTCTTGCCTTGAGCTAGGAAATAAACCTACCCATCGGTGAAGCAGCATCACCCTTCCATTCTAGGACTGGCTCGTCGGGAAACTGGAATTGAACCATCTTTGTTCTGCAATCAACGTTAGCATAATAGGAAGACAACCAATCTATGCCCATAATAACATCAAAATCAATCATGTCTAACTCAATCAAATCTGCTAGGGTATGGTGATTACAAACTATCTCTACACATCTTCGATATATTCGGCTAGTTATAACTGGATCACCAACTGGCGTAAATACCTCAAAAGGCTGAATCGACTTGGGCTCTATCCCAAACTTGCCAATAAAAAATGGAGTAACATATGATAATGTGGAACCTGGGTCAATCAGTGCATATACATCGTAGGAGGAGACTGATAATATACATGTGACAACATCAGGAGACGACTCACGATCCTGTCTACCAGCTAATGCATAAATACGGTGCTAAGTACTGCTCAAGCTAAGTGCTCCACTCCACTCTCTACCACGTCCTGCTGGTACCTGAGAATCTTGCCCTGAAGGGCGTACTGAGGAAGAAGAACCAGCTATGGACCCAGTGGGCTGAACAATACCTACACCCCCTCTCAACGGACACTTCCTCATCACATGACCTGGCCGGCCACAAGCTGTCACGACCCAAACCGATGGGCTATGATTAGTGCCCGAGATGGACACCCGTGTACGAACCCACAAGATATAATTAGACTGAACTAAGGACAATATGGAAATTTGTAAAAGCATGTTGTAGACTCATAATGTCATATGTTAGAATGAACCTATCTCCTGAAGAGTCACAGTTAACCAAAACGTAACAAAATATGCAGGCCGACAAAGCTACCACTATATACGGGAATATCCAAAACGAACTACGTCGATATAGCTGACCAAAAAATATATACAACCCACACATGTCTACAGACCTCTAAGAGTATAACAGTGAAATATCACGGGACAGGGCCCCACCATACCTTTGGATATGCATAAGTCTATATCAAAGGATCTGTACCAAAATGTTACACCTCAGAATTTTGGGTTGCTGAGCGGTGAATGGACTAACGTAAGTTAAGGTGTACATGATGTCCCTACAAGTAAGAAGGGATGCTTAATAATTCTAACTAAGATTCCAAAGAAGTTAGAGGCAAGGGAGAAAAGTTCGTCGAATAAAACTTCACTGCAGTTCTGCGAAAGGGGGTTCGATGGTCATTCTTTGTACCTTCAGATGGGTCAACGCTTCGTCGATTGTGCCGTTGAATTGAGCTAAAGCGAAGACCATTCGACGGAACAGATCGACGCTCATCGATCAGCTCGTCGGACCGTCTTTCTCACCGTAGAATGAAAGGAAACGAAAGGTTGCTCACTGGAAATTTAATGACTTCGACGATCAGATCGACGCTCCGTCGATCCGATCATCGCTTGAGCGTCGATCTGATCGTCGCTTCGTCGATCGTACCGTATATCTCAGTCGGGACAGATTTCAACAATTAATATAAGGACCATTCCCTCATTAATTCATTTCATTTTCACTCTCCTCTCTTCAAGAAACCTCTAGAACCTTCTCCATCATACATCCATAAGGATTCAAGGGAAAACCAAGATAAAATACACCAAATTCATGAAATCAAGTGTATGAGACCTATTAAAAGTTCATCTACACCAAGAAAACTCAAGGGAAGTTAGTTAGGGTTTTGGTGCAAGAAGAGAGGTTCCACTCGAGGGTTGTTCATTCATCATCTAAGGTAAGTTTTATGACTATACCATGTTGTTTAAGGTATTGGAAGGCTAAGACACTTGGATTGTAGAAAGATATAGGAAATGGGTCATGAATGTGTGAATAGTGTCATGGTTGAGTAGTAGTTTGGGGTGAATTATGAACATTGGTATGTTGTGATTGTAAGTATGTTATAAATGGCATTTAGACCATGGAATAAGTATTGTATATGAGAAAACGCGATAGTGAGCTATAACCATAATTGTGGAGAAATTGAAGGAAAATGGTGAATTGTGGGAAATATAGATAAATGATGATTGTTGTTTGCAATATTGTGGATATTGTTATGAACGTTTGGGAGTTGATATAGATTGTGGGAAAAGTAGTAGAAACAAAGGAAATACTGCCCAATTTTCCCTAGAAATATTAAAATGTTCTTATAGCCGATTAACTAATGTTAATGCGAATCCTCTTGAAGGTAGAAACGCGAGCATCGAAGGAGAACGATCAAGCGATAGATTAGTTAAGCGTAAAAGGTATGTGAGGCTAGTCCTTTCTTTCTATGGCATGAATCCCATGGTATGATCTTTCATTATTCTCTATGAATATTTTATATCCCGGAAAGCTAAGAGTCTATGTCCATGAATAGCTACATGAGATAAGAGATACATATTATGAGTTCAATAATAATGATGATGAGTCAAGTATAGAGATTCTAAAGTTCATGATATGATGTTCCTATAACGTTAATGAGGTCATTTATTGTATACACTCACCTTATTTACTATTTCCTTCAAGGTGAGGCAGAATGTTTATAAATGTTCCATAATGGAATCGGGGGTTCACGACTTTATGTCACCTCGATAAAGTATAGCTATCTTGAGTTTCTATGCATGCATTATAATGAGTACATGTTGATGATATTACACCGCGCCTATATGGCCGGGCAGCACCGCCAAGGCGGGCGGCTTATAGATGATTACACTGTGTCTATATGGCACGGGCAGCACCACTAGTGGGCGGCATGAGATGGTACCCCATACGCGGGAGGCCAGGATGCAGGCTACTGATTATCACACCGTACCTATATGGACGGGCAGCTTATACATTTATGCATATATGATATGATGATGATTATGAGTAAGCCAACATGCATCATTTCCTTTATATTTGACAGTCAAATACAAATGATCCTTAATGATGCTTCTTTTATTTCATTGACGTATCATTATTGTTTATGCCTCTCATACTCAGTACAATGTTAGTACTGACGTCCGTTTTCTTTGGACGCTGTGTTCATGCCCACAGGTAGACAGGGAGGTGATCTTGATCCAGATTCGTAGGAGCTATTAGCTGATTTGAAGAGCACCCCATTTTCTGGAGGTGCCATTGATTATTCTTTTGGTATATATGTATATGTATGTTTTGGGCACGACGGGGTCCTGTCCCGTCTATATGTCTAGTACACTAGTAGAGGCTCGTAGATATGCAGTGTGGGTAGTATGGTCTCACAAGTTCCTCATTGTATATATATATATATGTATGTATATTATTTTGATAGCCGAAAGGCTCATTTATATAAAGTATATATGTTTCAAATGATAATAATTACCTCGGTTATGATCATAAGATGAATGAATAAGAGCAGATGAGTAGTAGAACGAGTGGTGCTCGGTGGTTAGCCCCGGGTACCCGTCACGGCCCCTAGTCGGGTAGTGACAAAAGTGGTATCAGAGCAGTTCAGTGCTAGGAAGTGTCTACGAGCCGTGTCTAGTAGAGTCTTGTTTATGGTGTGTTGCATGCCACATTAATAAACATGAGGCTACAGGGCATTTAGGAAAAATGACCATCTTTATCGTAAGAGATCGTGCGATAGAGCTGTATTATAAGATTATCCCCTCCTAAATTGTGCGTTATAATTTCAGCAAAGTTGATAAAAGGAAAAGCTACGGCAGCCCAGAAGGGCAAGATGGTGGTTGAAGAAGGACTTGAACGAGAGTTGTCTATAGATGTGGCGGAAGGCGAACCCAAGAATAAGGCCCCACCTCGGTTTTCCCATACGTTTCCCACTTTTAAGGAACAGAGTGGAGTCTCAACTTTACCTCCAGCACCCTCCGTTCCTCCACCAGATGCCTCGGGCCAAGAGATAAGAAAAGCCATTCTTCTATTGACTCAATTGGTAGCCGCTCAAGCTCAGCGGCAGGATGTAGGCCACGCTAACAGGGGTTGGAGAAAGAGAGTTAGCTCTTCAGGGTCTGATCATGAGCGTAGGGGTGCTCCGAGCCAACAATTCTCTAGGCACTCAATTCGTTCAACAAGTGGTTCTCCCCCGCAGTTTCCTAGACCCAGATTTGATGAATCTACTTATTCTAAGTCACCCCAGAGTCTCAGAGTTTCCAGTCCTCAGATTCGGAGTGGTTCTAGTCAGACGATATCCTCAGTACCACGATGTACTCAGTGTCGCCAGTTACATTAGGGACCGTGTCGCTTGGGCTCGAATGTTTGTTATACCTGTGCTCGGCCAGGCCATCTTATGCGCGACTGCCCATGGAGGCATGGTAAAGGTAAGGTTCGGGCTACGGGAGTGATAGATGGCTCTTCATCGTCGGTATGCCCTCCAAGGCCAAGGCCACAGATGTTGGTAGGCGGTGATAGAGACCAACGAGGAACGCTAGTCCAAGTGGATCCCAGCATCATATCCATGCGTTAGCTGAGCGACAGGATCTTGAGTTTTCCCCTGATATTGTTCCAGGTATATTGTTAGTATCCTCTTATGATATGTGTGCATCGATTGATTCGGATCCTAGGTTGTCATGTATCACCCCCGTTGTGATGATTGTGTGAGGTGAAAAAAAATCTAAGCCAATCCGACAATTTGAGATGGCTATATTTTTTAGTAACCTAGTGGTAGCCAGAATCGTGATTTATGAGTAATTCGATTGACAGTGAGTGAATATAAATAATATGTGTAGGTATATAGGTATTGGAATTCTAGACCGAGTGTGCAGGCACAACTTATGAGACAAGCTCTACTATTTATATCCTTTTATGGTAAGTGATCTTGTGTTGTGCAGTTGCATATTATGGGTGTCCCGATATATGTCCTATTGAGACATCGGACATGTTTTCTGGGCTATGTGCAGGTTTGGGATTGTTATGCTTACAAAAGAAACTCTGCCAAAATTTTTCTAGAATCTAAAGGAGATAAGGTATAAGCATGTGATATGTCCTGACGAGAAATGATGATGTGCAACAAGGTAATGGCAGGATGAGATTAAGTTAGGAGTATCACTGACAACTACAAAAGATGAGTAACGACAATTATAAGATCGACAATGATATGGTGAAGAGAAATACTAGTGTAAATTAGGAAGACTGGTAGTGCCAAAGCACGACATAGATGAGAAGGGGTAACTCCAATAGAGTGTGATACTGGAGTACTGATTGGACGGATGAGTGCGAGTAAGATACGATAAGTCTACTAACAAATAAAGTAATAGTACCCGGAGACAGAGGAACGAATATGAAGGGTTATAATAAATGTGAATCCGTTGGTAAAACAATTTATATGGTAAGCGTAATAGAACTGATTAGAAAGAGTAACAAGTTGAGGATGCTTACTTCACGAGGTTTATCCTATGTTATAAGTGGGCTTGCGAATGAGATAAAGAAGTTACACTCTATAGCGTTGATTATGATCAAGGTATAATGAGAACATAACAAGAACTGTAATACAAAGTATAGCGAGGAAACGACTAAGGATGTGACATGTTCTATATGAATAAAGAGTGAATGCAAGTGTGAAACCTGCAAGCAAGCCATGATGCAGTAGATGAGAAAGCTTAAAAATACCTTGTTGGGGGAAGGTCCAGCACAGGGATTCCTCGATGACAGAAATGATAGTCAGCAAAAAGGGGGAAGTCAACTTGAAAAAGAAATCAGAGAAAAAGTGATATGGCAAAGTAGTAGTAGTTTCTGATTGGTATAATCAAGAGTATGAATGATATCTTTAGATGGATGTAAAAGACCAAGACTACATAAAGATGAATAACGAAATAGGACGATTATTAGGAAAAGGACCAACACAATACGGATGAGAGGGAATGATTAGAATGAATGGAATAAGTTTTGGAAGCAAAGAATGGATTGTACGAAGGTAGTATATTCTAAAGAACAAGCGGTACTCAGTTAGGGATAGGGTTCCTCATACGAAGAATAAAGGACCGATTATAAAACGGAAGAAAACAAGATAAATCGAGGAGGAAGGAATAAGAGCGAGAATAGAGAGAAAAGGAAATATATGAAGTACGTGTGCTTAAGAAGTAGTTGCGTTATGATTAATGGATGACGGTGTTATACTAGAATAGAGGTAAAGACTGGCGGTAAAGTCGTTGAGAATGATATTGCTATTTATAAGCAGCAATTAAGAAAGAGACCTAAGGTTTTCTATAGCAGGACACTAGATATGATAACCAAGGAAAACAAAATAAAGAAAGGAAGAGAGCACGATGAGATGAGTTACTACAGATAGACAAAAGACTTTTGGTATGAACGACACCAAGCCTAGTAGTGGTCGGGCATGCTATGTAAATGATATGTATATGAATATGACCATGGATACGATATGTAAATAAGTACGATTATGAATACGGATGCAGATATGGATACATGTGTATGTATAGATGTGAATGTACACGAATCACGCAAGAACGGTTATGTACTTCGCAAGTAATTATACGTCGCCAATGAAGCCAAGTGGATACTTAGAAAGAGGAGAAAGAGGTAAATAAGAATAGTGTGGTCATGATACCCCGGGTCAGTTGAAGGAAACTATATGGTAAATTGAGTTGAAATGTTGAGTTGGGATTACTATTAGGGATAAATAGGACAATTACTTGGAATATGACATAAGTATAGGCTATACGCTTGCTACAGTAGCCCTGGGGTGTGACAACTTACGAATGCAATAAAATCACTGAATGAAGGGGAAGCTTAGTCCCTGATACATTAGGTCTTATGAGATTGTGTGCAAAATAGGCAAGGTAGCTTATGAATTAGATCTACCTCCTGATTTGGAGTCAGTTCACCCAGTTTTCCATGTCTCGATGCTTCGTAAATATGTTGGAAATCCTACTAGGATCGTGCCAGTAAATGATGTTCAAGTGACGGAAAAGTTGATTTATGAGAAGGTACCCATTGCCGTATTAGATAGGCAAGTATGGAGACTTCGAAATAAAGGAGTGGCCTCAGTTAAGATTTTATGGAAAAATAACAACCGAGAAGAATGTCTTGGGAAGCGGAAGAGAAAAATGAAATCCACATATCCGCACATATTTCAGCCCCAGAAGAGATTCATGATGAAACACCAAGATTTTGAGGTATGTATGCTTACTTTTCGTGCTTTTGGTCGTGTGTGGCCAATTTATAGTTTTATTGTGTTATATCCCTGTGAGGCAGAATTATTATGGGTTGTTGTGACAGGATGGTAGCGCCATATTGCAGGGAAAACTCTGGCAAAATTTTTGTAGAATTCCCAAGTATTTAACATTCGAGGACGAATGTTCCAAAAAGGGGGGAAGAATGTTACACCTCGGAATTTTGGGTTGCTCAGCGGTGAATGGACTAACGTAAGTTAGGGTGTACATGATGTCCCTACATGTAAGAAGGGATGCTTAATGATTCTAACTAATATTCCAAAGAAGTTAGAGGCAAGGGAGAAAAGTTCGTCGAATAAAACTTCACTGCAGTTCTGCGAAAGGGGGGTTCGACTGTCGTTCTTTGTACCTTCGGACGGGTCGACGCTTCGTCGATTATGCCGTAGAATTGAGCTAGAGCGAAGTTGGTTCGATGGAACAGATCGACGCTCCGTCGATCAGTTCGACGCTCCATCGATCAGTTCGACGGACCGTCCTTCTCACCGTAGAATGAAAGGAAACGAAAGGTTGCTCACTGGAAATTTAAACTTCGACGATCAGATCGACGCTCCATCTATCTGAGCGACGCTTCGTCGATCGTACCGTATATCTCGGTCGCGACAGATTTCAACAATTAATATAAGGACCATTCCCTCATTAATTCATTTCATTTTCACTCTCCTCTCTTTAAGAAACCTCTAAAACCTTCTCCATTATTCATCCACAAGGATTCAAGGGAAAACCAAGATCAACTACACCAAATTCATGAAATCAAGTGTATGAGACCTATTAAAAGTTCATCTACACCAAGAAAACTCAAGGGAAGTGAGTTAGGGTTTTGGTGTAAGAAGAGAAGTTCCAATCAAAGGTTGTTCAATCATCATCTAAGGTAAGTTTTATGATCATACCTTCTTGTTTAAGGTATTGGAAGGCTAAGACACTTGGATTGTAGAAAGATACATGAAATGGGTCATGAATGTGAATAGTGTCATGGTTAAGAAGTAGTTTGGGGTGAATTATGAACATTGGTATGTTGTGATTGTAAGTATGTTATAAATAGCATTTAGACCATGGAATAAGTATTGTATATGAGAAAACGCGATAGTGAGCTATAACAATAATTGTGGAGAAATTGAAGGAAAATGGTGAATTGTGGGAAATATAGATAAATGATGATTGTTGTTTGCAATATTGTGGATATTGTTATGAACGTTTGAGAGTTGATATAGAATGTGGGAAAAGTATTAGAAACAAAGGAAATACTGCCCAATTTTCCCTAGAAATAGTAAAATGTTCTTATAGCCGATTAACTAATGTTAATACGAATCCTCTTGAAGGTAGAAACGCGAGCATCGAAGGAGAACGATCAAGCGATAGATTAGTTAAGCGTAAAAGGTATGTGAGGCTAATCCTTTCTTTCTATGGCATGAATCCCATGGTATGATCTCTCCTTATTCTCTATGAATATTCTATATCCCGGAAAGCTAAGAGTCTATGTCAATGAATAGCTACATGAGATAAGAGATACATATTATGAATTTAATAATGATGATGATGAGTTAAGTATAGAGATTCTAGAGTCTATGATATGATGTTCCTATAACGTTAATGAGGTCATTTATTGTATATACTCACCTTATTTACTATTTCCTTCAAGGTGAGGCTGAATGTTTATAAATGTTCCATACTGGAATCGAGGGTTCACGACCTTATGTCAGCTCGATAAAGTATAGCTATCTTGAGTTTCTATGCACGCATTATAATGAGTACATATTGATGATATTACACCGCGCCTATATGGCCAGGCAGCACCGCTAAGGCGGGCAGCTTATAGATGATTACACCGTGTCTATATGGCACGGGCAGCACCACTAGTGGGCGGCATGAGATGGTACCTCGGACGCGGGAGGCCTGGACACAGGTTACTGATTTTCACACCGTACCTATATGGACGGGCAGCTTATACATTTATGCATATATGATATGATGATGATTATGAGTAAGCCAGCATGCGTCATTTCCTTTATATTTGACAGTCAGATACAAATGATCCTTATTGATGCTTCATTTATTTCATTGACGTATCATTATTGTTTATGTCTCTCATACTCAGTACAATGTTCGTACTGACGTCCGTTTTCTTTGGACGTTGTGTTCATGCCCAAAGGTAGACAGGGAGGTGATCTTGATCCAGATTCGTAGGAGCTATTAGCTGATTTCAAGAGCACCCCATTTTCCAAAGGTGCCATTGATTATTCTTTTGGTATATATGTATATGTATGTTTTGGGCACGACGGGGTCATGTCCCGTCCATATGTCTAGTACTCTAGTAGAGGCTTGTAGATGCGCAGTGTGGGTAGTATGGTCTCACAAGTTCCTCATTATATATATATATGTATGTATATTATTTTGATAGCCGAAAGGCTCATTTATATAAAGTATATATGTTTCAAATGCTAATAATTACCTCGGTTATGAGCATAAGATGCATGAATGAGAGCAGATGAGTAGTAGAACGAGTGGTGCTCGGTTGTTAGCCTCGGGTACCCGTCACGACCCCTAGTCGGGTCGTGACACAAAATGACTCAAGCTCCGGAACAATGGAGCTCTCTAATCAGCTGGACAAAAGTCTTAGGCTGGCGGATCACCAAACTGAGTGTCTGCACCTGCGGGCATGAAACGCAGCCCCCGAAGAAAGGGGGTCAGTACGGAAAATGTACTGAATATGTAAAGCATGAAGTACATTAATAAAGATCATGAATGAGTTAAAAGATAATAGGAGATAAGTATGATAACCAAGGGATGCCAATGCATTTGTATGATAACCAAGGGATGCCAATGCATTTGTACCTTATGTTATGAGTCATGCATATATATACTCTGTCTACTGTACCCGACCCATTAAGGGACTCGGTGAGTGAAGTCATAAACATACATATATACCGTACCCGGCCCTTTAGTAAGGGACTTGGTGAAATGTAAATATGTTACCGTAGCTGGCCCTTTAGTAAGGTACTCGGTGAAATGTAAATATGTTACCGTACTCGGCCCTTTAGTAAGGGACTCAGTGAAATGTAAATATGCTACCCTACCCGGCCCTTTAGTACGGGATTCAGTGAAATGTAAATATGTTACCGTACCCGGCGCTTTAGTAAAGGACTCGGTGAAATGTAAATATGTTACTGTACCCGACCCTTTAGTAAGGGACTCAGTGAAATGTAAATATGTTACCGAACTCGATCCTTTAGTAAGGGACTCGGTGAAATTTAAATATATTACTGTACCCGACCCTTTAGTAAGGGACTCGATGAAATGATGCAACAAGAATGTATACGAATGCCAAGCCTTTCATTAGTAACTCATAATCTTATATGAAGACTCTTTTGTGAATATACAATCATGTTATCTCAGGATATTTTTTTAAAGAGTCATTATCGATGTGAGAACACTTAGTATTAGGGGAAATCATGTACAAAATGAATCATCATTTAGGATTCGAGAGAATAGATAGGATGAACTAACACTAGGGGGACCAAAGACAACTATCATGTCAAGTACTACTGAGGACTAGAGTCCATTGGAGTCACATGTGTTCGTCGTTTGTTCGTTTTATGTAATTCATGCCAAAGAAGGGATAGCTTTACATACCTTTTTGGTCGCCTTAACTTTAACTACTCAACGCTTGTCCTCCGAGGCTCGTAAATCTATATTCAAGAAATTTATACTATTGTTAGACTCACCTTTTTGCGCTTGTCTTAATCCTTCAAATAAAACTTTCTAGAATCTGCCAAAATTTCGGCAGCATCTCCTCTATTTATATGCCTAGCCCAAAATCGTAATTCAGCAACTAACAACAACATCAATGCCAACATTAACAACATTACTTTCAACACCAACATGTGCCATAAAATAGCCCACACGCTGTTTTCCAACTTCCATAACTAACCAACTTACTATACAATTATTTAACGACTTTATCTTCGTAAATAAGCCTTAAATAATACCAAAAGAGAAAGATTCATACCTTTTTCTTGTCCAAACGATAACATCTTCAAGATTCCACCTTGAATCCAAGCCAAATCCAACACAAAATGATACCGTGATCACAACTACGCACTATCCGAGCCTTGATTAAGCAAAATCACTTCAAACCCTCAACTTTTTTATGACCTAATTGCCCTTTGTGTCGCTGCTCTCAATTTGATTTTTGTTTGGTGAAAAAAAATGGGGTTTTGCCCCTTTTATAAAGTCCAAATTTGGATGGGGGTCATTGTAGCAGTTCTGTAGCAGTGCTGTAGCAGGTCGGTTACTGTAGCACGCGTTTCTGCTTTGTTAGCCGAACTTGTAACATCCATAATTCTCTACTCCGATGTCCTATCAATGAGAAGTTTGTTGTGTTGGAAACTAAACTCGACGAACTTAAATTTAGGCTTCTATTTCACTTCAAAAAACTTCATATGCTAAGAGATATTCTTTCCTCAATTTGGACCAAAATTTTCACATGAAATTTTACTCATCCTTTCTCCAAAGTCGTACTACTCTATTTCTTCCACTCATTTCCTTATAAAACCGTCTGGTATACCTTATATACATCCTTCACTCATTAAATATATGTTATGTCCCGTGTTTTCGTACAATTGGAAATCGTGAAATAATTACGACTTGTGTGTTATAAGGACCTAATTTAAATTTTGTGAATATGACTATGTTGGTTGTGAAATCTTTGATGCTAAGACCTCGGGGAAGGCCGAGGGTAAATTTGGAATTTCGAAAATTAGTTTCGGGAATTACAAAACGGGACTTTTAATGAATTGGGCCAAGGAAATTGAAATAAACATTTGGGCCCAAAGAGGTGGGGTGGCCGGCCACTAAGGCATGGTCCAAGCCCACTTTTAAAAGTCATGTGCTATGCACATGACCTCTAGTATGGATATATATCAATGTAACACTTAGAAATTATCAAGAAAATCACAATTCATTCCTTTGAGTCAAAAACCCCATTCGGCCGAACCATAGAAAAAAAAAGAAAAGAAAATTCTCCTAGCTTGTGTTGTGATCCAAAAACCTTGGGTTCTACATATTTGTGAAGTACTCAAGACGCTCTCCGACGTGGTATAAATAGTTTGGCACGAGGACGACGTTTTCGACAAGTCGGGTTTTCAAGAAAAGGTAAGAATTTTGCCCCTTTTATGTTATAGAATTGATATGAATGTATTAAGAATTGGAAATAGACGAGAATCCCGTAATTTTAACGTAAATAGAAAGTCGTGGGTGTGTGTTTGTAGAGTGTTTGGCCGTGAGCCATAGAGAGAAAAATTGGTGTGAATTGATCTTGGCTAAGTTGGTATAATGTGTTGTTGTGATCCTTATAGCGTAAATGATTGATTGTTGAATTAAATTGGCGGTGGAAAACGAATTCGGATATTATCGGAAAGTGTATATCCTTGGTATCTTTATGTATATCATTGTATATTTAGGGTGCTAGAGACTTTAGATATGAACTTATAATGATGTTAATGAATTCGGAATGAAACGACGTGAGTTAGAATGTTCGTCGTGCACTTTTGATTGTTTTGAAGAATTATGGAACATAATGGATTTTGGTGTAATTTCGGGTATGGCTTGGATTGTAGTTAGATTGTGATTGTATAAGTTTGAATGTGGAAATGAATCTAATTATGTAGATGTAGAATTGGAGTTTTGAAAGTTTGAATGGAAGTTGCCAATTTAGATAACAAAGTGGAATTTTGAAGCTAGAATGGCTTGATTGTTGTTTGTGTTGTTTGTTGATGTGTGGGCTGTTGTTGTTGTTGTATTTTGAGCCGAGCTAAGTCTCGGGGATGTTAGATTTATAGGGGAAATGCTGCCGAAATTTCGGTAGGCAAAAATTGGAGTTAAAGGCATTTTTAAGCCTAAGAATCTCAATTGGTAACTTTGACCATTTGCAGATTTTTGACGAAACGGGACTGGACTTTTGGAAGGGCTTACGACGTCTGTGAGGTATGTAAAGCTTCCCAATTCTTTATTTGGCATATCTTAGTGTGTTAGTTGAATATGAGACCTTCCGGAGCATTTCTGCTCCTCGAAACCCGATCCACAGGAAAGTTACTATTCATTCAATTCGATTGAAGCCTAAAGGCTCCCTTTTGGCTAGAATGCCATTATTCGTCCGAAACCAATCGAAATGTGGTCGGGTAACCTAGAAATGATTATGTATGACCTTTGGCATATTACTGCTCGAAAAGAATATGTTCGCCACCTCACTTCGACTCGAGGTGGGTCCGCTACCCCAAAATGCCCGATTTGCCCTTCGGGCCATCTTTGAGAATAGAGTTGAACGTACCACTTCTGATCTTTGGAACATCCTTCCACGGGGTATGTTTGGACTATTCGATGCACTAATCCAGGTTTTGAATTATATGGACCATTTTGGAATCGTTTTGCATAATGAAACCTTATGTCGACTAAGTATTCGACTATTTTGTAATAGGATATGATTTATGAGTTTACTTTGTTTTGAATCACTATTTTGAAATACGATTTGCATTGGTTTGCTCACGACTCCGCTCGTGCCTTATTATGACTTCGTTCACCGGTTCCCGGGCCGGTTTTGATTCGTGCGCTGTATGATAAATTCGGCCGTATGCTGTGTTACGGTTCCCGAGGCTTCGCCATAGGGCCCGGTTCCGTTTGGAGTTATGTTGTGATATGGCTCGGGACGCGATACGCTCACCGATGATCGTGATTATGTTCGGAGATGTACGGAGATTTGAAACCTTCTGGTGTTATGCTGTGTGTGGCGCCAGCGTCGGAGTGGCGACCACGTTCTTAAGCGTTTACATGATTTTATTTGCATAAAACATATGTATATGATTTTGATACAGATTTTGACATACCAGTTTGTACCCCACTTTGACATTTGATTTGCTTTCGGTTTTGATCTATAATTCTGTACTCCGTGCTTTACATACTCAGTACATATTTCGTACTGACCCCCTTTCTTCGGGGGCTGCGTTTTATGCCCGCAGGTGCAGATATCGGTGATCCTCCGCAGTAGGCTTCACTTCTTGCTATTCCGGAGTACTCTTATCCGATCAGGAGTCCACTTTTGGTACAGACTCTTTTGTTTTGTATATATTTGGTATGTCTAACTATTTGGGTACGGCGGGGCCTTGTCTCGCCACATGTCTTTGTTTTGAGTTTGTAGAAGCCTGTAGTCATATATGTGGGGCGAGGGTCCTATGTGTTTATTGTCTGATTTTGCTTTCGGGTCTTAAAGCGGTCTGTTTGATATGATGGCCCCAAATGGCCCTTTTGTATATATTTGTATTTTGACCGGCGATGTCTATTCCGCCGCTTTGTTTGAGTTTGATTTGATATGACCGCTTAAGACATATTTTCGATATAAATTATGTTTGATATATCTTCTTGAAAATTCTGAAATAAGTTTGGATTCGGAAATGAATATGCGATTTGGTCTGGGCACCCAGGTAGGGTGCCAGTCGCGGCCCACGGGGCTGGGTCGTGACAAAAGTGGTATCAGAGCGGTTTGTCCTCGGAATGTCTACAGGCCGTGTCTCGTAGAGTCTTGTTTATCGATGTGTTGTGCACCACATCTATAAACGGGAAGCTACAGGGCATTTAGGATGTTACTTTCTTTGTAATCTTAGATCGTGCGATAGAGCTGTGCTAATAGGATGATTTTGATCTAACTCGCCTTCGTGTTTGCAGTGATGCCTCCGAAGAAGGCAACGGCAGCCCAGAAGGGCAAGGCGAGGATTGGGGAGACTAGCCAGGCACAGCGAGCTACCCGGGCTCGTGTATATGATTTTCCTGAGGATGTGCCACAGTCTGAGGGGTCTGCTACACCCCCACTAGTACAGCCTGGAGCAGGACCTTCAGCAGCTCCAGAGGTCCGTGTACCCGCACCTGAGACTCCAGCTCCTCAGCCAGGGGCGGAGGATAGGACCCTGAGGGAGGCTGTACAGCTGTTGACTACACTGGTAGCAGGTCAGGCTCGCAGGCGCGGGCGGAGGGACGACGATGATGATGACAGGCGGGACAGCCTGAGAGTTCGGGAGTTTTTGCTATGTGGCCCTCCAGAGTTCTTCGGGTCTAAGCCCGACGAGGACCCCCACGACTTTATTCGGGGGATGCGACGCTCACTGGACTTGGTCAGGGCTTCAGAGACTGAGTCAGTTGAGCTGGCTTCGCACCGGCTTCGAGATGTGGCCACCCACTGGTACGAGACTTGGGAGCTGTCTAGAGGAGAGGGTGCCCCTCCAGCCACTTGGGATCAGTTTGTGACAGCATTCACCCGCCACTTTTTGCCACCAGAGTTACGGCGGGCACGGGCTGATCGATTCTTACGTCTGCAGCAGAGGGGTCGGAGTGTTCGCGAGTATAACCTTGAGTTTGATTCTCTGGCCCGATATGCACCGGCCGTGGTAGCAGATATGTCCGATCGGATGCACAGATATGTTATGGGATTGGACCGGTATTTGGTTGATAGTTGTATGGCAGTGTCATTGCAGGCAGACATGGACATTTCCCGGCTTCAGGCCTATGCGATGGGTATGGAGGACCGTCGCAGATCTGATCCTGTTGGCAGAGATCGAGACAGGAGGCCGCCCAAGAGGGCTAGATCCGTGGGTTATTTAGGGGATTCTCGAGGCGGACAGCCTCAGCAGCAGCAGCAGTCTGACAGATATTTTCCTCCCTCCGGCCGGGGTACTCAGTCAGGTAGCCGGAGATTCGATAGTACAGGACCGTCTGGGGCCGGTCAGAGCTCCAGAGTGGCAGGTTCACAGGTACCCAGGGGTCCCAGCCAGGCCAGACCACCCAGGCCCCGTTGTCCTCATTGCGGGAAGTCACATCCCGGGGAGTGTTACCGAGCGACGGGAGCTTGTTTTTCTTGTGGCGGTCAGGGCCACTTTATGAGAGATTGTCCATTGGCTAGCGGTTCTGGTAGTGCTGCTCAGCAGACAGGGTCAGCCGCCGGTTCTTCTTCTGCTCCATCAGTTGCACGCCCTGGAGGGCGAGGTATTTCAGCACCGGCAGGACGCGGTCGAGGCCGCGGTGGCACTTCAGGTTCTAGCGGTCCCTCGAACCGCATATATGCTTTGGCCAGCCGCCAAGATCAGGAGGCTTCGCCAAACGTCGTCACAGGTACATTGCTGGTTTTCTCCAGATCTGTATATGCATTGATTGACCCTGGTTCTACTTTATCGTATATTTCCCCGCTCGTTGCTAGTAAAATTGGGATAGTGTCTGAGCCTATAGAACCGTTTGAGGTAGCTACGCCAGTTGGGGATTTTATTGTAGCGAGACAGATTTATAAGGATTGTTCTGTGACCATTTATGATCGTAGCACTAAGGCTGATTTGGTAGAGTTAGACATGCTCGAGTTTGATGTCATTATGGGCATGGACTGGTTGTCTTCCTGTTATGCTAATGTCGACTGCCAGAAAAAGGTAGTCCGTTTTCAGTTTCCAGGGGAACCAGTCATAGAGTGGTTCGGATCTACTGCATCGCCGAGGGGTAAGTTTATTTCATACCTCAAGGCTAAGAAGATGATCCAGAAGGGTTATATTTATCATTTGGTTCGTGTGCACGATACTGCCGCGGAGGTACCTACCCTTCAGTCTGTTCCGGTCGTCAGCGAGTTTCCAGATGTTTTTCCTGACGAGCTTCCTGGCCTTCCGCCTGAGCGGGAGATTCATTTTTCTATTGAGTTGATGCCAGATACGCAGCCTATATCTATTCCTCCGTACAGAATGGCACCAGCTGAGTTGAAGGAGTTGAAGGAGCAGCTGAAAGATTTGCTGGATAAGGGCTTTATTAGACCCAGCACCTCACCCTGGGGAGCGCCGGTGCTGTTTGTCAGAAAGAAAGACGGGTCATTGCGGATGTGTATCGACTACCGGCAGCTGAATAAGGTGACTGTTAAGAATAAATATCCCCTCCCCCGGATTGATGACTTGTTTGACCAGCTGCAGGGTGCTAGACACTTTTCAAAGATAGATCTGCGTTCTGGTTATCATCAGGTGCGAGTACGGGAGTCAGATATCCCGAAGACTGCTTTCAGGACTCGGTACGGGCATTATGAGTTCAGCGTTATGTCTTTCGGGCTGACTAATGCTCCAGCAGTATTTATGGATCTGATGAACCGGGTGTTTCGGCCTTTCCTGGATATGTTTGTTATTGTGTTTATTGACGATATTCTGATTTACTCGCGATCAGTCGAGGAGCATTCAGATCATTTGAGGACGGTACTTGGCATCCTCCGTCAGCAGAAGTTATATGCTAAATTCTCTAAGTGTGAGTTCTGGTTGACTTCTGTGGCATTCTTGGGCCATATTGTCGGCGCAGATGGTATTCGGGTTGACACGCAGAAGATTGAGGCTGTGCAGAATTGGCCCAGGCCTACTACACCGACAGAGGTGCGTAGTTTTCTTGGATTGGCTGGGTATTACCGCAGGTTCGTGGAGGATTTCTCTTCTATTTCAGCACCACTGACGAGGCTTACCCAGAAAGCAGCAAAATTCCAGTGGACAGATGCTTGCGAGCGCAGCTTTCAGATGCTGAAGGAGAGATTGATTACAGCACCAGTTTTGGCTCTTCCAGAGGGAGCTGACGGGTATATTGTCTATTGTGACGCCTCTGGTATTGGGATAGGATGTGTATTGATGCAGCACGGTCGAGTCATAGCCTATGCTTCCCGGCAGCTCAGACCGCACGAGAAAAACTATCCCACTCATGATCTTGAGTTGGCCGCGGTGATTCATGCTCTGAAGATTTGGCGGCATTATTTATATGGGGTCCATGTTGATATCTATACGGACCATAAAAGTCTCCAGTATATTTTCAGATAGAAGGAACTAAATTTGCGGCAGCGGAGATGGCTTGAGTTACTAAAGGACTACGACGTTGATATTTTGTACCATCCGGGGAAAGCCAATGTGGTAGCTGATGCGCTTAGCCGCAAGTCTGTGGGCAGTCTGGCTGATGTTCCATCTGATAAGAGAGATTTGGTTCGTGATATTCATCAGCTGGCCAGCCTCGGAGTTCGTTTGGTGGATTCTGGAGATTCTGGGATTTCCGTTCGTCCAGTTGCTGAGTCATCTATTATTCAGGAGGTAAAGCAGCGCCAGTTTGAGGATCCTCTTTTGATTCAGTACAGAGATGTGGCCCTTAATAAAGCAAAGACTCAGTTTGAGATCTCGCCTGACGGAGTATTATTATATGACGGCAGATTCTGTGTACCGGACGTTGCGGGCTTACGGCGGCAGATTATGGGCGAGGCCCATAATGCACGGTATTCTGTTCATCCTGGTTCCACTAAAATGTATCGGGACCTCAGGTGTTTGTATTGGTGGGACGGCATGAAGAAAGATATTGCTGAGTTTGTTAGTCAGTGCCCGAACTGCCAGCAAGTTAAGATCGAGCATCAGAAGCCCGGTGGATTATTGCAGGAGATGGAAATTCCAGCCTGGAAATGGGAGATGATTAATATGGATTTTGTTGTTGGATTACCGCGCACTCCACGCAGGTACGACTCTATCTGGGTTGTTGTTGACAGGCTGACGAAATCAGCCCATTTCCTTCCGGTTCGGACTACTTATTCGGCTGAGGACTATGCCAGATTGTATATCAGAGAGATAGTCAGACTTCACGGAGTCCCTATATCTATTATTACTGACCGAGGTACCCAGTTTACAGCAAATTTCTGGAGGTCATTTCAGGAGGGATTAGGGACTCAGGTGAGTCTCAGTACAGCTTTTCACCCCCAGTCCGACGGGCAGGCCGAGCGCACTATTCAGACGCTCGAAGATATGTTGCGGGCTTGCGTTATTGATTTCAGGGGCAGCTGGGATGATCATTTGCCGCTTATTGAGTTTGCCTATAATAACAGTTATCACTCCAGCATTCAGATGGCTCCGTACGAGGCCCTTTATGGCAGGAGATGCAGGTCTCCTATTGGCTGGTTTGACGTGGGCGAGACTAAGTTGATTGGGCCAGATGTAATCCAGGAGGCTGTAGATAAGGTAAAGCTTATTCGAGAACGATTATTGGCTGCTCAGAGTCGACAGAAAGCTTATGCAGATAGACGACGTCGACCGTTAGAGTTCCGGATTGGCGACTGGGTATTCCTGAAGGTGTCGCCCATGAAGGGTGTCATGAGATTCGGTAAAAAGGGTAAGTTGAGCCCCCGGTACATTGGACCGTATCAGATCGTGCGAAAGATAGGCGAGGTCGCCTATGAGCTAGACTTACCATCCGACTTGGAGGCCGTACACCCGGTGTTTCATGTGTCTATGTTGCGGAAATGCATTGGTGATCCTGCCAGGATATTCCCAGTTGACGACATTCAGGTGACGGAGCAGTTATCTTATGACGAGCAGCCTGTATCTATTCTGGATCGACAGGTGCGGAGACTACGCACTAAAGAAGTGCCCTCCGTCAAAGTCCTGTGGCGTAACAATAATCGGGAGGAGATGACTTGGGAGGCGGAGGACGAGATGAAGAAGAAATATCCCCACTTGTTTCCGACATCCGCAGGTAATCTAATTCCTTTTTCAGTTGGTTGTGTTGATTGATAAAATGAATTATGTATGTCATCATTAAAAACGGACACTCCTGCCTTAATCATAAGACCTTATAAGACTAATCTAACATTCGGGGACGAATGTTCTTAAGGGGGGGAGAATGTTATGTCCCGTGTTTTCGTACAATTGGAAATCGTGAAATAATTACGACTTGTGTGTTATAAGGACCTAATTTAAATTTTGTGAATATGACTATGTTGGTTGTGAAATCTTCGATGCTAAGACCTCGGGGAAGGCCGAGGGTAAATTTGGAATTTCGAAAATTAGTTTCGGGAATTACAAAACGGGACTTTTAATGAATTGGGCCAAGGAAATTGAAATAAACATTTGGGCCCAAAGAGGTGGGGTGGCCGGCCACTAAGGCATGGTCCAAGCCCACTTTTAAAAGTCATGTGCTATGCACATGACCTCTAGTATGGATATATATCAATGTAACACTTAGAAATTATCAAGAAAATCACAATTCATTCCTTTGAGTCAAAAACCCCATTCGGCCGAACCATAGAAAAAAAAAGAAAAGAAAATTTTCCAAGCTTGTGTTGTGATCCAAAAACCTTGGGTTCTACATATTTGTGAAGTACTCAAGACGCTCTCCGACGTGGTATAAATAGTTTGGCACGAGGACGACGTTTTCGACAAGTCGGGTTTTCAAGAAAAGGTAAGAATTTTGCCCCTTTTATGTTATAGAATTGATATGAATGTATTAAGAATTGGAAATAGACGAGAATCCCGTAATTTTAACGTAAATAGAAAGTCGTGGGTGTGTGTTTGTAGAGTGTTTGGCCGTGAGCCATAGAGAGAAAAATTGGTGTGAATTGATCTTGGCTAAGTTGGTATAATGTGTTGTTGTGATCCTTATAGCGTAAATGATTGATTGTTGAATTAAATTGGCGGTGGAAAACGAATTCGGATATTATCGGAAAGTGTATATCCTTGGTATCTTTATGTATATCATTGTATATTTAGGGTGCTAGAGACTTTAGATATGAACTTATAATGATGTTAATGAATTCGGAATGAAACGACGTGAGTTAGAATGTTCGTCGTGCACTTTTGATTGTTTTGAAGAATTATGGAACATAATGGATTTTGGTGTAATTTCGGGTATGGCTTGGATTGTAGTTAGATTGTGATTGTATAAGTTTGAATGTGGAAATGAATCTAATTATGTAGATGTAGAATTGGAGTTTTGAAAGTTTGAATGGAAGTTGCCAATTTAGATAACAAAGTGGAATTTTGAAGCTAGAATGGCTTGATTGTTGTTTGTGTTGTTTGTTGATGTGTGGGCTGTTGTTGTTGTTGTATTTTGAGCCGAGCTAAGTCTCAGGGATGTTAGATTTATAGGGGAAATGCTGCCGAAATTTCGGTAGGCAAAAATTGGAGTTAAAGGCATTTTTAAGCCTAAGAATCTCAATTGGTAACTTTGACCATTTGCAGATTTTTGACGAAACGGGACTGGACTTTTGGAAGGGCTTACGACGTCTGTGAGGTATGTAAAGCTTCCCAATTCTTTATTTGGCATATCTTAGTGTGTTAGTTGAATATGAGACCTTCCGGAGCATTTCTGCTCCTCGAAACCCGATCCACAGGAAAGTTACTATTCATTCAATTCGATTGAAGCCTAAAGGCTCCCTTTTGGCTAGAATGCCATTATTCGTCCGAAACCTATCGAAATGTGGTCGGGTAACCTAGAAATTATTATGTATGACCTTTGACATATTACTGCTCGAAAAAGAATATGTTCGCCACCTCACTTCGACTCGAGGTGGGTCCGCTACCCCAAAATGCCCGATTTGCCCTTCGGGCCATCTTTGAGAATAGAGTTGAACGTACCACTTCTGATCTTTGGAACATCCTTCCACGGGGTATGTTTGGACTATTCGATGCACTAATCCAGGTTTTGAATTATATGGACCATTTTGGAATCGTTTTGCATAATGAAACCTTATGTCGACTAAGTATTCGACTATTTTGTAATAGGATATGATTTATGAGTTTACTTTGTTTTGAATCACTATTTTGAAATACGATTTGCATTGGTTTGCTCACGACTCCGCTCGTGCCTTATTATGACTTCGTTCACCGGTTCCCGGGCCGGTTTTGATTCGTGCGCTGTATGATAAATTCGGCCGTATGCTGTGTTACGGTTCCCGAGGCTTCGCCATAGGGCCCGGTTCCGTTTGGAGTTATGCTGTGATATGGCTCGGGACGCGATACGCTCACCGATGATCGTGATTATGTTCGGAGATGTACGGAGATTTGAAACCTTCTGGTGTTATGTTGTGTGTGGCGCCAGCGTCGGAGTGGCGACCACGTTCTTAAGCGTTTGCATGATTTTATTTGCATAAAACATATGTATATGATTTTGATACAGATTTTGACATACCAGTTTGTACCCCACTTTGACATTTGATTTGCTTTCGGTTTTGATCTATAATTCTGTACTCCGTGCTTTACATACTCAGTACATATTTCGTACTGACCCCCTTTCTTCGGGGGCTGCGTTTTATGCCCGCAGGTGCAGATATCGGTGATCCTCCGCAGTAGGCTTCACTTCTTGCTATTCCGGAGTACTCTTATCCGATCAGGAGTCCACTTTTGGTACAGACTCTTTTGTTTTGTATATATTTGGTATGTCTGACTATTTGGGTACGGCGGGGCCCTGTCTCGCCACATGTCTTTGTTTTGAGTTCGTAGAGGCCTGTAGTCATATATGTGGGGCGAGGGTCCTATGTGTTTATTGTCTGATTTTGCTTTCGGGTCTTAAAGCGGTCTATTTGATATGATGGCCCCAAATGGCCCTTTTGTATATATTTGTATTTTGACCGGCGATGTCTATTCCGCCGCTTTGTTTGAGTTTGATTTGATATGACCGCTTAAGACATATTTTCGATATAAATTATGTTTGATATATCTTCTTGAAAATTCTGAAATAAGTTTGGATTCGGAAATGAATATGCGATTTGGTCTGGGCACCCAGGTAGGGTGCCAGTCGCGGCCCACGGGGCTGGGTCGTGACAATATACTTAATAATGCTTGCTTATATTCGAAAGTGGTTTTACTTAACCATAACTCAACGTACTTATGTTTCAAATTTGATAAGTGCTTCTTCGAAGATACAGGGTGTAACATCAGCATAGCAAACGTCGGATCCAAATCAACACTGTTCGGAATGTAATCTACCACACTGGGTACACCGTGGCAAAGGTGGTCTAACCTGACTCGACTCCGATCTGTGCTGAGGACCCGATGCTCTAGAACTCTGGCCCACTCCGGAATAAGAAGACCGATCAAATCTCTGGCCCAAAAACCGCGAAGGTGCACTCCCTGTGGAATGAAATGGATACCGAGAATGCTGTTGTCTCTGTCCTCCCCTGAATTCACCACCTATATCTAAAGATCTAGCCCTTTTACTATGGCCCCGGTCACGCTCACTCTCTGTCCTCCGCTGGCGCTTATGATCTTCCAGATTTTGTGCATATGCTTGGATACGGGAAATGTCCATACCTGGCTATAACACAGCTGTCATACACTATTCAATCAAATGTGCCCCTAGACCAACCACAAAATGATGAACTCGATCCTCCATCTCAGCCACCGTAGCTGGAGCATGCCTAGCCAATGAATCAAAGACCACACTGTACTCCCGAATACTCATACTATCCTGCTCAATATGCAAGAATCTATCTGCTCGGGCCTGTCGGACCTCTGGTGGCACATAATGATGAATAAAGGCGTCTAAAAACTCCCGCCAAATGGCTGGAGGGGAATTCTCGCCCCAAGATAGCTCCCATGTCTGATACCACAGCATTACAACATCACGGAGCCTATAAGAAGCCAACCCCACTAACTCGATCTCATCAGCGTGCATAACCCTCAAGGTCCTCTGCATACTATCAATAAAGTACTGAGGGTCCATATTTTGCTTCAACACGAAAAACTCTTGTCACGACCCAAACCAATGAGTCGTGACGAGTGCCTGACCACTACTGACCAAGCATCCCTAAACTCGTACTTGAATCTCGCTGAGCAATATGGTGGCCCATATATAGCTTATAACTAATCTATACTAACTCCTGTATGCATCAAGAACTCGCAAGCAGACTATATATATATATAAACATACGTGCTGAGGATAACAGAGCAAGCAGACTAGGCCACTACATAAGATGTACAACAAAAACAGGAGCCGACAAGGCTACATAACATCCCAACTACATACAACTATCTACAGACTTCTATGGATCACGAACTATAGAAAAGACAGGAAAAGGCCCGTCATACCCATATATATATATATATATATATATATATATATATATATATATATATATATATATATATATATATATATATATATATGTATATATATAAATATACATGTCAGAATAGCATACCAAAAAGGACTGCAGCTCCGGACCAAGTGGAGCGCACTGACTGCAGTTGAGTGGAAGGCCGACTGAGCTAGATCACCGGTCTGGCTACCTGAACCTGCGTGCATGAACGCAGCGTCCACAAGAAAGGACGTCAATACGAATAATGTACTGAGTATGTAAGGCATGAATAGCAACATAATCAGAAGATAAAAGAGCATGAGATAAAGAGATAACCTGTACATCTAATTTCCTCTTAAGGCGGATACCATGCTTGCTTAGCCTTTAAAAAAAATATTTTTCATACATATATATAACACAATAGTGTTGTGGAACGTGCAGCCCAATCAATAAATATAAATATTGCTACGGAACATGCAGCTCGATCCATAACGACATATCCCGCGTCCGAGCATCCTGCGTCCGGGACGATATCATAGTATACCAACTGATCATATGGTAATACGTATATAACGCTTCGCCCTTTTCCCATATCCCATATATACATATATAATAAAAGTAGCATACATGAGAGCCCAAATAAAAGCTGCTACTTTATCGGAGTGACGTAAGGTCGGTAACATCCGATGTATATTATGGAACCATCATCATCGTTATATCCCACCTTGAAGGAACAAGTAACATAAGGTGAGATCAACAACAATGAATAAAATCAAGAAAGTCATGAAATAAACTCAACAATCTCATAATAGCATCAGAACCATACACATTGAAATCTCTAGAATGAGATCATCATCGCCATCATTATCTTCATAGAAAACATATATCTTTAGCAGCATAAGAACATTGAGAATTATGAACTTCTAGATTTTTGGGACTAAGGTTGTTATGGAAAACAGGTATGGGTTCATAAGGAAAGAATCATGCCTTTGGAAAGAAAGGGAACAACCTTAACATACCTTTTTGGTCTTCTACTACTTAATGCTTATCCTCCAAAGCTCGTAAATCTACATTCAAGAGAATTCATGCTACTTTTAGGCTTATTACCATATTCTTATCTCAAGCCTTCAAATTAAATCCTTTTAGAGTCTGCCGAAATTCGAGCAGCATCTCCTCTTTTTATATCCCTAGCCCGTAATCACAATACCAGTAAAACAATAACAATAGAAACACTAATATTAGCAACATCCTTATCAATGCCAATATATTCGATAAAACATCCCACATGATGTTTATCCAATTTCTCAATCCATCAATCGACTTTATGAAGCTTTATCAACTAAGTCTGCTTAATACAATTCATAATATCAATAGTAATGAATATCCTTACCTTAATCAAGGTTAGAAGAGCTTGAATTCTTATTTATCTTCGATGGATTCCTTCATCTCGTCAAAATTTGATGTTTAGAACCAGAACCACAAAACCCTATACACTTCCAAAGCCTCGTTGACAGCTAACTTCAACACTTGATGACCAAAATTTGCATATCGACATTGGAGAAACACATATGTATGTTGTGGAAGGGTCTAGAGTTGGGAATGACCTAAAAAATGACCCAAAGTGTCCTTTTATACTTTCCAAGGTCAGTTCCAACGACCTAGGAATTATCCCTACGCGTTCGCGCTGGGAGGTGATGCGTTCGCATTGGGTTGGCTGTCACGCTTCGGCGTGTTTGCACCCAGTGGTAGTGCGTTCACGCAGACCAAATCCTTGGCCTGCCAGCAAGACATGTAACGTCCATAACTCTTTACTCTAATACCGTATCGACGAGCGGTTTGTTGCGTTGGAAACTAGACTTCATGAATTTCAATTTAGGCTTTTATTTCACTTCAAGACTCATCATATGCTAGAAGATATTCTTTCCCCAAGTTGGCTCATACTTTGTTGTTCAAAGTAGCACTCATCTTCTTTCCAAGCCATACTAACTCAACTTCTTCAACTTGTTTTCTTATAGGACCTCCCGGTATTCCTTATGTGCATCCTTTATTTCTAGAATATACTTAATAATACTCCACTCCTTATATTTCAAAGTTGTTTTACTTAGCCATAGCTCAACATAATTACGTTAGGATTTTATAAGTGCTTCTCTGAAAGTACGGAGTGTCACATTCCTCCCCCCTTAGGAAAATTCGTCCTTGAATGTTGAAGTAGAACTCGTTTTGATGTTGATGTCAATATTCTCACATGCATCTGCTAGTAGTTATCTTACTTACTTACAGTCTTACTCACGTATTCAGAACCGAACTTATTCGAACTATGCAACTCGTGACCCTCATCGTGGTTCCTCGGAAACGATACACCTTAAGCTAATAAACTATAACCATAACTTGTAGGCTTATGACGCTATATTGATTGTTGAAGCGGCAATCCTCTCCTGTTCATTTTTGGGGTCTAAACCTTTTTAATTATAATCCCTTCAATCTTTCCTCATATTCCGCTGGCGATTTTTGAGAACTTACCCATTAACCTCATCATTCATATGAATAGTGATCAACTTGATATTTAGTTGTTCCTTCCTTTTTACCTCTATGAGCTCTACTCTCTATATCTCAGTTGATTAACAGGTGTATTTGGAGCTTTTCTGCTGAAATGTTATTCCATCTCTCGTCTGCCTAATTTTCAGTTGTGTCGGTATTGATTGAATCTGTTCAACTAGTTAATTTTTTCCTTAACCATTTTGGGTTTTCTTATACTGAATCTTCGGCATTCGCAGTTTTACTGCAGTGATATTTGATAGTTTGTTACACTATAGTTCCTCAATTTCGGACGATTAATCTTCCTTGGATTCCTTGGTTTTTTTATATGAGCAATAACATAGTTTCTTCTTACCATATACAGTTCTTCCTCATGTAATCACTAGCTCATCGTCTTTGCGTACATGTAGACTCTATATCCATGGTTTCACAATTCCTTGGGTATTTCTTGATTGTTGTTGTTTTACTACCAATGGGTGAATTCTCGAGTTTGCTGAATTTCTTGCACAATGAATTCTTGAATATTATTCTCCTTCTCTTGTGGGTAAAATTTATGCTCGTACTCACGTTCATCCCTTTTTCCTTATCACCTGTGTGTCTACTAGTTCATACCTTATCATCCTCGTTGTCCCTTCGACCTCTGTCATTTGCACCCTTATATGCTCGCTTACTCAGTACTTACTATATACCTTTATTCACTTTTGGTCCAATCCTCCTTTTTCTTCCCTTTTAATATGTCTGAATTTCATACTTATCTGACTTTTATGTACCCTTCTTATGCTTCACAGATGTCCCATGCCTTCATCTTCTTGGAGTTTAACTTATTCTTTTCCCCTTAAGGATAACCTCAGAAACTGGTAATATAGTATCCCTTGCTTCCTTGCGGCAACTGAATTAGTCCTGGCGGTATTTTATTTTCCAGCTAGTATAACGCCGAAATTTCCTTTCACCATACACTTTACTTAGTTCTCTTCTTTAATAAGGCTTCCTATGCTCGGTCTGGGCTATCGATAATTCTTATCCTTACATCCAGAATATCTCGAATCCCTTCTTCAGTGATCCTCTCCTCTCAATTTATCCTTGAAGTTGCTAATCTTTTGTCCGACAGATAAGTTAGGGATAAGTTTGGAAATTTGCCGAAATGTGAACTAGGCACCTTACCATGCAATGAGTTCAAATCAATTCACTCTTTCCTTTATCTACAATTTTCAAGCATAGATTACCAACTTTGTTCCAATCAGACACAGCATCCCTTTATTACCTCCTTTGAGTTTCTTCTTGGACTCTTGGCCTTTGCTTAATTCTTATCTGATAAACCTTCCCTATAGTCTGGTATCCCTATCTTTTGTTTGAGTGTACTAGTCGCATAGATATTCTAAGTCCTTCAATACTCATTTCCTTCGTTTACTTTTTTTTTTTGAAGATTTTTGTCTGTTCCCTCTTTTATACTGATCTTATCTTTTAACCACCCAAATTTGGTTTCTTCTTTTAATACTATCATATATCGATGTACTACAACATCTATTTTCCATGACCCGCTCTTTCATTTACCCAGGTCATACTGTTTTGTAGTCTTTCTTTACTAGGTGGTTATACCGTAGTCTGGCGTCATAATTATTGCAATATCTTGTCGATCCTTGTCCCTTTCTTATCTTCCCTTTCGATACTATAACTTGTTCATATTTATACATATCCCTCGTACATTCATCCTATTTCCTTTATGATCAAATTTTTGTACTCCTTATCAAGACTCTTCTCTCATGTTATCGATGTTTTGCCTGTTGGCCAGACTGGTTAGCTTATTATCCTTCCTCTTGTCCTTGATGGTTACACAACTTGCTTTAATCAATTCATTAGTCCACTTTTCTTACTTTCGCTCTTAGGGTCTTTCTTGACTTCCCTTGCTCATAAAGTGCTCTGCCCCACTTGCCATTCTAGAGCATTGGCCCTGGAATTCATAGAATATTCTATTAGAAGTATGAATTCCTTCTATTTATGAAATCGTCTTTTAGGGGGAGGGCTTTTTTTTTTTTGCTGCTTTCTAGGTGAACGTAACAATGCGGCTTCATATTCACCCTTTCGGATGTGCTTCAAGAGTCAGAAATCCCTTGACACCCTTCATAAAACCTGATCATTCTTTCTCAGGTTATATCCATACCTATCGTTATTATACAATCCTATTTATCAAGATCTGTTTCTGAGATCTTCGCATTCGTCCTTTATCACATGTTGCCATACTCCGTCCTTCATGTTTACTTACTTTAATAATTTATCTAAATGGTTTTTCGCCTCTACCGCTGCCTTAACCCTTTCCTCGGAAACTTTACTTGACCCTTACTTGCAACATACTTCTCTTGCTTACACTTCTCTTCTTCTCATGACATCATAATCTTCTTACTCTTATGTACACATATTCTTCTTCTTTCTGATATTGTTGTAGGGTTATTATCAAACTTTAACCTTCGAAGAAAACAATATCGATCTGCCCTTTAGCACTTGCTACTTTAACATCAATACCCAGTTCAATCAATACCTTTAGCATATCGTAAGATCGATCATAGGGGCACGCATAATATTTAATGTGGCCACACATGAGTCATCACTTACATAGCTTATTAATACCTCACTTACGAAAAATCCCAATGCTGTTTAAAATTGTCTTGAATCCGTGGCATTAATACATCTCCCCTCTTTTTTCCTAGCTAGCCCGACTCATATCTCACGATCATTTAAAATTCCAATCGTAAGGCTCATATGCTCCTAACTTCCCTCGGGCTATTCTGGCTCCTCATAGCTTCGTATGTCTAGATCTGTAATACTCCTTAGCATATTTTCTAAGTCCTAATTATGAACTTCTATCAATAGATACGTAATGGTTGATCTCCATTCTAACACCTACTCTCCTTTCCTTTCTATTTATAGGCCAACATCGCTCTTATTTTTCTATCGTCAAGTGACCTTCACCACGTCTGCCTGAAAAGTCAAGGTAACCTGTTTTATAAGGATCATACCCATCCTTTTTATTGTTGCATGGTCTTTTACCACATATCTTTTAAAAAAAAAAAACAATTTGAAGTTTTAGTGGAAAATACATATAAAACCCTGTAATGCACTTCCCCACAGGTTGGAAAAGTCCCTTAATTCCCTGCTTGGATAAATACTATCGTAACCTTTGGAACTTCCAATATCTAGAAAATTGTCATAACCACAAGTCAACATACGCGACTGCTTTTCATTCCTAGTCCCGAGATTCCTAATGGTAACAACAATGGCTTAGTCACCGTTACCAGTAAATACTCCAGTTATCGGTTTCTTTAAAATTCTCATTTATCAACTATTTGATGATATCCCATAATAATCACACATAACATCAGGAGTTTCAGTAAATAATCCATATACCTATAACCGGCCTGTCCTGTTCCTGGTCTTGGGAACTATGAAGTGAAATATCCCTCTCATCATCCTCCCACTATCTACTCGTCTGACCATCCTCATCTCCCACATCATAATTCGATGGAAACGAATACTCTGGAAGCTCCTGATTGACTGAAGGCCAAGACAAAGAGCTAGAATACTCCGTAATACTTACACTCGTGGCTTCTCTGACGTAATGCTCATTCATAGGAGAAACTGGAGGGACCAAATCTGGTGCATCCCCAGGAGCCTCCTACTCCACTTGTGTCTCATACGAACCCTCAGACGGGTTTGTCTCATAGCTATCCTCTGACGGATCCTCATCCATAGAAGTCAGAGGCTCTGGGGAGTCATCTTAATCATATCCTCAGAAGGGTCTGACTCAATGGAGTAACTAAGACTCCTCCTAATCTGTCCTGGCACCTGTAGTCCGAAGTCCACCTTGGGGGCCTTCCTTGCACCCCCACTATCAGAAGCCAACCTTTTCATCTCTATCAATCTGCACTTATCTACAAGAAAAGAGGGTCAGGAATGATCCTTCCTAGACTCTGGCTCTATTGCACGATCTAAGATAGGAAGAAAGGTCAATGGTTCCTAAATGCCCCGTAGCCTCTTATTGATAAGTATGACGCGCTTCACACCCATAAACAAGACTCTACTGGACATGGTCTGTAGACAACCCTAGGACAGAACTACTTTGATAACACTTCTGTCACGACCCAACCGGTCATGCTACCTGAACCTGCGGGCATGAACGCAGCGTCCACAACAAAGGACGTCAGTACTAATAATGTTCTGAGTATGTAAGGCATAAATAGCACCATAATCAGAAGATAAAAGAGCATGAGATAATGAGATAACCTGTACATCTGATTGCCTCATAAGGCGGATATCATGCATGCTTAGCCTTTAAAAAAAAATATTTTTCATACATATATATAAAATAATAGTGCTGCGGAACGTGCAGCCCGATCCATAAAAATATATATTGCTGCGGAGTGTGCAGCTCGATCTATAACCATATATCTCGCGTCCAGCAAGAAATCATAGTATATCAACTGATCAGGTGGTTATGCGTATATAATGCCTCGCCCTTTTCCCATATCTCATATATACATATATAATATAAGTAGCATGCATGAGAGCCTAAATAAAAGCTACTACTTAATCGGTGACGTAAGGTCGGTAACCTCCGATGTATATTACGGAACCATCATCAACGTTATATCCCACCTTGAAGGAACAAGTAACATAAGGTGAGATCAACAACAATGAATAAAATCTAGAAAGTCATGAAATAAAATCAATAACCTCATAATAGCATCAAAACCATAAACATTGGAATCTCTAGAATGAGATTATTATCGTCATCATTATCTTCATAGAAAACATCTATCTTTAGCAGCATAAGAACTTTGAGAATCATGAACTTCTAGGTTTTTGGGACTAAGGACGTTATGGAAAATAGGTATGGGTTCATAAGGATAGAATCATGCCTTTGGAAAGAAAGGGAACAGCCTTAACATACCTTTTTGGTCTTCTACTACTTAACGCTTATCCTCCCAAGCTCGTAAATCTACATTCAAGAGAATTCATGCTATTGTTAGGCTTATTGTCATATTCTTATCTCAAGCCTTCAAATTAAATCCCTTTAGAGTCTGCCAAAATTCGGGCAGCATCTCCTCTGTTTATATCCCTAGCCCGAAATCACAATACCAACAAAACAACAACAATAGCAATACTAATATCAGCAACATCCTCATCAATACCAATATACTCGATAAAACATCCCACACAATGTTTGTCCAATTTCTCAATCCATCAATCGACTTTACGAACCTTTATCAACTAAATCTCCATAATACAATTCATAATATCAATAGTAAAGAATATGCTTACCTTAATCAAGGTTGGAAGAGCTTGAATTCTTATTTATCTTCGATGAATTCCTTCGTCTCGTAAATATTTGATGTTTAGAATAAGAAACACAAAACCCTATACGCTTCCCGAGCCTCGTTGATGGCTAACTTCAATACTTTATGACCAAAATTTGCATATAGATATTGGAGGAACACATATGTATGTTGTGGAAGGGTCTAGAGTTAGGAATGACTAGAAAAATGACCTAAAGGGTCCTTTTATACTTGCCAACCGACCTAGGAATTATCCCTGCGCGAATGTTCATGCTGGGTTTGATGTCACCCTTCTGCGCGTTTGCACCCAGTGGTGGAGCGTTCGCGCAAACCAAATCCCTTGCCTACTAGCCGGACCTGTAACGTCCATAACTCTTTTCTTTGATGTCATATCGACGAGTGGTTTCTTGCGTTGGAAACTAGACTTCATGAACTTCAATTTAGGCTTTTGTTGCACTTCAAAAATCATCATATGCTAGAAGATATTGTTTCCCCAAGTTGGCTCATACTTTGTTGTTCAAAGTAGCACTCATCTTCTTCCCAAGGCATACTAACTCAACTTTTTCAACATGTTTCCTTATAGGACCTCCCTATATTCCTTATTTGCATCCTTTATTTCTAGAATATACTCAATAATACTCTACTCCTTCTAATCCAAAGGTTTTTTACTTAGCCATAGCTCAACGTAGCTCAACATACTTACGTTAGGATTTGATAAGTGCTTCTCCGAAAGTACGGGGTGTAACAACTCTAGAGGATCTAACCCGAGAAAAGTCTTAACCCTCGCACTACCAGCGCAGTCAGCCTGATCAACAATAACTCCCTGATGCTGAGCCTGAGTGGCTACCAATATGGTCAATAACTGTGTAGCATCCAGTATATCCTGGCTCGGTGCATCTGGCTGAGGATTTGGAGACACTGGGGCAGGTGTTGGAGGCCGGGTATGTGAAGTCTGAGATAGGGTCTCGCTCTGAGACTCACCTCGAGCCCTGGTAGCTCACTGAGTAAGGCTAGTGGCCTCACCAGCCACTCCCTTGCCCTTCTGGGCGGCTGTAGCTTTCTTGCGAGGCATCCCTGAAATCAGAACAAATCATTATAAAGTGAACTCTTAACACACAGCTCTATCACACGATCTAAGAGAGAAGGAATGACAACTTCCTAAATGTCCCGTAGCCTCCTGTTTATAAGTGTGGTGCACGACACACCCATAACCAAGACTCTACTAGAAACATTCTATAGACAACCCTAGGACAGAACTGCTCTGATATCACTTCTGTCACGACCCAAGCCGATGAGTCATGACGAGCGCCTGATCTCTAGTGACCAACCACCCCTATGCTCGTACCTGGATAACACTGAATAATAAGGGCCCATGAATAACTCGATCTGAACTATATTCACTCAAGAAAGGATAACATCATGTACTCTATAACATCATTATATATATATATATATATATATATATATATACTAAAAATAATAGTGTAAGCCGGCTAGGCCGCTACATATGTTGTACAAAAAAGAATAGGAGCCAACAAGGCTACATCACATGTCATCTACATACAACTATCTACAGACCTCTACAGGAATATAAAGCTGTGGAAAGGACGAGACAAGGCCACGTTATACTCATATATATAAACATCTCAAAGGAATGGCATACCAAAATAGATTGCAGCTCCTGATCAAGTGGAGCGCACTGACCACCGCTAGATGGGAGTCCTACTGAGCTGGACCGCCTGTCTGTCTACCTGAACCTGCGGGCATGAACGTAGCCCCCCGAGCAATAGGGGAGTCAGTACAGACAATGTACTGAGTATGTAAGGCATAAGAGTTACATATACATAAAAATCATGAAAGGAATCTGAAACTCATAAGCCAATTGACTGTCTGAATGCATCTGTATGACTAAATATCTGAAAACATCTATATAACTCTGTATCATTGAAAGTGCCTCTGCAGTGTATGATATGCATGCTCTCTTTAAAAAAAATCATATACATCTATATATATAGTAAACGGCCTGACCATATAGGTGCGGTGTTAATCATCAAATGAATAGCATACTACCCGGCCATATAGGCACGGTGTTATCATCATCATCCTGCGTCTCGTCATCCCGCGTACGAGACGATATAAGCTTCCCACTACAGTGGTGTGCTCATCTACGCGCCTGATCGACTGACTGTAGCACGGCACGGTATGAGAAAATAGCTATACATATATATAAATGCATGAAGGACTCATGAAAAGTCTACTTTGGACTACTCTGGGCAACATTAGATCTCTGGAAGCCATAGACATAAAACATAGGAAATAAAGAACACGATGATTCTTGTTCCATCTAAGAGTAGAGTCTTTGGAACTCGTTCACTTACTATGCTCGTTTAGATAATAAGGATCATGCCAAAATAATAAAAAGGGACAACCTTAACATACCTTGGAACGTATCTAATCGTCCAACATCTGCGTCTCGAATTCGTAAGTCTTTAAACAAGATAACATAGGCCACTGATGTGGCATGATTTTACGCCACAATCGATGTTTTTCGGCCATAAGTTTTACTTCTTTTTAAGCAAGTCTATGTGATTTTAAGTGATTTTTACTGTGTTTCAGGTATTACGAGGTCCCAAGAGCCTATTTCGGGAAAATGAGTGAAAAATGAGAAAAAAGAGTTGAAGAGCTAAAAGGAATGAAGCGGTGTGAAGTTGAAGAAATTTGAAATAAAATTAAATAAAAGTGGAAGAAGAAAGAAAAGAAATAAAATAGGGGACCACATAAGGACACGTTACATTTGTTTGTCCCCCAAATTGAGGACAATGAAAAGAAGAAAAAGGAGAATTTTCATTGACCAATAGAAAAGGAGAAAAAAAAAGTTTCCTGGAAAAGTCCTGCGACGCACAGTGAATTTCCAGATCAGCACTTCTTCCTATTTCGTTTTGGACTCAGTTATTTTGTTTGAGTTTTTTCCTACACCTATAAATATTCTATAAGCCACAATTTTTACATATCTTTGGCATTATACTCAAGTTTGGAGGCCAGGGTTCCTACGTAAATATTCTTTCTTTTATTTGAACATTGTTTATGGAAATTCCTTTGTGACAATTGAGATTGATACTCTTGTTTTGCTTATTTATTCATCGACATTATTTATATTCAAGTAAGTTATTGTTATTTTAATTATTCTTGTTCATCAACGTTTCTCAAGGGATTAGCTAACCCTAGGACTCATGCATTTAGTTTGTTTGAAACTCGAAAGAGGAAGAACAGGATTGGGATAGAATAATTAACATGAATTTGAGGCATTAACCCTCATCTAATGGAAATTGACCTAGAAATAGGCGATACTACTTGTAGTCATATTCGGGTGTTCTTAATGCTCCTAATTACTTGAGGGATCTTCAATTGGGTAGTCTAGTTAATCTTAGGGAGAAGTCAATTTAGAGTCATTATTCGAGGCTAATTAACATAAACTTGCTATTATTTATAATTCGTGAAATAGATTGGATCGTTACTTGAGAAATAGATTCCTTAATTCCTTACTTGTGGCCATTGATCAATTTACTTGATTTCTAGATTAGAATTTTATTTCCGTATTGTATCAAAACCTTATCAAAAACCACCATTGATGCGTTCGGTCTAGTTATTGTTAGTGATAATTCCTAATCTGCTTAAATTGCCTACATATTGTTCTCTATGGGATTTGACCCCAACCTTGTTGGGTTACTATATTTGACAACGTCCGCGTTATACCATTAATAGGTGTAATTTGAGCGTGTCAAATTTTGGCGCCGTTGCCGGGGAGCAATTGGCGTATTTTGGCTAATTTAGGAAATAAGCTAACTTGCTTTGAACCGAACCTGTTAATATTTATATAGTTGTTTTCTTTGTTTTATTTTATTTTTAGAAAATAACAATGGCATCTTTCCATGAAAACTTATTTAGTAGTGATTTTTATTGTGAGCATGACCAAATTGGTGAGTATAAACTCATGATGGAGTGCCTGCTAGGTGAGGATAACGAAAATAAAAAACCCTTGAAAGAATACTTGAAAACTAGTCTCCAACTTGGTTTGATGACAGACAAAGAAAATCCTCCATGGGAAAATCATTATGAACTCCCCAATGCTCAAGATGAAAGGGTAAATCATGAAGATGAGTTTATTAGGAATGCCAAAGAAAAATATAAATTGGAGTCAACCATTGTTCTGAAAAATATGGTTGGTGCTGACTCCAATCTGTCGGAAAAAGAGGATGTCGTAATTCAAGAAGTTCAAGAGCCTTATATTTTGAAATTTGAAAATTCAAGAAGGCAAAACGACATTCCTCACTTGAAAGCCAAGAAGTGTAAGATGAAAAATATTTTACATGACGTGGTCATCTATTTACCACCCCCGCTGCTCGTGGTCACAAACTTGAATCAATGTTGGGTGCCCAGTTTATAAGCTCCAAATGGCGAGAAAAGCGGTAAAAGTTAGTGCTAGCAGGTACGCCTAATCCCTTTTTATGCTTATGTGATACAGTGGGACACTGCAAATTTTTGGGTTGGGGGTGGGCTATCTGGAAAGTATTGTATATATGTGTTTAGGAACCCCCTTGGCTTTTCTTTGCCAGAGTTCTTTTCCTGAGGGGTTTTATTTTTGTGGAAACTGGCATGTTTAAGATGTTGCTTAGGTTGAATAGAGTAGTTTTGACTTATTTGGTGTTACTCTGTAACTGATGGCATGTTGTTATGGGTTGTTGGAAATTTTTGACCCCTCAAAAATTTGAAAAATGCATACTTAGAACAATTATTAGTTTACATGATTGATTCTTTATATGACATTATGATTATGGGGTATTGTGTGTGATGAATGACTACTTAGGAGGTCACAAGTGTAAAAATAATTGTCCTTATGTCAATGTGTGTGTGAGTTTGGTTATGTTTATGCATGTATAATCTAGAACTTGCCCGGCTGGTCTTGTTTGAAATCCGAAAGTTAGTTTGGTTGTGAGATGATCTTAGGCTTTCTTTGTGTAAATAGTCACTTCGCCTAAATAAGCCTTACCAAATATTTCAAATATCCCTAGTTTCCCTTTTTGAGCCTTTTGACCTTTTTCTTGGCTAGCTAATTATGAAACCATACCCTTTGTGCAATTAATCCATCTTCGCACCCGTTCCTTCCTTGATACTACTAGATAGATGAGGCAAAATGCCTAAGTTGGGAGTGAATTGAATGTGGATTAGATGTTAAAAACATAAGTTGGGGGTGGCGGAGATTCGATGTGGTAGTTGCATATATAAAAAAAATCAGAAAATTGTAACACAAAAATATTTGTAAGTTGGTTAGGAATAAAATAACATTGAGGTCGAAACCTTGAAAGAAAATAAAGGGTTTGGAAAGAAAAGAGGTGAATTAAGGTAAAGAGATGTTGTAGTGTTCAAGGAGGGCGAGTCACTAATATCCAAAAAGTATCATACCCGTCCCTAAGCCTACATTACAAGCAAAACAAGTCCTAATGTGATCACAACCGAACTAGCCTAGGATGAAAACATAGAAAATAAGGGCAAGCCTATGGTATTTGCATGTGTAGATATGAATTTCTTTGTGAGTGTGAGTGTGAGTGTTTTCTCTTCTCATTCGTCTTCGTCCCATTCTTGTTGTATATATGTGTATTGGGACATTCTTTGGTCTGTGTGAGGGCATAAGGATGAGAATTGAGCAAAATAAAGTGACTGCCTAAAGAAGCGTTTGTGTGCATCATAATATGTTCGATAATGTAATGTCATGCATTGAAGCTTCATTTTATTCATAGCGTTCTTGAATTGTGTATATTGCTTTGAAAATAGAAAATTGGGGTGGTCCTTGGAAGAAAAACGTACAGGCCGGTAGTTGAGAGTCAAGACCAATGTAGACATTATTACTCTATGATATCTACGTGTTAGATTGAGTCGTTGTTTTGTATGGCTTACTTGAGGACAAGCAAAGACTTGAAGTTGGGGTGTTGATGTGGCGTGATTTTACGCCGCAATTGATGCTTTTCGATTATAAGTTTTACTTGTTTTTAAGCAAGTCTATGTGATTTTACATAATTTTTATTGTGTTTCAGGCATTACGAGGTCCCGAGAGCCTATTTGTGGAAAACGAGTGAAAAATGAGAAAAAAAAAAGAGTTGAAGAGCTAAAAGGAATAAAACGGTGTGAAGTTGAAGAAATTTGAAATAAAATTGAATAAAAGTGGAAGAAGAAAGAAAAGAAATAAAACAGGGGACCACATAAGGACACGTTACATTTGTTTGTCCCCCAAATTGAGGACAATGAAAAGAAGAAAAAGGAGAATTGACATTGACCAATAGAAACGGAGAAAAAAAATGTTTCCTGGAAAAGTCCTGCGACGCACAGTGGATTTCCAGATCAGCACTTCTTCCTATTTCGTTTTGGACTCAGTTATTTTGTTTGAGTTTTTTCCTACACCTATAAATATTCCATAAGCCACAATATTTACATATCTTTGGCATTATACTCAAGTTTGGAGGCCAGGGTTCCTACGTAAATATTCTTTCTTTTATTTGAACATTGTTTATGGAAATTCCTTTGTGACAACTGAGATTGATACTCTTGTTTTGCTTATTTATTCATCGACATTATTTATATTCAAGTAAGTTATTGTTATTTTTAATTATTCTTGTTCTTCAACGTTTCTCAAGGAATTAGCTAACCCTAGGACTCACCCATTTATTTTGTTTGAAACTCGAAAGAGGAAGAACGGGATTGGGATAGAATAATTAACATGAATTTGGGGCGTTAACCCTCATATAATGGAAACTGACCTAAGAATAGGCGATACCACTTGTAGTCATATTCGGGTGTTCTTAATGCTCCTAATTGCTTGAGGGATCTTCGGGAGAAGTTAATTTAGAATCATTATCCGAGGCTAATTAACATAAACTTGCTATTATTTATAATTCATGAAATCGATTGGATCGTTACTTGAGAAATAGATTCCTTAATTCCTTACTTGTGGCCATTGATCAATTTACTTGCTTTCTAGATTAGAATTTATATTTCCGTATCTTATCAAAAACCTCCACTGATGCGTTCGGTCTAGTTATTATTGTTAGTGGTAATTCCTAATCTGCTTAAATTGCCTACATATTGTTCTCTGTGGGATTCGAACCCAACCTTGTTGGGTTACTATATTTGACAACGTCCGCGTTATACAATTAATAAGTGTAATTTGAGCGTATCAGCTACCATTTGACCATTTACATCACTTACTATCTAATTCACTCAAACATCGACAACAACATCCACAACCTCAATATCAATTCTTACATCTCAAAATTTAGCCAAGTCTATTCCAAATCCTCTCTCAAAACAGTCCTTAGTCTCACTTTAACCCTTATTCAACTTACCACTTCCATAATTATATTCCCCGTGCTTAAAACCGCTAAAATTCTTGATAATAACTCAAACACAAAGATAATAATCATATGCATACCTTGAAGGAACTAGGATACCAAGAATCAAACTCTAACTCCAATTCCCAAGCTCATCTACTTCAAGGAAACCCTGAGAACCACTTTTTTCTTCACTAGCTCTGGTTTGCGGGGCTCAGATCTTGCTAAAATTCTTCCAATATAATAGAAAGTGATGAGAGGAAATATTTAAGAATTTTCTATGGTCTGAGAATGAGGAAATGAGGAATAAAATTGTGGGACTAATTATTTATAGATGGAACTAGAAAGTTCCAGTGATATGGGTCGACGGGAGGGTCGACGACCCGTCGACCGTCCGTCAATTTTTACCTATAGATTCAGAGACTGCATCAGTATTGACGGTGCATATCGACGGCTTGTCTACACGCCGACGGCCGGTCAAAGCTGGCTGGTGTCTACAGATTTTCCTGAGTCATTCCAATTCGGGTCGATTTGATTCGTTCAACTTCTAATCCTGTCGCATTGCAAGGAACACATACTTATACTTCGGTACACGAGGTACGACACTTAATATCTCAAAACTCAGGTACTGATCTCCATTCCAGGGGCATACTCAACTAGGAAACCATAGGATTTCTTACGACAAAAACGAGAGGCATAATAGGTAAATAGAGACGCCTACGACTTTTAACACAAACAGTCTTGGAATGAAAATTAGGTAGTCTCCACCTGATATGTTCTTCTCTTTGTCTGGAAAAGATGTGAGCCCATCTTTTCTTATCGTGAACCCCACAAGGCACAACAGTGACTCCCAAATCATCCTCTCTCAGGGCCGGATCTCGGCGGGAAGAGAAACCACTCCTATCTAAATGCTTAAGTATCCACCATTGGACTAAGAGGTTGCAACCCTGGAAGTAGTAATAATGGTTACGACACTTTCCTAAAGCTCGGTATATATCTGATAGGATGATAGCGATAATGTCCCAATATTTGGTAAGCCTATTCGTTGTAACTATTTTAAGAACAGCATGGGCAACAAAGACGACCCGGGTGTCGATGGCTAGGGAGGTATTTAGTGAAAATACCATGGTTCCCAATTGGCAGGCGATAAAGGCTAATGTTTGGTTGGCTTCACAGGACTGGAGTGAAGAAAATTCAAGGATGTGGTTTTCGTACCCCTGTTTGGATGAATACCTCCCATATAACTCTCTAAAGGCTATAGTGGGTCCCTGTGCCCAATCAGCTTTGTTGACAGCAAACATGTCTTTAATTTTTTTGTGGTAGGTTTGTGAGGGATGAGGATATTTTTAGCCAACTTCTTTTTTGACCTGTTAGTGCTTCCCACACTTTCCAAGACATCTCTAATTTCTTCTAAGGTGGGAGTTATCTCTATCTCTCTAAACCTAAACACCATTTTGTCATTGTTCCAATAACCAGTAATAACCTCTAGCAAACCCAAGTCCCCAGTCATATTCATCAACGAAGGTAGATGCCCTATGCAAACCTTTCTCTTTCTTCTGATCATTAGTCAAACCTCCCACCACATCACTAAACCTGGTGGTGGACCGACAATCATATCAAACTGCACATTAGGAGACATTTGCAAGACAGAACACTGTTAGTTCCCCGCTCCCAGGAACAGCAATTTATTTCACACAAGGCACAATAATGCTTCTAAATAGCAAGTAGTGTGATGCAGTGTCCTCAGGTTTTTACACCGTCTGAACACAGTAAGGTGTTTATCCCGTCCGATTCAGGTAGGTCTGAGATACCCAAACCAATCTATGGTCAACATGCGCTATATCAGTAAGGATTTGGTTTCGCTCTACATTAGTTATTCTAGAGCGGTTTTTCAAGCAAATGACACAGGTTACCCAAGCGGACAAGCTGGGGGTGGGCTCTCTAAGGCTTTGGGATGACCGCATGCCCACTTGACCTTAGAGACCTCAAAAGAATATAGCAAAAGGGTTTTTTTAGTGAAGGTATGACCGCAGCTCATCCCGCGTCGTCACCCTTGGAAAAAGTGTAAAATAAATGTCAGGAGTGGCAGAGTATGCATGCATGAATGACAGTTATTTTACGGGAATTCAAACACATAAATAGTTTATATCACTCAGACAATTTATATCATACAAAGCAAACAAATTATTGGAACCCTTATGGTTAGAACCTTAAATTATTCCACAGCAGAGTCGCCATCTGTAGCGGGTCGTATTTTTTCCAATTCGGATTTGCACTTGCCTCGTTTAAAAAGGGAAGTGTCTCAGGAAAGTACGGTTGTCAATCGTACCAGGAAAAAAAAATAAACTTCAATGTGGATGGTGCTCTAAATGGACATTGTTTTAGAGTCGCCACCTAACTTATAGGTAAGTTAGGAAAACCAGTTTGAAAGGGTTCATTTAAAACGGTTGAGTTTTAAAAGAAACCAATCTGTACCAAAGTTTGGGTAAGGGTTCTGGTTATCCCCCGGGGAAAGTGTTAGGCACCCCGGTATTAAGGATCCGTAAAATACGGTTGACCTACAGGTTCTAATAGTATGCCCTGTAGATATAAGTAGTTTTTGATAAAAACAGCTTTTGTTTTATATTTCCGCAAATGAAGCTTGGTCATTTATGCAAAAAATACTCATTTTCAAGAAAATAAAAATGGTTGAGTTTTGCACAAAATTCGACGTTTTTGGGTTTCGGACTAGAACACGTAGGTTAAAACCCGAAGGCGTTAACCTAAGTAGAACACCATGTAAGCCCACCCGAGTTTTAGAAAAAAAGTTTTAAGTTTTAAAAATCATTTTTTGGCATATTATTGTTATTCATATTTTATATTTTTAGATTTTTAGCCAATTTTAGTCACAAACAGTCCAAGTTATTAAGATGGTCAAAACAATCCATAAAGTCTTAAAATCAGTCCATATAGTCCATAGGTTCATATCAGTCCATAGGTTTCAAAAAATGTTCAAATCAGTCCCACAATTTATCCGTTTTAAAGTCAAAAGTTATATTAAAGTATCCAAAATCGGTTTTGCACAAATTTATAATCAAGTTTAGGCGACTTTAAATGTGCGGTCATCCTGAGGGTTCCAATTTATAAATAAATACGTAAATAAGAATTTAAAGGCATAAGTAATAAAGAGATGGAAAATTGGGCCGACCAAGCCCAAATAGAGATGTTATCCAACGGGGTAGACTCGGGTCCAAAACGTATGCTCCATTTTTTGCTCCAAGTTGGTAGAGTCGATCTAGATACGTTAGTGGGCCCAGTTAGGACCCACCAACGGGTTTGGGTGGACAAGGATACAAACAGGTATGCACAATATTAGTATATTACTCAACATAGCTAAGAACTAAATAAATTACAAAGCCAAAAAATTAATTACATCGACTTGGCCCAAGCCCATATTAATAACCAAAAGCTGTAAATAATATCATAAAAGAAAGGCCCAAGGCAGAGCCCAAAAGCTGAGTACAGAAACACGTAAGGAGGTCTAAAGGACCAAAAGAGATGCACCCCAGAATTTGAGGCCCAAACTACAACTTTCCCAGATTTCCAACTAAGTGTAAGAACCATGTCATACACAAGATATACCTCAAATATACATAACTAATAGAGAAAAACATTGTTGCATACCCTCCATATACTTGATATACACTTCTCTTACCTAATCAAATCTTATTCCCAGGGACACTTAAAGGTAAACAAGTCTCCAGAATTTCACTAATGCTATTATGTGATCTTAATCAATATCAGAAGGACTTTAAAGAATCCTTTAACTCAAACTAGAAGCTCTAAAGCCATCCTTAAGAACAAGTACCTAAAGACATGACTCAAGCAATTCAAGAAAGAAACTATAGCTAAGTGTTACAGACATTCCAACAGGTCTAAGCAATGTGGCTTAAACTATTGGGTCATATGAGTGTCAAGATGGCATAGAAGCAAGTAGCAACAATGAGTAGATAGGAAATGCAGAGCAATCAGCTTAGTCAGGACAAAGGTGATGCACAAGTGATCAACAACACACAACACTAGGTCCTACTTAGCTTTCAACAAAATCAATGGACAACACAAGGAAAGATAATGGATTAGCCTATCTAAAGAGTTCATTTTAAACCAAGAGGGAGCTAAATCAATTTCTAGGGGTCATTTTTTAGCCATATTTCTCACTTAGGCAAGTTACAGAATCAAACAACAAGGTTCTAAGTCGTTTCAGGCTAGTTTTAGCTTTAACCAAGTTCAAATACCTAATGGACAAGTATGCAGGTTCATCAAGTATAGTTGAGCCCAAACATGGTCAAAGGGAGAAGTTCAAACAAAGCACTTAGTAATTCAAGAGTTTCCAAAGATATTAAAGGAGGGACATGATACTATCTTAGGTCTTTCAATAATGAATCAGACATGGTTCAGTTTCAAAACAAGCAAATAGGGAACAAGAATACATATGAGGCAATCTCAGATTTCACAAGCAAATGACAGGAGGGAGGTGTATCACAAAAGCAAGAATCATACTCAATCCTTTAAAGAAGATTTAGTCCTTGTTCAGAATCCCTACATTTAGTCTGTTAGATGATCATATTAGGCAAAGAGAAACAAGAAAATTGTAAGCAATAGACGTATAAAATAGAAGTCGCAAGTGACAAACCAACATGAACATTACAAACAAGTAGCCAATATGAGACAGGACGGTGATCTATAAGTCACAAGAAAGTCAAAACTACCAACATCCTAGCCACCCCTATACCCTATTACCTCAGTTGCAAGTCAAGAAAACAACTTTCTTACACCTCATATTTCGTATTCCTGTTAACAAGTTCCCAGAAAGAGCAGGATCAACAATCACACAATGTTCAGACATCTAGATTCTTTAAAAACTAACAAGACGAGTTGCAAGTCTTTTAGGCCCTTACTTTAAACAAGTTTCCAAATTTACAGTCTCATAATCCAACTAGGCATGTTCAAGGGAGTCATTTTTAGATTTCAAATAGCTAATAGGGTTCAAGAGGCAAATCACTGTACAAGCCAAACAAACAGTTGCCATAAAATAATAAATTCCTCCTCTAAATCTTTTAAAAGTCACAGAGTCAAGAACAAGGAAGTTAAAGTCCATTTTAGAGATTCTCAGAACTAACAAAGTTCTCATATCAACATCCAAAGTCCAAACAAACAGCTTTTAGGACAAAGTCTTCAACTTACCAGTTTTAAAAAGAGTTTGAAAACCATTTTTTACAAGTTCATATGACAAATATTGAAAGCAAAAACCTCATATTATGAAGATGGATTCAACATGAACATGACAATCAGAGGTTTAGATCTCTTCTCGTTCAAAATAGACAAGACAACACGGAATCACACAGGACATATTTCCAGGCTTTAAGATCATTTTCAAGTTTACAACAACCTTTAAAGGATACTTAAAGATCAAACATACATCAAGTTCCTAACCTTGGTCTTAAAACAAATAAGAGATTCACAGAAATACACAAACAGACCCAGGCACAAACTGCCTACGAAAACCATTTTATACAGTTGCTTCCTAAAGATTCTTAAATTTTTTCAAAACATCTCATGCCATTTTTTAAGCCTAACTTCAACTATCAACAACAAGAAAAGGGGAATTAGTCCATTTTAGTTCCAACACAGTTTTAAAACCAAAGTGATTATCCTTCACATACCAAAAATTTAAACAAAAGCTAAAAGACTAATGAAACAATAGCAAAATCTGGAAAACACACTTCAAAAAAAAAAAAAAAAACCTTCAACACAATACAGAACCTATCAAGAGTCACATCTCATATTCATACTTTAAATTTCAATGTAACAATAATCACAAGCTAAAACAGACCCTCTTCTGCATATTCCAACCATTTTCAAACACCGAAATCTACTAACAACACTAAAACTATTTAATAACAACATCTTAACATAAATGAGCTATTCAACAGTTTATACACAGAAAATAACCAAACATGATTCAAACTTTTAACATAGGCTTCAACACATAAAAATAAGCTAAAGTACAGTAAATAAGGTGGAATATGAGTATTACCTTTCTATGGGGCAACCAAAAGATCAGACGGGGGGGGGGGGGGGGGGGGGTTATAGCCCGTACTTCATACGTACAAATGATTTGAAGAAGCCGTGGAGTGTTGAGGGCAAGATCGTTTCCAAAACTATTTTAATGCGCAAATGGGTTATGAAAATTAATTAGGAATATCGTTGATATGGAATATTGAGAAAGACTAAGGGTGAAGAGGAAAATTCACAAAATGGCCCATGGTAATATCATGGAAGTCTAAGGGTAAAATGGTAATTTCACAAGTGTTCAAGAAAATTCTTGAAAAATCCCGAGTTGGCCATGTGGCATGTGTTGCATATGTCCACATTTCTATTAATTAGTGGGGGCCTAATTATAAATTATAAGGACATATGGACCAAATCTTACAAAGGAAGACACTTAGTCTTCTTTATTCATTTTTAAGAAAATTCAAGAAAATGGAAGAAACCTCTAGGAAAAGAAAGAAAGGGAGGCATGTGACCATTTCATATTTAATGGGGGCTAGTCATAAATTAAAAGAAAACACATGGACTAAAGTTTGCCCAAGAAGACAATTAGTCTTCTTTGACTAATTTAAGAAAAATTTCAAGAAAAAGGAAGAGAATTCTAGAAAGTTGAAGAAGGGTGCATGTGGCCATTTTATAATTAAAGGGAGCATATATATATATATATGGAAAGATGGCCAATTCATTATAATAGACTTGGAGAGAAAGAAAGAACAAGAACAAAAAAAAAAAAAAAAAGGAGATGAAGGGTATTCGGCCAAGAGATGGCCAAACATGACCCATGGGAAAGTTGATCAAAAAATATTTTCTTGTGGTATTCCAAGCAATTGGAAGACCCTCTTTAACATGAGATAATTGTTGGAGTAAGAAAAACATTGGTTGTGCAAGTTAGACAACCCTAGCCAAGTGAGAAGTTGAAGGAAAAAGGTATGTGTTCAACCTCACTTCATGTGTTATGGATGGTTGCGAGTATTGTAGTATGTGGAAATGAGCAAAAATCATGGAAATATGGATGTTGTATAGTGGCCGTGTGCATGGTATGTGTGTGGTCGTGTGTGTGTTGTTGTATGTAAGAATGATGAACTAATTTTATCTATTATCTTGATTATTGTTGTAATGTATGGAAAAGATGGAAAACTCATGGAAATATGCATGTAGTGGTGTTGGCCGAATGTAGTGGCATTTGTGGAGAAATGATGAATTAATTCTACTAAGTATTTTAATTGTTGTTGTAGTAGATTCTATGATGGTAGATGAAGATCTAATGGTTTGGAATGAAATGGGAATCGTTTGTGAATTATTGGAAAAGTTAGTGTGATGTTAGTGTGGTTCTTATATTCATAGGAACAAATCTATCAATGTAGGGATTGTTGATATAACTCATACATTTGGAAGGAAGTAATGCGTTGTTGACTTTGGTGATGTTGTGAGATTTCGGGTGGAGGTATGCATTAATTGGGATGAATTGAATTGAATTGAATTGAATTGAATTGAGTTGAATTGAATTGAATTGAATTGAATGTTGAAGTGTTTCTACAATACTTGTTGGTATTGTATTGATAGTTTGGCCGGGTTGAATTCCCAGATTGTTGTTGATTAAAATTTGCCAAGTTGAATTGTTGGGGATGGTGTATTTACAGGGGAAATTCTGCCGAAATTTCGGCAGACAAAGTGTTACTTTAAAAAAATCAACTTCTAAATGCTCCACTCGATGTTTGGTAAACGTGACCAAATTGTTGATTTGGCGGATTTGCAGCTTGAATTTGGAGTAGCATAAGGAGCGGAAAAAGGTATGTAAGGCCTTACCCTTCCTTCTTTGGCATGTCTTAGACATAATAGGACTGGATACGAGCCTCGGAGACAACCCTATTCTCTGGAATCCGCACCTAAAGTTTCTCCTTTTTCATTCAGTAGAATTGAATTAGAAAGTGTTCGAAATGTTGGAAAAACCTCCTAAACATCTAGAACTTGCATAAATATGACCCGACTACCTTAAAACCCTCACAAGTGACGTCATGAAAGGTAATGTACGTAAATTTGGTACGCCGCCTCATTTGACCCGGGTTGGGCCCATTGTTCCCGAATTTTCCTTATTGTTCCGTTTATCAAGTGACAAGTACTGTAACTATTCTAACGTGAATATTTCTATGATAATAATGATAATGATGATGTAAGGAAGAGAATATGTCCATGATAAGTATGACAAGAATGGTTCCATGACTAAGAGCCTTAAGTCGAGAATTCAAGGTGAGTATGAAAGTGTCCAACTAGTTCTATTCCTTGGTTATGACACTATCTTCTAAAGATTCCAAAGCAGATAAATTGATTTCTATGACATCCATGATTTCATTCTATGTTTCTTTCAGCACTATTCTCCGTTGATAGTCTCGCCTTAAGATGCTCGTTCCTTCAAGGTGAGACAAAGCGATCCCGGTTATTCCATAATGCAATCGGAGGTCACCGACCTTACGTCACTCCGATGGATACATGATTTCTTTGGGTTCTCATGCATGCTTTATACTTAAGTATGTTTTTTTATATAACACCGCGCCGCCCAATGGACGGCCGGGCAGATATACACACCACTATAGTGGGCAGCTTATACCCCGGACGCGGGAGGCCTGGACGCGGGCTCACACACCAATCCTACATGGACGGGCAGCATTACACTGCACCTATATGGTCGGTCAGTTTACTTACAGATATTTGCTTGTTTTTTTTGAAAGTTAGCATGCATGGCATCCGCCCTAAGGGGCATTCAGATGTATAAATTACCCCTTTACCCCATGATATGCTCAGATAGAGTTACACCGTACCTATACGGTCGGGCAGCATTACACCGTACCAATATGGTCGGGCAGTAACACACCGCACCTACGTGGTCGGGCAGTTTACTTGAGATTTCTATATGTTATTTCTAGAGGTAAAGTTAAGTTGTATAATACCTGCCTTAAGAGGCAAACAGAGGTACAAGTTATATCCTTTCTCTATGCCGTGTTTCATGTCTTTTATTATGATCTTATGTTACTATTCATGCCTTACATACTCAGTACATTGTTCGTACTGACCCCTCTTCTTCGGGGGCTGCGTTCATGCCGCGCAGGTACACCCAGATGTATTGAAGCCGTTATAGAATATGTTCCAGCGAAGTTGGCGAACTCCATTTGGCCCTGGAGTGTAGCCGAGTCAGCGTGCTATGCCATGATGTTTTGTTCGATGTTAGAGACTTTGCAGACAGAGTCGTGGGTATAGAGTGTCAGCTTAGTAGACGGCTTCGCCAGTCGATATGTTACTATGTTTCATGTCACGGGTCCCATGTGATGATAGACTTATGAAAAGAAAAAGAAGAAAAAAAAAATCGGAGAGCTTATTATGTATTTTATTCTCAATTGAGTCAAGAGTTTATATATGCAATAAGAGTCAGTGGGTTCGCTCGGCTCCAAATAGGGGGCGGGTGCCCATCACACCCTAGTAAAGTCGGGGTGTGACAGGGGGGGGGGGGGATTGAGGTCACTATCCTTCAAGTTCCAACACCAAAAACCTTTTAAAAAGCCCTTTTTGTTCTTTATTTTCTGTATAGTATTGTAGTATTTTGAATAGTATAATATAGTATATTTGATATATTGATAGTATTTTAGTAATAGAGAGTTTTAATTCTCAGAACAGAACCTATATGATTTCTAAAAAATTCTCAGAAAAAAGTCTCTTCAAAATGACAATAAACTCTTCTATTTATAGCACAAAAATAATGCTAGGGATAGAAATTGAAAGATTTTAGGTCACTTAACCCAATTTCCCTCCAATTCCAAAAAGCCTATCCCAAACAAATTCAAATTTAGCAAATTTGTACCAATTGTACCTTATCCAATAAAATTTTAACCCAAATCACATAATACAACTAAGAATCTAACTAATTGTACCTGAAACCATGCAAATAAAATCAAAAGATACTAGGATAGTATGCCTCATCATTAATAAAACAAAATTACCACCTTATAATGGTAAAATAGTACAAAATAAGATAAAATCGTACCCAACCACGAATCCACCTAGGAAATTCCCCCTTAGGTTTGTTCATTGAGTGTTATGGGGCACAAGATGGCAAAGAGCTCATGGCTTTGCCCATGGCAACCATAGCACGAAGAAACCTAGTGTAACATCCTCAATTAGGATTCAATTAGTTATAGAAAAACACAAGTCTAAGGAAATTGAACTTGGGAATCACGAGAACTCGTAATAAGGAACAAAAGTCCCCAAAAATCAGGCCAAAAATGGCCATAAATCTCCGTGGGCGAACCACCAATGGCGGAACCCTAAATCACTTGAAATCGCCCCTTACAGACGTGGAAGGGTCGGGGTGGTTAAATGAAGAATTGGGGGGGGGGGGGGGTGGAATGTTTAATTTTAATAAACTTCTACCCCCTTTTTTATTTAAAAAAAGAACCCCCCCCCCCCCAAGTTTTAAGAACATTTAAATTAACCCTCCTTCTTATTTAATGGACTACATATTATAAATGTATACATAGCTAAATATATTAATTATTTTATTAATTATTTAGGCTAAATAAAAATTAAAACTCATAAAGTTAAAATGCAAGGTTTAAAACGAGCCCAATATTGACATAGTTCCGAAAATATGTGAAAATGCGATCAAAATGAGCCGTAATTCACACGTCGTCTTAAATAACAATTTTCTCGAGTTAGACGGAGCGGGATACATATCTTCTTTTCAAATCATATTTTTGAAAGTAAATAACTCGTAATTTTCTTGTAATTGTCAATTTTTATGAAATAATAATTAAATGTCAATTTTTGCTAATTTCTTGGAATTTTTGAAATTTTAATTTTTAAGAGTGTATCCTTACTCCGTTTTGGACTTGGGAATTTTGAAAATTAAAATACGTATCTTATGCGGTGAAAATTAGGTGTCAACAGCCATAGCTGCAGCAGGGTATGCTACACGAGCAGGTCTCTGCTCAGGGACCACAACTCTAGTCTGCGAACCTCCGCCCGGAGTAGTAACACTAGCAGGAGCCTGCTGGTCATCTAGATAGAGTAGAAAACGGGCCATAGTATCCTACATAGTCTGCTCTGAAGTGATCTCGGACTGTGCCCGTGCTGGGGCCACATCATCCTCGGTGGACTGGCCTCGATCCTACTGTACCTCAGGCTCTGGGGACGGAGACCTCTCACCGCAGGAGCCCTACCCCTGGCTGGGGCATCCCCGCAGCCTATAGCTCTACTGCGCCCTCTAGCTGCCGCTCGCCCTCTAGTGCCAGCCGCAGCTGCGGGATCTAGCACCTGATCTCGGGCTATCATAGTTCGAGTCCTCACCATCTGTGAGAGAAGTAATAAGAGTCAGATACCAATTTGATTGTTCCGGATACCAATTAGAATAAAATAGCACGAAAGAAGGAAAGAAAGTGAAATTTCTTAAATGTCCTATAGCCTCTCGCAGATAAGTACAGAGCTCATCATACCGATCCATGAGACCCTACTAGGCACGCTCTTGTATTATAGACCGGGTAACCTAGCGCTCTGATACCAACTTGTCACGATCCAATTTAGCTAAAAAGTCACACGGGCACCTACCTTTCCCACCTCGGTGGGCGAACCCTTATCCCAACAATTTCAAAGTCATAAATTAACAATTAAACAAGCGGAAGAGATAAGAATCCCGTATGTTTGACGATAATCATATAGAAATGTGCAAAAATTAGGAAATGCATCAAATCCACCCAGAGTCTGGTCTAACCATACAAGAGTCTCTAACTAGATACTATAAGTCTGAAAGTAAAAAAATACATCAAAAGTCTGAATATGTCTCAGAATATTAAATAAGACATAGATAAAGGAAGAATCTCCAAGGCGGCGAACGTCCTCATGCTTACCCTGTAAGACTCTCAGCAGCAACTCTCACACCACAATCAGCCACGAGAATTAGAGGTCGATTCTATCTGGAACTCTGCATTCATAAAAGAATGCAACAAGTGCAGGTCAGTACAAACAACAAGTACTGGTAGGTATCATAGGCCGACTAAGTTTAGCTAACACATATCATGTTAATAAAGTAAGATAAATAGGTAAATCAATAAGGTATAAGTCAAACACGAGCCAGAATCCAAGTACACATCATAACCTATGTTATAGCATGTAAACCCACTTGTGTCAAGTCTCAAATACTCTGTCTGAATCCGTATATCACAAATATATCACAAGAATATCAAAATAAAAGCCATGGTGGAATGCAATGCAATAATTTATGGAATGTGAACGAAATGCAATGATGTGTACACATGTACTCTGATGATGGAACATCACATCTCGATAGCACAACCCATGTGGGACCCGCAAAGTCCATGTACCTTACGACTTCGAGAACAACCTCGGCTACCGCTACCTTACGATTATGGCAAAAACCTCGGCAATCGCTACGCACATTCTCAATTTCGGGACAACTATCGAATATCGATCCTCGCGTCCCTCTCATTCAACTGAGCCCAACTCATAACAGTGTTTCCTCAAGTATCATCAATGTATCAACAGCATATCATAAAGGATGAGAAAGTGTGCAATGTATTAGTTCAATGTCAATAATCAAGTCAAGTACCACGCATGGGCACACCAACAATATCATGGAAAAGGCTACACAATAAGCCATAATAGAACACTATTGTCGTATCAAAAGTCAACAAGTAAGATACTACATTATCTTGGTCAAGATATATCAATAGTCTCCAATATCTACCATTTCCACGTGGCTTCAAGTCAACAACAATAGAACAAGATAAGTCACAACACAACGGTGTGGCTACCCCCAATCCATAACAGGGCCCAACCTAAGACAATAACTAACCCAACTTCATACCCGATGCTTTCTCCGACAATATCGTTAAAACATATGCTTCGCTAAACAAAGTCTCACTATAGGGTAAACCGTAACCTACTTGGAAGGCCAAACAGCAATATCACCAACAATCATACCTTAGCCTTTCCTTTCCTTTAAGCCTCGAAAAACATCAAACGAACCCTACTTCTATTCAAGACCCAAATCCCCAACCTATGGAATAGGGTTCCTGAACTAGAAGGGTGAAATTAGGAATCTAAAGGTCCCACATGAAATTAAACCTCTAGGTGACCAATTCCCATCAATAGCAAGATAGAATAATCAACATTTCACACAATTTTAGATTCTAGGCAAAACCCCCAAATTTGGGTATAAACCCTAACTTCCAATTCCATAAATTAGTCTCTAATTAGAAAGAAATTATGAAATAACCGATTCTAATAATCAATTCAATGCTTATAGAAGCAAACCCAATCAACAAATCGTGATTTAGAAGCCTAGAAGAATAACTCATTAAACCCACT